>NW_025999842.1:63203817-63271829 GCF_001458135.2 Marmota marmota marmota
CCCTCCCTCCCTTCCCTCCTCCTCCTCCTCCTCCTCCTCCTCCCCCTCCTCCTGTTGTTGTTGTTGATGTTGTTTTGTTTTGAGACAAGCTATCACTAAGTTGCCCAGGCTGGCTTCCAACATGCAATCTTCCTGCCTCAGCTCCCCAAGTCCCTGGGATTAAAGGTGTGCACCACCACACCTGATAAAAATTATTTTTATTATATAAATTACAATAATATATTTATTAAAAATCCAAAGCAAGTTCAGTGAAGAGGGAGTGAATGCTTGAAATTGTTTTTAAAGTTACAACCTTAGCTTATGTCCTTCCAGATACTGAATATGTTGTTGAAGCACCAGAATACCAAATACACAAAATGAATTTACTCAGTATCTTGCTTTCTTCTACTTGAAATAAAATTCTTGAAACTTTCAAACTGAATGGAAAGGCAGTATCAAATTAAAATATTTTAATAGCCTCTTTCCGAAGACAATGTACTTGGTGTATTCTCTCTCTTCTCTTCTGTGCATACACACATAAAATCATATGTGATGTTTTACCTACAGCAGGTTAGAAGCAGCAAGTTAAAAGAGGGTGATTTATTGCTTCAGAAAGTCATCTTATAGTGGTGAGAAATGCTAACAAATGAAGAGACAGAAAATGTAGAAAATCAATATCAAAACTTTCAAAGTTCAAAACCTGGATTATTTAAAATAGGGACACACAACTTGGCCTACTTTGCAATTCTGTGGAGCAATCCGGAATTTAAAAGAATCTTTTAAACCGAGCATTGTGGCACATGCCTGTAATCCCAGGGATTTGGGAGGCTGATGCAGGAGGATTGCAAGTTCAAAGCCAGCCTGAGCCACTTAGAGAGCCCCTGTCTCGAAATAAAAAATAAAAAGGGCTGGGAATGTGGCTCAGTGGTAAAGTGTTCTGGGTTCAATCCCTGGTACCAAGAAAAAAAAATCTGTTAAATTTTATTCCCTACGTTGTTTCAGAACACAGCAGATAGTAGAATTAAGGGGAAAAATTTCATTCAGGAAGGTAAAAGAAAATAAAGACATTTTCTTTTCTTTTTTCTTGAAAATGAAGTTTGTTCAACAGAATTACCTAATATTAGAGGGTTATGTAATATTATAATTTTAGAGTATTATACAATAACTCTTTTACAGATGGCTAAATGATGCTATCCTATATTGTTCCTGAAAGTGAATGCCAAGGGTTGGCAAACAGCAACATATACTGAGCTTCTGGTGTTTTTCAGTAATTTATGCCGTATCGTGGGAAAATTGCTAGTAAAATAGCAACTAGAATTCGTGTTCCAGATAGATCATTTACAATGGGACAAGACAGAAACAGATAAGGATTGTACCGTCTATCCTGTAGGTGGCTGATGCAGATCTGCTTACAATAAACCCTAGCTCTCTGTTGGTTCCCACGGAGGTACATGAATCTAGGACCATAGGAATGAACTGGAAGAAGTGATGCTGGATAGAGGGGCACCTTAGCTGGAAGGAGAGGCCCCTCTGGCTAGGGTCAGGACACTGCAACACACAATGCAGTGCAGTGCTAGGTTCTGAGCCTGGCCAGGTATGATCACCCTGTTCTTGCCACACCATAAGCTAGATCAGCAGAAGTAAACAGCTAAGGTTGAGTTCAACAGGGCTATACTTCAAGCATCAGTGATAGTTAGAGTGAAAATGCTAATTATAGCAGTAGCCAAGATTTTAAAAGTACAAATGTTTCTTTTTCCAGGTAGTTATCTTCTTTAATTAAATGTTATAGCTGATATCCTTGTTTGTGGTGCTGGGAATGGAACCCAGGGCTTCATGCATGCTAGGAAGTGCTCCACTACACCCCCAGCTCTGCTTGTATTCTTTATAAAACATTTATTGAATACCTGCCATGTGAAAACACATGGTACATACTCTCCCAGAACACTCCCAAGGGGCTTTTTAAATGAGTTTTTTAATTGGGATATAGTTTGTATATCATAAAGTTCATCTTTTAAAGTATAAAATTTAGTGGTTTTTAGTGTTTTCAGAAAGTTGTACCATCTTTCCCACTATTTCCAAAATATATTGTACTTTTAATTCCATTTTCACCTTTCTTTAGAGAACACACACTAAGTACATTGTCTGACACTGTATCTTTGGGGCTAGAAGAGATCCCATCACATAGTAAATAATTAACTATTTGTAGGCTAAACAAATGCAATACTTGTGCATGCTGGAGATATTTATATTTCTGTCGTCAAAGTGAAATTTGCATGCTATCCTTTTGCTTTAAAATAATAATAATAAAAATGAAGAAGAAAAACTTTTTAAAGCAAGAAAGTTTTGGAAACTATAATTCTAGAGAAGCACCTTTATTACAGAATGAACCTGCAGGTAATAAAAATGTTAAATATGTTGAGATTCAAATGTCTAATTAGAGGAGGAAAGGCTCCCAATTAAAGTATATTAGATAATAAAAAAGATCTCTTTCCTGCTTTAAAGTTGTCTTATATTAGCCTGGTTCTTAATATGATTCTAAGGGATAGGCTGTCATCTTAATATAACAAAAATCTAGGATGAAACAAGGCTAAACCATAAAGACTGGTATCAAATAGACGAATGCCTTTGGTATTCCAGCACTTTCCAAACTGACAGCTCTCAGCAGCCCCAGCACAGGGATGCTCGTGCCCTCTCCCCTGTTGGATTTTCTGTTCCATCTGATAGTGAACTCTCCAGGGCTGCAACTCTTGTTTGTAATTTAACACAACTGAGCCTATTGTCCGGTCACATGGAACTGCAGAACAGCAGAGAGGGAAAAGATAATCATACAAGAGTTGGAAGCCCAGTGGGACCCACGAAAGAGCCACTGCCAGCCCTTCATAGTCTGGAAAGAAATGGCGGATTTTGCTCACAGAGCAGCTGACTCAGTGTACAGACCTTCCTGCAGGTGAGCAGATAGATGGTGGCAGGTGCTCAGACGAGGGCCACTCCTCCTCTCGACTCTCCATGCCATTTCCTTCTCCTTGTGCTCAACACCCTGGACAGGGGATGATTCCTTGTCTCTAGCATAGACCGAATGTCCCTCTATGATCATGCGTATGTGTGCCTGTGTGTGGGAGAGGGAAGGAGGGAGAGAACATTAGCAAATAATGGTGGCCAGGAGTAATGGAAAATATGCTAAAGAGAAGGAGAACAGGAAGGAAGGAGAATGGGAAAAAATGCTCCATCTGCCAGGATCTGATCTGCCCAGTCCCCTTTATTTCTTGCTCAACTTCCATGGTTTAAAGATTCAGTGGGAAATGGAGACTCTGCCCAATTCCCACCAGGTTCCAGTCTAGCTGGGTCTAGGGGGGCAAGAGTGGAGATGCGTAAGAACTACCAGTCCACCTGCCACCCTCCCCTTCCCATCTCACCTTTCATTTTCACCAGGTGGAGATGGACGTCATGACCATGTTCCCTGATTTGAAGATGGACAGATAGAGGGCAGGACTATAGATCAGGTCAGGTGGGCATTCTTCTCATCGCTGGGTGCCTGTCACCTAGGAGTCGAAAATGTCAAACACAAGCCAGCATTGTGGTGAGATTTTAATCTGTTGGGCAATCCATTTGTTTTTTCTCTTATTTGTTTTGGCTGACCATGTGAACCTTAGAGAATACCTTCATCAGGAGGCTCAGGGTGAGTCTTGTTGATATGAGTCTTGTTGATATATGGTTTCTGAGCTGCATGAGGTAATAACAAAAAAGATATTGTAAATAAAAGTGCTTGGCTTATTTAAAATTAATTAATTTTTTTCCATTATGTGAAATAGTGTTACCCTCTGAATGCCAGAGAGGCAAGCCACATGTGCTGATCACCTTCTAGATAGCGTAGAAGCTGAGAGGCTGGGTTTAAGAATTCATATATGCAAAGAAGAGTCCAGCCTGGAGGGAACTGGCTGGCAGGGTTCTAAGCTCTGGGTATCAGTGAGGGCAGAGAGCTGCAGGAGACTGAGGGGTCACAGAACAGGGTTAGGAAGACATTGTCTTCAGCAGGGCTGTGTAGTAGGGCTGCTATTAAATTGTATGAGTTGCTATTAAATTGTAGGAGTTCTTTAGATATTCTGGCTATTAAGCCTGCTACCACTGACCTATCCCTTTAGCCACATCTTAACTTTTTAAGTGGACAGTTCGTTGGCAGTAGGCAAATTCTCCCTGTTGAACTAACATCCTCACCATCCACCCACAGAACCCTTTCCATCCTGCACAATAGAAACCCCTACCATTAAACAAAAGCTTCCCATAGCCTTTGGCAGCCACTGTTCTGCTTTCTGTCTCTATGAATTTGACCACTCCAGGTGGTCAAGTTAAATTAGACAGTATTTGTCTTTTTGTGCTTGGCATATTTCACTTAGCGTAATGTCTTCAGTGGTCATCCATGTTTTAGAATGTGTCAGAATTTCCTTCCTTTTTAAGGCTGAGTAGTATACCACTGTATTTATATACCACATTATGTTTTTCTATTCATTCATTGACAGCTAAGCTACTTCCACCATTTCATCATTATGAATAGTGTTGCTGGGAACATGAGTATGCAAATATCAGGGTCTCTGTGTTCAATTTCCCCGCATCCCCACGGGAGGGAATATACCTAAAAGTGGAATTGTTAGATCATATGGAATTCTATTTGTAATTTTTTTTTTTTTTTGCAGAACCTTCATATTGTTTTCCATAGTGTTTGCATTCTTGCCAACAGAACATAGGTTTCCAATTTCTCCACATCCTTATCAACACTTGTTATTTTCTATTTTTTAAAATTCTATCCTAATGGGTATGCAATGGTATCTCACTGTGGTTTCGGCTTATATTTTCTTAATGATTAGTCATGTTGAACATCTTTTTTATATGCATGTTTGACCATCTTTATATCTTCTTTGCAGAAATGTCTATACACGTCCTTTCTTTTTTTGTTAGTGGGGTTGTTTATTTTGTTGCTATTAAATTGTAGGAGTTCTTTATATATTCTGGCTATTAATCCTACAATGGATATATGATTTGAACATATTTTTTTTCCATTGTGGGTGGTCCTTCCCTAAGTTGATAGTGTCTTTGATGCACAAACATTTTGTAATTCTGATTAAGCCCCATTTATTTCTTTTTAAAATTACCCATGATGGTGTCATATCCGAGAAATCATTGCCAAATTCAGTGTCGAGAGGTTTTCCTTTTGTGTTGCCTTCTAAGGGTTTTAAACTTTAAGCTTTTATGCCCAGGTCTTTGATCTATCTTGAGTATATGGTATAAGGCCCTACCTTGCCTTTTTTTTTTTCTTTCTTTCTTTTCTGTACTGAGGATTGAACCCAGAGGTCCTGTACCACTGCCTATACCCTCAGCCCTTTTTATTTTTTATTTTGAGACAGAGTCTCACTAAGTTGGTGAGGCTCGCCTTGAACTTGCCATCCTCCTACCTCAGCCTCCGGAGCTGCTGGGATTCCAGGTTTGCGCCACCATGCCTGGCTACCTTAGCTTTTATTAAGAGGTTTGTCATGAAGGACGTCATCCTCCCTTACAGCGCCTTCTCCTCTACACCTTCAGTCATCCACTGCCTTTCTCATTCCACTCTACTCCAGTGCCACTTCCTCTGTAGGTTCTTCCTGGGTTCTCCAAGGGAAGTGATCCTTGTCTTTCTAAATCTCCATTGCAGATTTATCTTCCTTCGCATACGGTATGGTATCTTTTTTTTTTTTTTTTTTGCATCATGTATTATGCTCATGTACTAGCCTCACCTCTTCCACCAGGTGGTGCGCACCTAAATGGCTGGCTTTCAGTTGTAGCTCTGTGGCCTTCCCAGTAGCCGCCACAGTGCTCATGCCCCATGGTGACTTGCATTTTGCAGAGACTCAACACATATTAACTGGATATCCAGTTATAGAGAGTTGTAATCAGGTGGTGTCATGTGAATAGAAATATTGAAGTTAGAAGTTTTGATGGTAGAATTCTCAAATTCAGTTTTGTCTTCTTTAAAGTGTCTGCAATGCTTCAGAAGCTGCCATCAATACCACTGAAGTAAGAGAAGGGAGGCTTTTTTATACCAATGACATCTGAGGGCTATATGAACAGTTTAATATCAAAGCGAATTCACAGTCATCCTAAAAACTGCAATTTGTATTTGACAACAGACAACAGAAGGTTTCCTTGTGCTGTTGGTAAAGTTGAACTACTGGAGGCAGTCGTAGGATGCATATGAAATGATGAAGCTGGGTCACCTTGACAGTCACAGTCACTACAGAGTATAGGGAGCACCCTCCTAGCCTAACACGGGCATGCACATTCTCACATCAGGGCTTTGAGTGGGGAAATCTTCCTGGCATATGTCAGCCCAAGGTTCTAAAGAAGGAACAAAAGATTTGGAGAGTGTCTTGTAAATCAGTCCCGATGAGTGCCCACCACGATGAGAAACTTCTAGAATCTTGAGCCGGCGTGTGTAGTTTTGTTTATAAGGAAAAAAACCACGATTGTGGAAAGCACTGTTTCACACTGGTACATTAGTGATTGTGTATCTAAATCACAAAAGAGATTACAAGTAATCTAGAACAGATGTTTCTTATCGCAGACTGTTCTTAAAGTTCTCAGAATTGATCCTTTTGAGGTGAGAGCCATACCTCCCTGTAAACCCATGAGCCATAATTATCAGCATTACATTTTCTCTCTAGGACAATCCTAATTATACGTTACACTTAAAGGGACATTCCACAGTAAACAGAAACTACATAAGGTGAAAAATGAACACACCATAATGCCACAGGCTGCCCAAAGGTGCTATATAAAAGCTTTGTCCACCCATCTGTGACACAGACATTAAATTGGCCTTCTAGGGTTTGCCCTTTGATTTAAGCAGTTTCATGAATTCCAGTTAAGTATGTAATCCTACAGTTCAATCAGTCACTAAATATTGATTGAACACTTACTGTGTACCTCAGGGACAAAGAGGAATGTAATATAAATTTTTTTCCCACTCAAAGACCACAGATGAAATAGGAGGGGACAAGATTTATGAAATTTAGTATTATGCAGTTGCATTCGGTCAACCTTTATTGAGTCCTCGCCATGTGCAAGGCTGTATCTAAGCCTGTATGGAATAAAATAATGCCCTTTGGCCATTTAGTAATTGTGTTTGTAAAATTAGATGAAATTGATCTTGGAAGTGGCTCAATAATAGAACACTTGCCTAGCATTTCAAGGTCCCGGGTTTAATCCCCAGCACCAAAAAACAATCAATCAAACAAACAAACAAACAAATAATATGAAGCATGAAATCCTCTCGAAATTCCCAGTTGTTTGAAAATTTATTTATTTAATTAATTTGTTTTTTTGTTTTTTGTGTTTTTCTGGTGCTGGGGATTGAACTCAGGGCCTTGCGCATGCTAATAAGCACTTGCTCTACCTCCAAACTACATCCCCAGGCCTCAATTGTTTGAAAATTTCTTCCCAAAGACCTTGGTGGGAATGTTTGCCAGAGTCTCTGTGCAGGGTTTATTTCTTATAGGTTTTCTACCAGTATTTTGTTGTTGTTGTTGTGCTGGGGATTGAACCCGGGGCCTTGTGCATGCAAGGCAAGCAACACTCTACCATTTGAGCTATATCCCAGCCCATCCAAAGTTTTTAAATCTCCATTTTGGTATAGTTTCTGTTGTGCTAAGACCCTTTGGTGACACTTAGCCTGAGTGAATGTTGATACTTCCGACTCTTGATAACTTGTCATTAAGATGCTAAAGATGCACGTGTGCATGTATATAGTTTTATATATATATGGTATCTGTATGGTTACATTTTTTTTTGTAATTAAGAAGGATCATTTTAGCTAGATTTTCATTTAAGGATTGAGAACATTAGAGTTCATTTAAGAAATGATTTATCCCCGCCCAGTGCTTGCTTTTCACATAAATTTTAATTCATACATTGCTTTCTTTGGGCCGAAGTAACAGATATCTGCATGGATGCTGGTATTTTAAATAAGGATTTTAAAAAATATATCACAGTTGCATTTAAAGCATCCTTGAATGAAAGAAAAAAGTTGCTTTAAAAATGTAAAATGCAGCTTGGGAGGCTGAGACAGGAGGATTGCAAGTTCAAAGCCAGTCTCAGCAATGGTGAGGCACTAAGCAACTCAGTGAGCCTCTATCTCTAAGTAAAATGGAACTGGGGATGTGGCTTAGTGGTCGAGTGCCCCTGAGTTCAATCCCTGGTAAGCCTGCTCCGCCAAAAAAAGTCGTAAATGATACAATGAAGAATTTCGTCTTTGGTGTTTAGATTTTGTACCATAGCTACTTCAGTTGCAGTGAATGCCCAAAAGCTAGAATATTCTATCATAAAGAATATAGGAGATGTTTTTTTCCATCTTTTCACCTTCATTATGACTGCACATGTGGAGCAACTCTATATCGTACACAACCAGTGAAACGAAAAGTTGTGCTCCATTTGTGTACAATGAATTGAAATGCATTCTGCTATCATGTTTAACCAATTAGAACAAATAAAAGTAAAAATTAAAAAAGAATGTAGGAGAAGAGACATAGGAAAATTATTACTATTGGAAAATAAAGAAAGGCACCAGTTTTAAAGAAAGCTGCTCAGTGTATTGGAATGCTGCTTTGGTTTTAATAATGAGACTGTAAGAAAATATTTACTATTTTGGAAAATGTGTGAGCCTGTGTGAATGTATTAGCATGTTGCTATGGTTTTAATAATGAGACCCCTTAGGGAAATATTTACCATTTTAGAGAATGTGTGAACCTGGCATGTGTATTGATTTCTCACTGAAGTTAAGTTCCTCATCATTCCAGTAGTGGATTGAACTACTTAATATTTAGCTGGTTTGAGTTCATGTTTGAGATGCTAACCGAGCTCAGGGGAGTTCAATTTCAAGGAAGTCAGTGAGATTCAGTACCTTGGGGAGTAGGTAGTGTCCATACTGTGGAAGCCTTGGACTCCAGTTTCACAGTTTGATGTTGTTCTGTTGTTCCGAGGGACATAGGAAGGTTTTGGATTGGGACAGTGACCCGAGGACATGTCTGGGGAAGCTCATCTTGGCATGAGAACACGTATTTACTTGGGAGGAAGAAAAATAGGGAGAAAGTATTGCTGCAGTCCACAATAAAGTGGAGCAGAGATCCTGGGTGTGGAAATGGAGGTGAGGACGTGAAGGTCGGGCCTTTGGTCGGAGGCCTTTAGAACTTGATTGACGGTGGAATGAATGGGTCAGTGAAGGAAAGCTGCTGGGGGGTAAGTGTGGTCATTAACAGATGAGAGAGGGAAGGAGGCGGAGTGCGCAGTGTAGTTAGAGGAACTGTTGGACACACTTGTGGAGCAACAGAGCAGACAGGAAAGGTGGCGTCAGATTCAGAGAAGCAGCTGGAGGGAGAGGGGCCATTCTCACGCTCCTTCTGATGTTTGCTTGTCCTCATGAATAAGCACCTCCCTTGATGCATGGCCTTAAATGATCCATGGGTGGGGCTTGGAAACTCAAGTTTGAACTCTGGCTCTGAGGAATGGAAACAATGGATGAGTAGAGAATGAACCACCTTCCTTCCTTGTCTCCTCTCTCCTTGCCTTCCTTCCTTTCTCCTCTCAGTCTATTTTATGGAGATAGTTGAATATATTTGTAAGCCAGACAGAAGAGAAGAAAAGAATGATAACAAAGGATGAAAAACTAAAAAGAAAGAACAAACTGGGTAAATTGCCCCTTTTCACAAAGCCCAGGTACAAGCACTTGGAGAAGCTTGGCCCACCCCCCTTGGAGAAGGGATACTGAAAGGTTGGGTGTCTTTCCAGAGGCCCAGCATTAATATTTACAGCAGGTGTGTTCATCCCACTAGGCTTGTTAATATACTGTGGTCTACACAGGATTTACTAAAAAGGGGTAGTTATGAAAGGAAATAGATGAAGCATTAAATTGTTTCACTGGCGAACCCAAGAATGCTAGACATTGGGTCATAAGATGGAGCCAGAAGGCAAATAATGGAAGAAGTTCTGGAGTGTCCCTAAATGTGGGGATGCTGTTGGACGCAAATGGCTTTAGTGGGAATCGACTGTAGGGGACTCCCAGGTAGCAGAGCAGAGGGGTTCAGAGCGAGCTCAGGAGGCAGGCAGCACCTGTGGCAATCCTGGCTCAGACACTGACAGCTAAGAAGTGGTTGGGGCAAGTTACCAAGTCTCTGCTTGCCTCAGTTTCTCCATAAGGCAACAAACAATGCCCACCTTTGAAGGCTGCAGTGAGAACTATGGGAAATAATTTTTAAAAATGTATGAAGCACATATTTATTGGGCCTCGTCCTGGGCTGCAGCAGTGAGGGAAATGTGTGCCTTTCGAGAGCTTCCCCTCCATTAGTTCCAGAAGTGTTGATACGTTTCTCAAGAGGGAAAATCTGTAACACGCCCAGCTTATGCCTGAGTGTAATCCACAGATGTCAACACTGTGGTCTTCACAGACAGGAAAATGCAGATGGTGGGGGTTTGATGAAGGTCTCACTATGGCGCCCAGGCTGGCCTCAAACCCCTGGGCTCAAGTGATCCTCCCACCCCAGCCTCCTGAGTAATGGGAATTAAGGTGAGTGCCACCAATATTATTTTACTTTTCAGATGAGAAATTAGGCTTCTATTGGCAAGTGAACTTAGAATGTGGTATTGAATACTTTTAATTTGAAAGAGGAAGTTACTTAGTGTTCTTATTGGTGTGTGCAGGCCAATAATTTAGGTGTTGATATTAACCAATGATAATCGCTATATGCCTAGGAAATCCTGATAACTCTACAGGGGCACGGGGACTGATTTTCATATGCTCGAGCTTCTTCCTTTCCTTCTTTTTAAATGCTGAACCTGAGGGAGGTGTTATACTTTTCTGACTTGTACTTGACACAGGCTTTTATCTAGAAGGTTCTCCATGTTATGTCACAGTTCTGGGGGAGAAGGCAGGATTGGTAATGCAATTATTGAGGAAAAGTATTACTTTTGTAGGAAATGGAGAGTAGGATTGTTTTAGTAAAGGATGAGAACAATGAAAATCACTGTGTAGGTTTGACTGAGGAACTTGACGTGCTAGACAGTGCTGTCTGCAAGCAGAGTTGAAGGTAAGTCCAAATGGTCTTGAGAACATGCTAGCGCCTGTCCCTGCAAAATTCAAGAACTGAAAAAATATTGTCAACCACCCGAGAGCCAGCAGGACAAAGGTCGCCATGAGGCAGTGATGGACTCTCGAAGCAGAGACCCAGATGTGTGTAGGCACCTCCCGTGGCTCTGCGGTTGGAAGAACTTAACCATTGTGAGGAACTCCCCTCAAACCTCTTAGCCAAAGGCAGTTCATTAAACCTGCCCTCTCATTCATGGGATTCCCTTTAGCAAAAGGAAGCTCTTTTGAAGAGGGAATTAGTGACCTGCCCTCATTAATTAAAAATAAACCTTTTATTTTTCCTGAAGCCAGAAAAGCTGCTGTAATGATAGTTTGGGAGGTGAAGGTGACCTCAGTCTTCAGCTTACACCCACGAGGCACTTGGCCAAGCTGCTCAAGCAAGTCTGACCAGGGCTTCAGAGAAGTTGGCCTTTGTCCTCACAGATTCTGAGACATCGCAGAAACCTCTCCAGTGTGTCCTGGGACGGCCCCCAGCTCTGTGACTCTCTCACATATGTGAAAGTAACCTATGCACAGACACAAAGCAATTCATCCCCTCCTTTCTTCTTGAATTGCTTATTTTCAAAATAATAGATGAAATGAAGTCTCTCTGTGGTTTCTCTGAAAATGAAGCATGGATTATAATGAATTTGCTTTTTTGTTGTTGTTGTTGCGGGGGGGGGGGGGGGAGTTGTTTTAAAAATCCTTTGTAATCTCTTCAATAATCCCCACCAGTTGTGTGCTCCTTTTAGAGGTACCTCAATGGAAGAGGAATGGATTTACAGTGATCTGCAAAAAGAAACACTCTTGAGATTTGCTCAACTGTTAGATAGATTTTAAAAATAGCTCCTAAGTTTTGCATTGTGGAGCGTCATGTGTGAGATCCTGGACAACACGTGTGCTACATGTCGCAAAACCCTTCACAAGTGTTACCTAATTAACTGCAAGATGACAGGTGGCAGGCCCCTCGGTGGCTTGCAGGAAGAGGGAGCTTCTGCACATCCACCATGAGCTCATAACAGTGTCTTTGTGTCTTGGGGCTGTTTGTGTACCTTCCTTGGCTTATAATTGGAATAGGTAACCCAACATCCTCCAGAGGACTTGGGTAGTTTTAAGTGAGATTCAACACCATTCTTAGGAACATCTGGATTTTGCCAGACAAAGCCAGTCATTGTTAGCAGGAGTCCTTGATAGCAGGATGTCTTCTATGGAGACATGCAGGGGAGACTAATACTTGGAGATAGATGCACCCATTGGAGAGGCCTCATTGCAGGGATTTGCTGGAGAGGGTCAGTCCTTGACTATGAAGTTCAAGTCTGGGTGAACAGCAGTGATGGGGACCCTTCAGACAGGACAGTGGGGTGGGATTAGCTCTAGGAAACTAGAACAGTTAATAGTTGTATGTCTGTCCATTCCTAGGTCTGGTAGCAGGTGGAAGAGAATCAGCCACAAGGCTGAATGTGGATGGGGCCTAGGAGAAAATGAGGGTCATTATGCAGGTATCAGAAAACATGGCCTTAGAAGGAAGAAAACAGAACAGAACACCCTCTAGGATGGCACAGGCTAGGATGTAGGGGAGGAGGATAGAGATTCAGGAGGCCAAAGGAAGTCTGCTATCAGCATGGTGCAAGACTGTAGGGACCAATAGATATTAGCATAGCAGTGAAGAGCAGGTATCCAGATCACAACAGAGGTACTCAGTAAATGTTACCATCTTCTAGTGTGTGCGTTCTTGGGCAAGATCTCTCCATGCTCAGTCTTTTCATTAGTAAAAATGCAAATAGTAAAGGTTTCTACCTTACCAGGTTTTGAGAAGATTAAATATGAAAAAATTCTCTCTATATAATACATATACAATAGATATGTATAATTACCTATATTATATATTGTGTTTGTGTATACATACACACAATACACAATAAATAAATAAATAAATATATGTGTGTGTGTGTATGTATGTATATATATATAAACACACATGTACACATAGTGCCCAGAATGGTGTGGGGCACCAGGTTGGCAAGCACTTGATAAAAGTTAACATTGATGGGCAGGAAATGAAGTGGGAAATGATTTTGTATGATTGTATTATTCAGTTTTTGCATTACTATAATAAGACACCTGAGATAATTCACTGGTGAAAAGAAAAGGTTTATTTGAGTTCATGGTTTTAGAGGCTCCAGTCCTGGATCCATTGACACCACTGCTTTGTGCCTCTGGCAAGGCAGCCATATTGGCAGGAGTGGGTGGTGGAGTAAATCACTCACTTCATGAACCAGGAAGCAAAGTCGTACAGGAAGGGGAAGAGATGGGGGAGGGTCCCATGATCCCCTTCCATGTCACACCCTCAATGAGTTAATCATCTCTCATTTGTCCCCACCTCCTATAGTTTCCTGCCACCTCCCTGTATTGCCACTTTGGGGACCAAGCCTTTACTAAATGGACCTTTGGAGGGCACTCACCCAAACTGTGATGAACTCAATTTATAGGTGGAGATCCAGTGACTGCCAGCAGTGGGGAGCAGACTGCAGGTTGAGAACTAGCGGGGTGGCCTCAGTGGGTACTTGGTAGTTCTTGGGGTTTATGAAGTACATGCAAAGGGAGTCTTGCTGCTCTTCCTGTTATTTGCTCGCACCTTGGTGTAGATAAGAATCAGTTTGATTTTAAAAATGTATAAATTGCAATTTAAAAGATTTTCAAGAAAATACTTATTTGCTTTTATTCCCAAAGCGGTCCATTTTGTTTTCCCCTGGTGGTCTGCTTAGGATCAGCAAGGACAAGTGGCAGGCTATATAATCCCTAACAAAGCCCTTGGCACATGTGATAGAAGATATATATAGAGCTTCACATGACTCTGTCCTTCCTTGAACCTGTTTCTCTCATTGTTTTGCTTTATTGCTTTAATACAATTCTCTTGTTTTGTGAATCAAATTATACAATATTAATACCTAGGAACTAAAGACAATAAAAATTTAAATTCAATTTATAAACATTTATTGTTTTCCCACCACATATAGAACACTAGGCATCATGTACTATGGTGTCTCCACTTTCAAATTTCCTATATTCTGATTTATTTATTTATCATTTATTTATTTATTTATTGGTGATGCTGGGGATTGAACCCAGGGTCTCCTGCATGCCAGACAAGTGCTCTACCACTGAGCCACATCCCCAGCCCTCTACTACCTTTCTCTCATTTATTCATCCTCTCCATTTTTGAAGCCCATTTTTCTCTTTCATATAATGAGCATTTCCATGAGTTGTTAAGGACATTTGTCTAGTGACATTCGAATTTAGAATATTCAAAGAGGGTCTTCATAGCAACTTTAAATATGTACAGGGCATAATATTTAAAATTTAGACTAGAATGCTAATCGTTTCTCGGTTGAGCTGGAGGTTTTGTGGTAAATGAAAGCACTCTCGCATTCTCTTGTTGAATCTTACAGAATGAGTGAAAAACTCAAGCGTTGGTACTTTGAATCTACATACATTATTTGAGGACCTGGTAGGGCAAAAGTGGGGTGACTTAGAAGTGGTACCTTATCACTGTAGGGTTAGTAAAAAAAGAAAGATCTGTTCGAATCTTTAAAATTCTTTATTGTCTTGATTCCGTAAATAACAGTCATATTTCTTGGCTCATTTTAACCTTTTGAGAGGGACATACAGTTTTAGGCCACAGTCAGCCCTCCTGTCCTGTTTTCCAGGCACATTAGTCATTGTATGGGAACCCGCCACTTTTGCCTGCCCTGCTGCAGATGCTAGGAAAGGGCAGTCCGTCTGTGTTCTGCCCTTGACCATAAGGGCCAAATATGTTTCCTGTCTGTATTCCTCTGAAGTTTTTGTTTTTTGGTTTTTTTAGATTTTCCTCAGAAAAATGCTGTCTGCTAGGGGGAAGTTGTCATAATGATTGTGTACATACATAAAAAAGTACATATAATCTGCATAATCTTGTATGAAATAATGATGCTCTAATCACCATCCTCGAAATTTTTAGGTGATTGAGGCTAGCTAAGAAATAACAAGTAGGACTGGGGTTGTAGCTCGTGGTAGAGCACTCGCCTAACACAGGTGAGGCACTAGATTCAATCCTAAGCATCACATAAAAATAAATGAATAAATTAAAGAGATTGTGTCCATCTACAACTAAAAATATTTAAAAAAAAAAAGAAACAAGAAAATACTTCAGTAATTCTTTTCTGTGCTGTAAGAGAGGAGAATTTGACATGGCAGTTACAGGAAAAGGAAAAGTAACACAATGTGAGGAAAATTCTTATTTATACTTCAGGATCTTTAATTCTATAATATAATTTTAAAATAATAATAAGATACTGTGGTGTGTGTGTGTGTGTGTGTGTGTGTGTGTATGTATGATGCTTTCAATAATGCATCTTTAAATAACAAATATTCCACAAAGATCTATTTGTAGAAAAGAAATTAGTCATCGTATGACCAATGTGATTTTTAAAAAGTTAACATAAATCTTTTGTCATGGATCTCCAGTGTCCTGGCTACGGTCTGGGACCTTAATCGTGTGCACATGTTTGCGTGTCGATTTCAAACTAGATTTGACACTGGTTCTCTATAAAGAATAATATTAAGAAAAATCATTATTTAAGTAGAAACATTTTGTTTTGCTTTCTGATTGTGAAAGTAGTATATGTACACACACACACACACACACACACACACACAGTAGAAAAATTAGAAAATTCAGGAAGGCCTAAAAAAGAAAATGAAGGTTGTGCTTAGACTCCCTACTGTGCTCCCAGCTCCCACAGGCTTTCACCTGACATATATATTTCAGCAAATATTGAGTACCTACTAAGTATCAGATACTTTGCTGAGTCCTGGAGATAAACCAGTGAGCAAAATATACAAAACTTCCTGCCCGGTGGAGTTTAGACTACTATTTATATGTGTATATCCAAAATATATACTTGTTTATGTTCCATAACCTCCTCTAAGAAATACTTCTCCCTTACTAAGTATTTTTCAGTATTGTTATATTTAATGATTATATACTTTTTTGGTGAATATATTATAATTTATGTAAGCACTTTCCAATGTTAGCTATTTAGGGAATTTTTAATATTTTGCTACTATAATAAGTGACCATGAACATTTAAAATGTACATCTTCACTATAATATCTTACCTCCCTTGGGACAATTGTTAGATATGAGCTTAGCAGATTGTAAAGTGAGACTATTTTAAAGACTCTTGCAATACTGTTAAATTACCACTAGGAAATATTCTATAGTTTGCACTCCTATCAGCAACATATATGCAACCTTTATTACATACTAATTTGTATTAAATATTATCAGGGGGGAAAAACCTTCTACCAGTTTGGCAAAACGTAACCTCATTAGGCTTTTAAAATTGTATTTCTTTGACTATTTGTACAAACATGCATATTTTCTTATTTTTATTTCTATGATTCATGTCTTAAAAAGTTGTTCGTTCATTTTGGTCTGACCTTATGTTTTTCTTATTCACTTATCAACATTCTTTATATATTGAGCACTTTCATCCATTATCATGTATATGGCAAATTTTCTGCCAGGTGGAGATCATGGTTTTTGGTTTTGTTTTTGTGGTGCTAGGGATGGACCCTAGGGCCTCACATCTGTTAGGCAAGTGCTCTATTGAGCTACACCCCCAGCCTGAATATGTGCTCCCCACACACAACGTCTCCACGAAGTGAATCTGGAAGAGAGAAATGTGGGAGCCCCCTGCTTGCCTCTTTTGGTTCTGGTGATTGAATACAGGAGCCCTTGCATGCTTGGTAAGGACTCTACCATTGAACTATACCCCCAGCCCCAAGAGGACCCTCTTCTTGGTGTGGGGAAGAAGTTGGCTTTTAGACCAGACTCCAACCACAGCACTTGCTGCAGTTGCAGTACCCACAGGCATTAATGCTCAAGAAATGCATGGCTCTACACAGGCTTGCCCTATGGTGCCCATCTGTGCCTGAGCTGCTGGGACTACACAGGTTCTAAACAGGCAGGCGACCATGGTGGGTGAACTCTGTCCTGGTTAGGTGTCACTCCTCCTGGCACCTCCCTTGTTGTAGTCATCAGTGGTACACACAAACTTCATCAGTTTCTAAAAGGTGAGTCCTATCTACATGTACCACAGTGTGCCAGTTTAGAGCTGTAGAAAGAAAAAATTGGACCTTGTGGCTGTGAATGAATGAATGAGATCCTGACAAATGGCTGCTGTTCTGAACAGTGGGAATAGATTTATGTTTAAGCCAGAGTAAACTATGCAACCAGGTAATAATTTTGAGCAATGAAGTAAGTTTGCTACAGGAATTGTTAAAGAAACAGATAAATCACAGTAATTTCAACATGGCACTTTTGCCATTCAATAAATGGGTATTTTAAATTTCATTTGTTTTTGAACTTAGTTCAATAATTTATAGAGTCAGTCATTCAAAGATTAATGCTCAGAAGAGAGGAAAATCACTATACAAGAACAGAAACATATCATTTATGTATATTACTTTGGAGCCTTGTCTGCTTGTGTTTCCATTTTAAACTTGATCTTGAAAGCATTTATAATAAAAAGTTTGCCCTGAGCTATAAAGTTTGGCATTTGTCTCAATGTCCTGAGACTACAATTTTTGTTTTAATTTTTTCATTCTCAAATAATAACATCCATCCGTGCATCTTTAAAATGTTTTACTTATTAGACATGATTAATTTTAAAGTTCATTTATTTTATTTTACTTCAGATAATTTTTTTTATAAAACAAAAGGTCCAGTTTGCTTTCTTTTTGATTCTAGGGTTAGGCAACACTTCATAAAATGAAATACATATTCCCCACTTATTCCCACCCCCCAATTTTAAAAATTGGTGCATTATATTTGTACATCATGAGCTTTGTTGTTACATACTTATATGCGCACATAATAGAACAATGTGATTTAGCCAATATCA
The DNA here is from genome assembly GCF_001458135.2 of Marmota marmota marmota. Lineage (NCBI taxonomy): Eukaryota > Metazoa > Chordata > Mammalia > Rodentia > Sciuridae > Marmota > Marmota marmota. The sequence goes on from NW_025999842.1 coordinate 63,221,884, forward strand.
CTCCCAGCACTTTTCCCCTCCCCCACTTATTTTAAAAGTGAAGTTGAAGTGGGTAAGTTCAGAATGCACTGGGATTGCCATTGATTTTGAACCTTTTAAATGATTTGAAAGTATGATTCAAAGCATGAGGAAACAGGTGGTTAAATGTCATGATAGCACATTTGATTTCATAACAACAGAGACAACAATAATAATGGCACCTCATCGTGACAAAACATGAGCTCATTTATTAGAAGAGTCATTAAAATTTGTCATTCCCAGTTCAATCACGCCACATAATTTTTGTAAAATCCACATTTAGACATTCAAGCTGTATACCGACCAGTTCATGTGGTATTAATGTGATAACGTGGAGGCTTTTGGTTTGTTATATTCTGTTTGCTGCTTCTCTTACATGACTCTGAGCACTTGAAGGTCAGTGATAATTCTTTATATACCTGGTACTCAGCTTGTCAACTGAGTACCAAGCTGACACTTAGGAATTATTGGTTGAATAAATGCCTACATGAATGTGTTCAGTTACAGGCTGTCATCAGTGTCTGAAGGTCATCCATTCCCAAATCTTTAGTCATTAGTTCCAGGACTCATAGTTAATTTTACCATAAAAATGTAATGCAAGATATAATTTATGCTATAAAATTTCCAATGATTATACTCCAGCCAAGTAGTAGTCACAGTAGTCAATGAGAGGTCTGACCAGTTTCTGAAGGATCCCATCCCTCGCAGCAGAGGGACTTGAATCTTCTGTCAATATGGCTTCCAAATATTGTCAAAAATTTATTCTGTTGTCAGACACCTGGCTCTGTTTGCCCTTTTAAAAAAATGACATTGAGTTCCTCTCTTTCCTTTTAACTTTAAAACCATTAGTCAAACACAGAAGATCAGGCCAGAGTTCAGATGTGGCTCCAAATAAATGGTTCCCTCCAACCTGCAGACCACCGACTCCCAGACTAGAGGCAGCTCTGCCACCTTGATCTGGAGCAGCCATTCTCAAAATGTGGTTTCCCTCCAACCAACAATTTCAGCTTTACCCCAGAATCTGGTGGAAATATATTTGGTAGAGCCCACCCTGAGACCTACTGAGCCTAAAACTCTGGGGGTGGGATCTAGCAATCTGTCTTTAAAAAGCATTCGAGGGCACTGTTGTGAATTAAGCTTGAGAACCTCTCTTACAATGCTTGGTGGAGCTTGGTCCCCAAGTGGGTATCTGCATGTGATTCCTAAGAGCAGTGAACACAAGATGGCAGACACGTCAGCACCCAACTGTGGAGCACACTGCTGATGGACAGACACATGTGAGGGGACCTTGGCGCTCTTAGAAGGGTTTGGCTCAAGGTGAGGCATGAAGTCCAGGATGCAGTGCTCAGATGTGGTATTGGGGTTCTGGGACCCTCCAGTCCAGTGTGGCCAAGCCAGCCTCAGGGTGAGCATTAAACGTCAGAACTGGAATGTGCTCAGGGGACAGTGCACACGGCCCATGTTTGCTAAGGAGAGGACTTAAGGGAGGGGCCCCTCCTTCAAAATGCAGACTTTATTTTGTCAGCACTGTCTCTTGGAAGGTTTTGAAATAGAAAAATGACCTAGCAGTGTGCTTCTTGAACAGAACTCAACATAAGATCTCAGGGGATTTCATTCCAGAGGCCTGGGGGCAGGGGACTCCAAATCCCCCTCCCTCCCTCCTTATCTATCTATCTATCTATCATCTATCTATCTTTTTGGTACTGGGATTGAGCCCAGGGATGCTTTACTTCTGAGCTATATCCCCACCTACCCCCTATTTTAAAGTTTGAGACAAGGTCTCACTAGGTCCCCGAGGCTGACCTAGAACTTGTGATCCTCCTACCCTAGCCTCCCTCATACCTGGGATGACAGGCGTGCACCACTGCGCCTGGCCCAAGACTGCATTTATAATAAACTCCCAGGTGATGCTGATGATGAACAGCAAGGACTTTGAGTGTTATTTCAAGATTTATTTGTCAGTAGTGATTGAATGGGCGATACATGATTTCATTATGGGAATTTACTGCCAAAACAAAGAACCTGGAGTAATCAAGTGGTTCATCTGTCTTCCACTGCCACTGAAAAAAATCAAACCCAAACAAATAAAACGAAGGTTTAAAGGTCTCACGGTTGTTGGGAGCAGAACTGGAACTGAACCTCAACCCCCAGAAATACCTCCTACTTCACCCTACAGTGACAATCCAGGGACCTGAGATGCAAAGAACCTCGAGTGGAATGTGTTGGGTGGATGCAGAGAGCAGAGGAATGGAGAGAGAAGCAATAGTCCTACTGGCGGAGCCAATGAGTAGGGAGAGGACTTCCCAGACTGTGCTGAGTTTTTTAAGTTACTGTAAAAATGAACAGATGTCCCATTGATCCCCTGCAGTAGAGAAGTCAGTCAAGAAGGAGAGCCTGGTTTCCAGGTTAAGATGAGAATTGGAATTTAGGTATGTCAAATTTCTGGTACCCTAGAATCAACATCTGCAATTGCCCTGTGACCGTCAATGTGTTGCTGGCAGCTTGTCTTGTGCGACTCTGGGAAAGGTGAAAAATGAGGCTACCTAGGGCCAGAGAGGTGCGGGGATCAAGCTTGAACTCCTCAGAATTTGTAAATAGGGTCTTTTTAAATTTTGAAGAAATAGAAAGGTGCGATGATATTTTTAGAGACCTGCTTTAAAATTTGACAAAAACCTACTGGAATTTGATTGTGCGGACTCATTGGTAGTAGGATGGAAACCAGGTAAAAGCCAAGCCTAGGTTTTTCCTTTTGTTGAAGCAGCATTTACCTGTAAGTTTACCTGTGTGTTTCAGTGTTTGTCTAGTTTATCTGTTATTTGTTGAGAAAAAGACAGGCATACTTTGCCCCCTAGATGAAATCACAGCTATGACGTCTTCATGGAAAGCGGAAAATCCACCACCAGCAGGGACTCCTCTGCTTCCCTCCTGGAGAGCTGGGAACCCTGTCAGTCATTCCAGCGCAGGGCAGTTGGCTGCACATGGCTAAGCAGGCAGCTGTGTCTGGATTTTTCCACCTCCTCCTTCCTGCACCCAGTGTGGAGGAGGAGAACTTGGCACTCCTTGGAGCTGGTGGGCGCCGGGTGCTCTTCCTCCCTGCTTTTGGAACAGCACAGAGGCTTATCCCTCCTTTTCCAGCTGTAAAGTTCATTTGGCTTGGGGTCCTGGCAGCAGTGAGGAAGGGAAAAAGGTAGATTTCCACAAGAAGCTGGAAATGAGGCTGGAGTGGAGACCAGAGCCTGGTATCTGTTTTCCAGGACTTATATGGCCCTTGGGGACTTTTGACTTTGGTGTACAGTGTGATGGGTTGTAGCAGTTTAGAGCAAAATGTAGCCATTTAAGGTCAGAGCCTTAGTTGTATTTGATCCATGCCCTTTTAGTGCCGACAATGTGTGTGTGCACGCTCATAGACAAGCAGGTGGAAGACACATGTTTTGATTTTGGCAAACTACTGATTTTATCTTCAAATATATGTGCATGTTTAAGTCTGTATAAACACAAATTTAATGTAAATATATACATATTTGATATATAAAGTCACACATTAATACATCTATTTATTGTTGCCCAGCCTGGCCTCGAACTTGCTATCCTTCTGCTTCAGCCCCCTGAATAGCTGAGAATACTGGTGGGCACCACTGTGCTCTGTTAGTCTACCTAATGAATGTATGGTTGCATTTAACTTTGGTATGGCTTTCTTTGTGTTCCTCTGCAAAATATAGATGAAAAATTTAATTTTGTGCATATAATTTTTGTGCTAGGAAAGAGTCACATTCTTGGTGATAGTCATTGGCTCAAGATGAGCAGCAGTTAAGATTCAAGAAACCCCAACACATAATAGCTAAGTGATTTTTATTTTTTATTTTTTGTGATAGTGGGTATGGAACCCAGGGCCTCATGTATGCTAGACAAGCACTCTACCAGTGACCTATGTCCCCAGCCCTTTTCATTCTATTTTGAGACAGTGTTTCACTAACCTGCCAACGTGGTCCTTGGACTTATAATCTTCCTGTCTCAGCCTTCCAATTAGCTAGGATTACAGGTATGTACCACTGAACCTGCCCTGAGAGCTAATTCTTCACATTAAAAATTGTGATAGTTCATGATATGGTGTCTGGAATTCTCTTCAAAGTAAGGTTGAAACGTGGATGGGAGGTACAGATAAAACAGAATTGACCCTGAGATGATAATCACTGGAGTCGGGTGGAAGAAATTTGGGAGTTCATTATACTGTTCTCTTTACTTTTGTATATTTGAGGCTTTCTATATTAGTTTGAAATGAGAGAGGAATAATTGTTGTATCCTAAAAAGTACATGATTTCAATCTTTAAGTGGTGGATTCAGGCTAAAATATATGCCAAGTTATTCTCCTGGAGGAAACTGTAAAAATCATAAAATAATCCTTACAGACATTGCCTTGCGTAAATGGTCTCATCTAATTCTTCATTTTGAAACTTAGGAGAGCGCCGTGTCCTTGGCAGTCAGCCTGCAGACAGTCACTGCCAACCTTGCCGACAAGGATGTCTCCCATTGTAGTGCTCTCCTCACGATGTGATTTTTTTCTCTCCCAACACTGAGGTGGCCCCAGGAGCCCTCTTGTACCTGGGAAGGCTGTGACGCTGGCAGGTGTGGTACAGATGGGACTGTAGCCTCTGCCTGGATTTCTCCATGTGCTGCTTCTTGCAACTCCACTTCCTATTGCAGCCCAAGGAGCCCTCGCAGCCCTGCAAGGAGCACCATGAGTGGTTACAGCCTGTGGCCCCTGTGTAGGTCCCAGCCACCAGGCAGCATCCATCTTCCAAGTGTGTGAAGGAGTGAGCTCACCGTGGTCACAGCCCACCCACCCAATCATCCCCAGCCTCTGAATGCCCTCTGCTGAGACCCCATATCTGGGAGCAGAGAAAGTATTTTCTGCCATTGTCCTTGTGAATTCTTACCCACAGGATGTGTGAGCATCAGAAAGTGCTGGCTGGTTATCATCCCACTGTTGGGATGATTTGTTACCTGGCAGCAGTGACTGAAACACTGTCAGTGAGGGAGGGAAGAAGCTTCTTTCCCAGTGATCATTTCTTTCCATAACATGCTCAGATAATACACAGGTTCTCAGGGACTGTGTTTTAATGGTACAATTTTTACTGTTGCCATCAACACCATGATTTCCATCCTAGGAATTGAACCGTGGATCATCGGTTTTCCTCTGAATAGAGTAGCTGTGGCAGGGTATTATTGAGGTGTATATCTTTAATTCTTGTTTCTCCCCCTTCCCCCTCTATCTGGCTTTCTAGAACTTTATCTTTCTACTCCTTCCTCCTATTATGCTGGTTGGACTGGGGACAGAGAAGGAGCCAGTGTGCTTTGGAACCTGGATAAGGAAGAGGGATGCTTGGGAGCCTTTGGAGCCTGATCCCTTAGAGCCTGATGCCCAGTTCTCTTCTTCTGAGAACCACACCCTTGGTTGCTGTGCACCTTGCCTCAGCTCCTCACTCAGTTGCCTCTGCTCCTCCTGCTTCTTTTCAAAAACAATTCCTACGTGTTTTTCAGTGTGAACAGAATAAAGAGTTGTCCAGAACTTCTTCCTTGTGCATACAACATACTAAAGACTTCTTCATACTCTGCACATAAGATGTTTTTTCCAAGTGCATGTCAGGGTATCTGCTGTCATTAACTCTGCTCCTATATTCCATTTCTCAGACACTAGGATGGGTCCACAAATATTTGCTGTATTTTTAATCACTTCTTTTATATATCATATATTTCATAATATACAAAGGCACATACACCACTGTCTTTGATACCACATGACCTCTTCAGTTTCTTAAATAAGGGCATTTTCCCAATAGTCCATTTTGTTTTCCTCAAAGCATCTCTTAAGTCCTTAACTAAGTGAATAATTTTATAAGCCTCTCCTCAGTTTTGTAATGTGTTTATTTTAGAATAGATTTTCTCTAAGAAATGCCTCTAAACAATGTTGACAGTCTCTTTCCTTGAGTGATAAAATTAATAGGATGTGCCCTCAAATAAAGAATTTTGTTACATGTTCTGGAAAAAAAAAATAAACAACACTAGAGGGATCCCTGAACAAGATCTCCAGTTGGTATATTAGTAAACTCTCTCTGATGAAACACATATTCTGCATGAAAGCATTACCTGCTCCATTATTTTAACCCAATGAAATTTAAGTACACCCTCCAGCAGTTTTCTAAAAAGTAGCTAAAACACAATCAGATGCCTATTGCAAGTAACAAAGTAACATGTGAAAGGGAAGCCTTTAAATGTTACTTCCTGATCATCATTTAAGGAGGTTGTTAACCACTGTTCTGTGTGCCTGAACAGGTATGTTTTGCATAGTACACTGTGAGTGTTACAACTTTGGCATGACAAGTGATATACTTAACCAAATCGACTGGGAAGATGCTGGTAGATGTATACAATGAAAGACGATAATTTCCTACCAGGGACTATTACTACTGAGGTAGAAAATTAGAGCTTAAAGAAAAGATAAGAATGGGGTGGGGGGGGGGGTGAGTTGAATCAGTCACTCTTGTTGACGATTCTGGAAGGAGATGGGCTGGAGCTGGTTGTTAAATGGGCAATTGAAGAGGAAATTTGAGAGGAACTGGCAGAAATTCATCACCATTCTGGTGTTTTTGTACCAACTCTGGAACAGAAAGACTTGGGATAAAAACATTGCAAACTGTACTTTTACTTACCCCTGCTGTTGAGGTTCATAACTTTCACTGTGTTGCTAAAAGGCTAGGTATGGGCAACTGGGTTGGTCTCTAAGCATTAAGAGTGTCCAAAGTATGTATCTACCTCTTTATCAGTGTGCCTGAGTCTTGGAATGCCAGCTGGATTTGGAATGTAACTCCAACATTTTCCATATACTGTTTTAGAGTCTATCAAGTTTGATACAGAAATATAAACAGTATAAACAATGGCAGCAAATGAAATGAAGTTAGTGAGAGAGTTCTCTAAGGCCTCATGCCACTCTGATCTCTGTCTGTCTGTCTGTCTGTCTGTCTATCTATCTATCTATCTGTCAGTACTGGGGATTGAACCCAGGGGCACTTAACCAACAAGTCACATCCCGGCCTTTTTTTTTTTTTTGAGACAGGGTCTTGCTAAGTTGCTGAGGCTGGCTTTGAACTTGTGATCCTTCTGCCTCAGCCTCCTGAGTCGCTGGGATTATAGGCATGTGCCACTGTGCCTGGACACCCTGATTTCTTTTATAGAAAACAAGGACCTGGGACTAGGGTGTGAGTGAGATGAAAATCCATTAAGATGTGTCACTTCAATAATTTTTAAAAATCAGATGCAGCTTATAAAGTAGGTGCACAGGAGAAGGCATCACTGCCGATGACCTGCCCACTTCCTGAATGTTAGCTGAGACTAACGAGGTTCCTAAAGTGCATGTGGCAAGCCTGAGGAATTTGACAGTTGTTGAGAATCTCTTAATAGGACCCTTGGAGAAAAACTAATCATTGTGTAATGTTAGTGATAATTATGGCTTCCTTCAAAACTGCCCGTAGTCCTGCTTCCTATTTGACAGTCAGGGGGACCTTTTCTTGTCTGTGGACCTCTCATTGATGAAGACCTTTATTTATATCTATGTCAATTTAGAATTATTCTGTACTTAGAACAGATAGCAGTGTGGTGCTCTGAGCTCTGAGCTCTAGGACAGCTCTTCTTTTCCCATAATTTTATCTGAAACTCTCTGTGGTACAATTTTCATATTTTACTGACAGAGGTCATTTCAACCCATTATTTTCACCACAAGCAACTCATTTATCTCTCCCCTTTTGTTTTACTTTCAAAGGGAATATGATGTCCTTTACTGTAAATGAGGGTGTCACACTACATGGTTTTATCTCTAAAATTATTTTTTCTTCACCTCTCCTTTATGATTTAATGATTTTTCAATGCACTCATTATATCATGTGTATATGTTTCATTTATCACCTGCATGCTGAGGGGTTTTATTTGTGTATTTTCAGATAGGCCAGTTCATTTGCATTAGGATTATACTGTTTTTTTAGGGTTGAGAGAGAATATCCAATAGGCTGTTTCCTCAAGACCCTTGGAACAAGTCCTACATTACTGAGTACTTTGAATATGCTTAGAACTTTAAAATCGGGTTGGAATGCCATTGTCATTGAAAAATAAGCTGAACTTGAGCTGGCTGCAGTCAATTCAGCATCTTCCTGGTCTAAGTATATCCAGAGAATGATTTCACCACTGTCAGAACCCTTCTGTTAAATTGTGTTTTTCTGCAATAAAATTGTCCGCAATGTCCAGCAGCGAAGTTTGGTAAACAGTTCAATTTTAAGAGACCAGAGCTCTCATTTAAAAAGTACTTGAGTTTTTCCAGAAAATCCATTTATCTCGGCCATCTCCTCCCACCGTATAGCCTGCATTCCCCAAATCCTCTCGTCTCTTCTTACACGTCTATTTGTCTCTCTGGTGTGTGCCACGTTGGGGAGTCTTGTTAAACCGGCATCTGTTCTGTTTTAGGAGAAACCCGACGCCAGCACCACATCACTTCAGCTGCGGTCCCAGATCGAAGTAAGCACAGTGACTTTAGTCATCTATTTCTGCTTCTGCCTTTTCTTCTTGAGTGATATTCTGTGCTAATCAGATGAAGCCGGCTACTCCGCCTGCACTGACGCTGCAAATCTTTTCTCTCTCCTTAGGAGTCGCTTGGTTTCTGTAGCGCTGTGTCAACACCAGAAGTGGAGAGAAAGTAAGTGTCCCCTTCTCTGCCCGCCATCCGGGTTTCCAGGAAGATGTCTTTTGGATCTACACAGATGGAAATCGAGTGGGCAGTGGAGTGTGTGTGGCGTGGGGTTGGACATTATTTTCCCCTTGCGGGTCCTGTGCATGTGCATGTATCGAGGTGGCTCAGAAAGGATCTGCCATCCAGTTGGTGACACCTGAGGCTTTGGGGAAGAATTACTGATTTCAAATGGTTTCTTGTGAGGGAATCTCAAATTAATACTTGGAAATAAGGGAGAGGACAGGTAAGTCAACTGAGATGGGTTGTCGTGTTTTGTGACCATTTTAATATGGGATGGAAAAAAAGAATTAAAAATCCCTCCCCATACCTCATCTTCCCAGGTGACTTAAAATAAGAATGAATATGTGTATGTGTGTGTGTCAGAAACTGGCAAATGCTCTCCAACCTTTCCTGTTAAAGGAAATACTTTTGTTTCCTTGTCCTAACTTGGACCCTGTAATTTCTACTCTCATAGAGGATAATGCTATGCTTTTTCCTATATTTTCAGTATTTCTTTTAGGCAACTTAAAAAACCACAAAAACAAATGTGTTTTCCCTGCCGGTAACCCTTCCCTTTTCTACTTTTGTTACAATTATTCTAGAATGTTCTATTTATGATCTTCTGAGGTAAAGAAATTTAAAGAAAGTTCAGACCTCTAAACAGACACTTCCTCTGGCACCGAGCCACTTGCACTGTTTCGTGCCAAGAGAGGCATAGAAGTGGCTTAGGAATGAAGTATTTCTGGAATGAGAAGCACACGTTAGGAGAGCGTGTGTGTGCTTTACAGCCCGGCTCTGCCTAATCCATCCACGTGTGTGTGCTGTTGGCACAGAGGCAGCTTCTGGGAGGGAAGACGGCTTGGCCAGAAAGCTCCAGTCTGAACGCAAGGGGCAACGTAGGTTTGGTTTCAGGACCAAGAACCATGGGGTTGACGTGCCAAAGAAAACCAAGGCCCTTGCCCAGTCAAGGAAGAGGATAAGTGTGTCCGCAGCATGACTTTCTCTTGTTTTGGTTTCGTTGTGTCCTCTCAGGAACCCAGTGACGTGGAGGCTGAAGTAGATAGGGGATTCGAGTAGACATTGACTTTGAACACGGAGGTCCTATGATGGTATTGAAGCACTTGAGTGAATGGCTGTGGCCCCCCGACCTGGTTGACCGCTTACGTAGCAAGAGTCAGGCAGAGAGGTCAGGTGTTCTCGGCATCTCTGAGTCCTTTAGGAAGCAAGAAATGCTTGTTCTTCCTCCTAGGAGGAAGTGACTCACTAAGTTTGTACTAACCTTAGTTAGGCTGGGTACTTCTCCTTCCCCTCAGTTGTGGGGAGTCATTCTTTCCGTGTTTATATCCTTTCCTTAGCAAAATATGGCATGACTCCTGTGGCCAAGAGAGAGACTGACGGCCTCCTGAGGTTAACAAAAAATTTTCAACATACATAGTCATGTGCACATACACTCCCGAGTCTGTCTGTCTCTGTCAACAGCCCCCAACTCTTCATTTGTAATATTGCCAATTTGCCTCTGTATTTTCAAACGGTTTAGACTTAGGTCTTCCTAAACATTTTAAAAATTTTGAAACAGTTCATCCTTCTTTTCTCTATTCATGGTGTTTGACAGCTATGACATTTTTTTTTTTTTTTTTTTAACTTTGAAAAACTTTTAACTTCCAGAAAAGTTGTAAGAACTGTGCGGTGACTTCCATGTCAATTACACTTGGACTCACAGTTGTTGACGTTGGCGTGCTCTTGTCTGCCTGCCCTATACACAGTACCACTAATTATTATTATTGCTGAACCAGTTGAAAGTAAGTTGCACACGCCATGACCTTCAGCCCTAAATACTTCAGCATCTATTTCCCAAGGACAAGGACATGCTTTGATAGAACCATAATCTAACTATCAAATATAGGAGATTTTATGGCTTTTCCTAATACACATTTCATACTCAGGTTTGTCCAACTGTCCCAATAATGTGTCTTGTGGCACTCACTTTCCAGTCCAGTACTTTAGAAAAAAATTACTCCTGTCCTGTCTTTTTGTCCACATTCAATCTGAGAGCATTTCTTTGTCTTTTACGGTCCTGACATTTCTAGAGACTGTGAGCCAGTTGCTTTGTGAAGTATTCCTTGAGTGAGGTTCCTTTGTTTCTTTTTTCTCCCCACATCAGGAATCACATGATGTTTGTTTGTCCCCTAATCGGTGATATGAATTTTCATCATTGATGAATGTGGTATCTGCCAGGTTTCCCCTGAGAAGTTACGATTTTTCCTTCTTAATGAATACATATTCTGTGGGGAGGTTATCTGAGTCTGTAAATATCCTGTTCCTCATCAAACTTTTACCTAATGGTTTTAGATTCTTTCGGTGATTCTTGCCTGAATCAATATTTAATGTAATGGTTGCAAACCGGTGATGATTATTCTTAAATTGAAGATTATTTTAGATGAAATTGTCTAAGCGGTTTTGTTTTTATTTTTGTATTCATTTCTAAGGATAAAGTATCATTGTGAAAGCCTAGGTCAGGTTATAATTTGAGTAGAATTGGAACACCGTTTATTTAAGAATTTATTCATTGGACTTAAAAATTTAAATATGTTCACATGGAAAATTCCACTGTTCCTCCCATCACAATGCTTGCTGGGAACTTTGCAGTTGAATAGTCAAGCTATGGAGGATGACCTGGCAAACCAGTTGGTTGTGTCTGGATAGTGTCCGCAAAGTGTCTGCCAACCAAAATACCATGCTGACTCATACTGTTGTTTTATGGGCAGAAATTTTCTTCTACTTTTTATCCAAAAGGCAAGAGATATCAGTAAACAAAAGCGGGCAAGTCCTACAGCAGCCCACCCTTAGAGACAGAGATACTGAGCGGGGACTCAGAGACTGGAGCAACTGGCCCCGTGGCTCCTGCGTTCCAGATCCAGTCTCCCCAGTTGTCTCTGGGACCTCAGCATATGCTCCTTCCTCTCCTTTCCCCAGCTAAACCTCTTCTGGGGGAGGGATGCATTATGGATTATGGCATGAATTTTGATGTGAATGTCTGTTTCTAAAAAACACATCACTTCTCCCAGTGGTATTTGGCATTAAACAGAGCTGAAGTTTAAAGTTACAGGAAGATAGCTCTGACCAGCAGAAGTAGAGGTGGTGTGTCTTCTGTGGGGGAGACAAGAAGTGAGAATTCTAGTACAACTGAGCCATCCCAGCATTGGATGACCTTGCCAAGTGGGCTAGCAGCTAGGTGTGGTTGGCCTGCACAAACAGAGGTACAGAGATAGAGGCAGGTAGGCAGATCAGTAGGTAGGTAGGTAGATAACAAGAAAGAATAGACCCTCCCTACCCCCATCACTAATTTAACAAAGGCCCCATTTGTTCTTCATGTCTTACTATCTCTCTGTTGTGCCACATTCTGTTATGAGAATATAATCCAGGGAGCTTTCATTAGAGCCTCTTCTGTTACAGCATCTATTGATGAGACTACTTTATTACACCAAACTTGGATCTGTGTCAACTAGCCCAAAAGGTCAACATTAGCTCAGTTTCTTGTTACTCCACTGCTACTCTCAAAAATACCTGGAAAGCAAGGTTGTGGGGATGGGAGGCATTGGAGGTGGCTGGGAAATGTCAACATCATGATCTCTGAGGAATGAGACTGGCCATGAACAACAGAAAAACTGACACATAGTGGTATAAATAAACATAGGGCTCACTAGATATCTTTGCTCCGTGGGTAGGTCCAGGACTGGGCCCGTGGCTCAGCAGGCCTTTAGGAACCCGGACTGTGCCCCTGTCCATTTTTTCCTCATGGCTTCAAAGTGCCTGCTGCATCTTCTAGGTGAGAAGAAACAGCAAAGTGTAGGGAAGATGGTAATTTGAAGAAGGCCAAAGGCACATTTCCCTGTCCTTTTTCCCCCCTAATACTGGGGATTGAACCCAGGAGCTCACGCATGCTAGGCGAGAGCTACCACTGTAGCATGCTAGGCGAGAGCTACCTACCTCCAGCCTGTGTATTTTATTTTGAGACAGAGCTAAGTTGCCGAGGCTGGCCTCAAACTTGCAATCTCCCTGCCTTGGCCCCCTAAGTTTCTAGGATTCCAGGCATGTGCCACCATATCTGGTCCAAAGGCACAGGCCTTTTAAAAGCTTTCCTAGAAACTCTACCCTGCTCATTCAGTTGTAATTCTCATTTCATAATTATTTATGTGATATGTAAACTATCTAATTTATAATACAAAACATTTATATACATGATGTATAATTTATTGAGTGTTTGGTATGTACCAAGAACTGATCTAATTACTTAACATTGACTATTTATTATATAGAACAACACTGTGAAGTTCCATACGACATTATTCCTGTTTACAAATTCAGAAATGGAAGCTCAGAGAGGTTACTAAGTTGGCTGCGTAGCCACTAATAGCCAATCCTGAATTTGGTTTCATTAAGTACCCTTGCTCCTGACCACTCTAATTCTCAAGTATTTATAATTGTGTTGCTTCTGCAAATTGAGAGGTTAAGGGTTAGCCAGGTTCGTCAGCAATAAATAAATAGCTGCAATTAAGTAACTACAATCTGTGGTTCTTTTGGAAACAGGAGCAAGTTCTACTCTCATTCAGTTATTTATCCATAGATGCAGGAGAGTCCAAAAGAGATCTTAAAACTTCACCTTAGCCAATATTTATAACTTGTTTTCTACTGGGCCTTTCGCCAAAGTTGAAAATTCACTGATTTAAAATTTCACTCTCTTTCATTACCTGTGACTTCAATTGAACTGCTTTACAGTGAAAAAGTCTAAATACATACAGCAGGAGTCACCAGGCAGATAAATACAAGGAGAGGGAGCCGGCAGGTTGGGGGCCGTGGTTTGTGGACGTTCTGTGTGAGCATTCGCAGTACCTGGGCATCACTTTGCTCTCAGGTTTGTTTCATCCAGGGACTGAAGACTTTGGACTATGTTAGCTTCCTTTTCTCCCCCTCAAGCCTCCATCTTCTCCCCATTTCCTCTTGGACATCAGGGGAGAAGGCTCTGCACGTGTTCTGTTCAGTTCCCATGGCCCTCTGCCTTGCTCTGGGCATCACTGCTTCTTGACTGGCTACACCCCCATCTTGGCTTCCTCTTTCTCCCCTCCCTTCCTGTCTGTCTTCCACCTACCCAGCTGGCCTCTCATCCCTTGCTGTTTATTCCCCAGTCAGGCTGCAGCTCCTGTTCTCCGAGAGGTGCTGAGACTCCTAGAAGCTCTTTGCCCCACCCACCATCCTCCACAGTCACCCCCATCATTTGGGCAAGTTCCATCCAACTGCAGCATCTCAGCCCTGGTCCGGGAAACTGAGGTGAACTGTTTATTTCTCTGCACTGATCACTTCCATTATATTTTTTCATTTGATTTTTATATAAACTCACTGAAGTATTTACTATTTGAGGGAATTAACCAGCCTAAGGTTCTAGAGCTGGAGGCAAACATCTCAATCCAGCCCAAGTGTCTTTATGACCTTGGAGTGAAGCTGCCCTATCTGATACCTCACTCTTTGGACTCAAATTCAGGCTTTTCCATATCAGTTTTATCACACTGAGGCGAGTTACCTGGCCTTTCTGCCTACAGGTTCTACAACCACAAAGTATGGGTAATACTTGTAATACTTACCTCACTTAGTAGGCTATCTGGCATGTAGTAAGTGCTCGGTAATCTTATCAATCTAGTCTGGCCCCAGTTCATGCCCTTGATGATGACTCTGGTCACTTGTGTTCTCCTGTAACCCCATATGAATCAGCATGGCCTGAGCTTTGAGCCCAAGAGCTTGTTGTCCTCTTCTCAGACTTTCTATAGGTCTCAGTAGTACCAAGAGCTCTCCTGGTACTTGGCTTCGAGTTCAGTGAGTACCCCCTGGCTCTTTGAAATAGAGTTAGAAATGGATTGTCCCAGGCCTGGAATTGCTGTGCAGAAGGGCTGCCCTGGTCTTTACCCATTACCCAGCATGTGTTTTGTCTCCTCTAACTGATGACAGTGTGATAAGAAATAGTTTCTGCCTGTCAATATTAACATTCAAAAGCCACCTGGAAAAATCATTGAGGAAGCAGACACTTCCCCAAATACTCTAATCTGTTTCTGAGGTTGTCTCTCTCTTTCAATCTGATCCTGTTTTGCAGTCTTGTTCAAGACTTCCCACTTTTTCTTCCTCTTTAAATAGACATGGAAGACCACATACCATCTCCAGATAAAGGTACAATATCAAGAATCATATACAAAATACTACAGCTATTTTTAAAATTTTTAAAATTTTTTAAACCTGCAATTTTAGTGGGAAAGTGCTTTTTTAAAAATATTTTTATTAGTTGTTCATGGACCTTTGTTTTATTTACTTATTTATATGTGGTTCTGAGAATTGAACCCCGAGCCTCACACATGCTAGACAAGTGCTCTACTACTGAGCCACAACCCCAGCTCTGGGAAAGTGCTTTTATTTTTGATGATAGCTTTATTAAGGTAGAATTCGTTCAACATACAGAACAAGGGTTTATTTTTGAATTTACAGAATTACCCTCAAATTGGTCGTGATGATGACTACAAAAGTCTGAAAGGTGACCTTTAGCTATGACACTCCTATTGCTTGTAAAACCTTAAGCAATCATCATTCTATTATAATTAATCTTGCCTATTCCAGGCATTTCATATAGAGGGAAAGTACATTTTTGAAAGGAAATTCGTTGTGGCTTTCTGCATTTTAAGCATAGAGTCTGGAATCTAATTTCTGGCAACCTGGTTTCTAGTCCTTTTGAAATGTGTAAGAAATTATTATCCTTTTAGGAACTTGTTTCTTAACAAGCTTATTGCTGGAACTGGTGTCAGGGAGAAGGGCTCAGCCTTCATCCCTTTGTGGAAACCCCCCAAGGACAGGGACTGCTGTTAGCTGTCACATTGATTTTCCTCCTGTGTGACCCAGGTCCAACTCTGTGGCTCATTCATGGAAGTGGATGATAGATGTCCACACGCCGTGGGATTATCACACCTTGGAATCAGACCAGATTCAGTGAGAAGAGCTAATGAGGTCGTGAGATTGCTAGGAAATCCAGGTCAAGCCATGTCCCCTCTAGCTGAGCCTAACACATCCTGTCTCTACATCCTGTTTGTGACAGGGCTGTGTGGTAGGGAGGGGATGCCAGTGTTTCCCATGGGGGACATGAACATGTGTGGCCCAGGCCTTGGTCCTGCATCTGTGTAGGGGTCAAGGAAGTCATGTGAAGTGTGCCTTCAGAGGAGTCAGCCAGTTCCTTCTGCCCAGTCGAGGTGAGCATGACCTCAGTGTGTGCTCACAGTACTGCTCCCAGGAAAGGGAGGTGAACTTTTATAGCCCGTTAAAAGAGAGAACCAGGGACAGCCTAGGTCACCATTCTTTGGTTCTTTGCACTCATCAGAATAACTATGGACACAGCAATGTGAGGTCTTAGAAAACAAGCAGGTAGACCAAAAGCCAGGTATTATTACTGTATGTATTATGTATTCTTTTGCTTTAGTCAGTTTTCTGATAGCCATGTGTAGAGGTTAAGGACACAAGGGAAAAATCACTGGCTGAGAGCCCCAAGCTTTCAGCACACTTTCTGTCCTTGACTGTTCAACTATGTTGTGTCACCCCTCTAAGTTCAAGTGCCCTCATTTCCACAGTGATGGTCTGAGTTGGGGTCTCCAGAAGTCTCTCTAGCTCAGGGGTCTTCCATTTTTTCTGACCCGCCCGAGCATGCCTTTACACCCACCAACTTTTCTTGGGCTCCAAATGTGCTACAGGTATAGGCCCTGGAGCTAGACAGACCTGAGCCTCAATTTGAACTCTGCTAATTGTGTGATTACGAACAATGTAAATGAGTTCTCTGTGCCTTAGGTTCCTAATCCATCAAGCCCAGTGACAGCTCTTTCCGAGGGTTGTGAAACACAACGCAGTGCCTGGCTCACATCCCACCTGTCCTCTGCCCACCCCTCTGTAAGATCCCCAGCTACCCTGGCAGAGGCAGTGTGTCTTAGGGTCTGTCCTCAGTCTTACAGACGGTATAGTACGCAGAGCTTGTCACTGAAAATGTGCTCTTCCCACAGGACCTTAGTTTCCATGTCATCAAGTGTTGGGGGGGGGGATTGTAAACAACGTACATTTTCACAAGGCCCATGCAGTCAGAGGGCACTGAAGTATTTGTACACAAATATCTGTGTGCACACGTGTGTGCTCCATCACATGGCATATTTGAGGGGCTCAACATTCCAAAATGCAGGGCTGTGGGTGAGAGCAGCTGTGGCAGTGTCTGCCGCCTCAGCTGTTCCCAACAGCAAACCCTGCTGCCCTTCACTCTGTCTGGCGAGGGAGCCTCCAGCTGGCCCAGCCTCAGCTGGAGGCCACGTGCTGGGCTGCACCCTGCACTGGGAGCAGGCTGTGCATGCTCTCACTGCCATTGCTGGGGACAGGCACTGCCACCAGGAAAGTTTAATAACAGAAGTGACTGCTGTGAATTCTCTCTTCTGCATTAAAAGTGAACAGATATTAGGCCAGAGATGTGGGATGGGAAGGTAAATAAATAACATTCCAACAGAAGCAGCAATAAGACTTGCCTAGAATGTTCTAAGTGCTCCCTGCCTATCTTTTTAATCCTTCTGACAAATCTATAATGTGGATGATATTTCATGGTTAAGGAAAACAAGGTTCAGGAAGGTTAAATGACTTACCAAGATCACAAAGTTTGGGGGAGGCAGAGCCGGATTTCATATCCTGGTCTGTTTATCTGCAGGGGCCAGGCCTCTTATCAGACAGCCCATCACAACTACAGTAAGAGTGAAGCCCTGCAGAGAGACTAGGCTTAATTTAATAAGTGTTTATCAAGTTTCAGCTGTGAGGACAAATATGCTCAGCCCTGGCAAGATGAGTGCAGGAAGGATAGCTGTCCCCTTACAATCCGCAGAGACATGAAA
Source organism: Marmota marmota marmota (assembly GCF_001458135.2). NCBI lineage: Eukaryota > Metazoa > Chordata > Mammalia > Rodentia > Sciuridae > Marmota > Marmota marmota. Next base: position 63,239,611 of record NW_025999842.1, read on the forward strand.
AGTGGTTACAGTGCAGTGTGAAAACCATCAGGACAGGGAACTGCAGAAAGAGGACCGGGGGACTCTGGGGAAGAGGCATGGGGTTGGTGACCATGTGGCTTCAGCATCAGTCAGGGTTCTATTAGAGGTGCAGAACCTTAAGACAGAGTAAGGGTTTTATTAGAGGGTTGACCCTGTGCCTTTGTCGGGGTTAGTTGCAGTCCAGGTGAGCTGTTCCTGCTGTGTCTGATGATGCAGCCTGTGTCAGCAAGGGCATCTGTCAGGAAGAAAACCCTGCAGGTGACCCNAGCACCCCAAACTGCTCAAAGCCCATGTCCTCTCTCAGCACCCCAAACTGCTCAAAGCCCATGTCCTCTCTCAGCACCCCAAACTGCTCAAAGCCCATGTCCTCTCTCAGCACCCCAAACTGCTCAAAGCCCATGTCCTCTCTCAGCACCCCAAACTGCTCAAAGCCCATGTCCTCTCTCAGCACCCCAAACTGCTCAAAGCCCATGTCCTCTCTCAGCACCCCAAACTGCTCAAAGCCCATGTCCTCACTCAGCACCCCCAAATAAGCCTACAACTTCATGGTTGCTGGTAACCTGTGGGAGTTGCTGGTACCCCTCCTCAGGAGCCCAACAGGCATAGGTCCAGGACTCAGAGAACCTGAGGAGGACAGACCTTGTGCCCGCGCAGGCCTGGAAGTCTTGGGAGAAATGGCTACTTCTCTTTATGGCTACTTGTGCTTTCCACATCTAATCGAAAATATCTCCCGTGGCCCACGCCAACCTGGAGCTACTCAGGGAAGAGAATTCTGGGAAGCCTGATCCAGCTGAGCTACATTGTCAGACTCCACACCCACCACAGGTTCCCAAGGAGTAAGCACTGGGATGACTCGGGGGTTTGCTTAGTAGAGCAGAGCTGGGGTGACTTCCAGGCAGAAGACAGGGTGCACACAGCTGCCAGAGCACAGCTGCTTGGGGGAAGGGTTTGGGGCCTAAACCTGGCTCGAAGGAGGCTGCAGACCAGCCCAGGTGTTGCCCACTGAGGCTCCTTCTGTACCTTACTTACAAGGACATGTCAGTGTGAGGAGGTGGCTGACGGCCTCCAGGAGGCAGGAATCCTCTGATGGAAAAGGTACTGGAGGTCTGAAACTTGTCGGGCCTGTCTTCATTCCTCCACTCTCCAAATTCCTGCATCCACTGGCTGTATTCCATCCTCAGGTTCGTAGTGAGTGTCAGCTGCATGGCAGGAATAGTGGGGGTCAAAGTCAACCTGGCCCCCAGGCTCTTGTCTGAACAACCTTACAGTCAGGATAATGCTTGAAGGGGCGTGGCTTCTTGTCCTTTTGGGTCCCTGTGTTCTTGTGGGTGAGTCTCACCTGCACCATTGCTTATTTTTCTTCAGAAGATATGCTGAGGGGGTGGAGAAGCGAGGATGGGATTTTTGCTCCCCTGTCTACTGGGTTAAGCTGGTGTTTCAAGCATATCCACACACCAGAACTGACCAGCGCGTTTTAGCAAAGACAGAACCTCAGGCCCACCCAGATCTACTGGATTGGATTCTCTAGATGTGGAACCACTGGAGATGTTAAAAACTCTTCCAGGAGATTCTTGGGTAGCCAGCTGGGTTTTTGGAATCACTACAGAAACCAGAGTCTTTTGGTCAGACCGAAGCCCTCTGCTTCTCAAGCACAGGTAGAATTGGGGGGGGCCTCTTGACTGATACCAAAAGGGGTCATTTTATCATCCTGGGGACCCTAACAGAGCTCCCTGGTGTCTGAATCAGCTCCAGCAAGCACTGGCCTGCAGGTGCTGGCATTGTCCGTTCTGATTAAACCACTGAGTCAGAAGCGGAGGGAGATATAAACCTGTCGAAGGATGAAGTGAGACCGACCTGTAAGGGGCAAGCAGAATGGTGCCAGCTGCTCAGTGGGTTCAGATGTGGAGGATGCATGGGTGTGACCGAGAAGATGTTAGAGAGTTTCCATGTTCATAATATTTATAATGTATTAACACTTTGATCAGCTATGTGTGTAAAAAGGAATCAAAGGCAAGGAGAAAATAATTCAAGTGGTTACAGCAGCGGTTACCATCAAAAGGACCCAGATTCAGGCCTCCACATTGTTGACGCTGCGTGCCGGAGAAGTAGGGCAGCAGGCTGCTCCCACAGTGGTGTCCTGGAGGGTGGGTTGGTCACTGTGCATCCAGCAAGGGAGGAAGTGCCCTCCATACCAAAGCACCTCCAGGTCTGGCCTTCGGAGGCAGCTTCATGACTCCCCTGCTGTCCCTGAGAGCAGCTGACAGAAGAAGGGCTCAGCAGCCCCCATGGCCCTCCCTGGGGTCCTCTGTGCCCAGACTACACAAGCGGCCAGTGTGGCCAGCGGGCCTGGCGAGGGTGAATGAGAGCCGCTGTTTGTTTCCACTGAGAAAGTTCTGACCAGCTTCCGGAGCCATCGCCATGGAAACGTATGGAGGAGATAATTGAAAGGAACTTCTTTTCCTCCTCTCTCCTTCTCTCACTGCGCCTGGTAAGGGCCAGCCCCTTGCAGCCCCGCTTTCCCTGTAGGGTCATATAAATTTAATGAGAATGCCAGGAGCCAGCTTGCTCCCCAGACCAGCCTCTGCTGGGACCCCTTACCCTCTCTGTGCCAGTGTGGGAGTCCATGTGTCGGCCTCACGCACACTGATAGCAAAGTGGCCTTTCAGAGAGGCACATGGAATGTCCCTGTCCCTCCATCTGGCCTTAGTCCTGAGCCATGTTTCTTTGCAGGAAAGCCTGTTTGGGGTTACATACTTATTGCACATTTGCAAAACATTTAAAAATGGAAACAGAGGGAAGGAATAATTTTGTTCCAGATACAGAATAAGTAGCCAAAAAAAAAAAAAGTAAGCAAAAAAATTTTTTTTCCAGTATTGGGGGTTGAACCCAGAGCTTTGTATATGCTAGGCAAATGCTCTACCACTGAGCTATATCCCCAGCCTGAAGGTGTTTTTCAAAAGGACACTGCATAAGCTCCTATGAAGTTATTTATCATTTTTTTTCTCATTTTGTAAAAAATAGTTTGTGTGGTGTAAAGAATGTCAATGCCCCGTCTTACTTCATTTTGCTTTTTCTTAAGGTATAAAAACCCATTGGAAATGTTACAAACCCATTAATTTATACAATTAATATAATTAATCATTATAATAAAAATAAAAATAATTAAGAGTAAGAGGAGAAGATGTAAAGACCCAAATCTAAAATTCGCATGGAAGGATTAAATGAAAGCGTTGGTGATTACTGGCTTCACCCAAACGAGAATGAACAGAAGAAATACAGGGTCCTTTCCATGTTTTTATACTTTAATTTCTATGCCTGTTGAGGAATGATCAAAAGTCAGTTCTACCTGGGGCTGCAGACTCCAGCAGCCAAGCTACAAACCTGAATTGTACTTTCACACTAGTAATTAGAGAAAATATGCAGTGTTTTAGCTTTGGGCTCACAATTTTACCTGGCTGGTGAGGCCCTTGTCTTCACAGAGCCCAGATTTTACTTGGAAAAACACTGTGTTATGTGTCTGAAGAGCTGAGTTAAAGCCCCAGCTCTGTGACTTCCAGCTACGATAGCCCCCTCTTCTCCGGGGGAGACATATTCTAAGACATTCTGTTGATGCCTGAAACCACAGAGTACTCAACCCTATATGTAGTATGATTTTTTTATACATAAATACTTATGATAAAGTTCAGTTTATAAATTAGACACAGGAAGAAGAGATTAACCACAATAACTATTAACAAATACATCAGTCGTACCGATACGCTGTAATAAAAGGCTGCTTTTGTGGTGTTGGGAATTGAATCCAGAGCCTTGAGCATGCTCAGCAAGCACTTTACCACGGAGCTACATTCCCAGCCTAAATTGTTTATTTCTAGAATTTTCCATTTAATATTTTTGAACTACAGTTAGCCATGGGTAAATGAAACTGTGAAAAACAGAAATCACAGGTAAAGAGAAGACTACTATGCTGATTGTGTGACTCCAGATAAAACACTTAGAGCCTCAGTCTCTTAATCAGGGTCATGGGGTTTCTTGCATACAACTGATACTTGACTTCAGCATTTAGACAAATGGGGGCATGTTCTCAAATAGCAAGGAGACTAGAGTTAGGGGTCCCAAGGCTGGTGCTGTCGGCCAAAGAATCATCCCCTCTCCCACTGCACCATCCTTAGCATGTGACTTTCCTTATGATAAGATGATGACTGCTTGGGTATCCTGTCCATGTTTCTGGTAGAACGAAGAAGATGAGCAAAGGACAAAGGATGTGTATAGTCAGTCAGACCTTTTCATCATGGAAGCACTAACTTTCTCAGAAACACCCCACTAGAAAGTTCTAGTATTTCTTCTCTGCCAGAGCCTGACAGGTAGCCTCTCCTAGCTGCAAGAGAGTCTGGGGAAATGAGTACTTTAACAGGGCACACTGCCACCCCAAATGAAATCTGGGTGCTGTCAGAAAGAAATATAGGTATTGAGATAGGAGACAGCTGGCTCTGTGGTTCTAGCCTTGGAGCTTGTCATGAAAGTCCACCTGATGAAAGGTAATCTCCTGGATGGTGTGGACCATGTGGTGTACGGTTCCCACTGCATAGAAGCTCATTACTTCTACCAAGCAGATAATAAATTATCATTGCTCATTCTTATATGAGACTGATCAGTTACTGATTCTTGTATATATTGCCTTCCTGAAGATACTGTGGGCCCTCTAGTATGTCATGGGGGTGTTCTGAAGAAGGGGTTGGGAAGGACTTCAGACTTTCTCAGTGCTGGGACACATGCCATTACCATCAGTAGTGTAATTGGCATCAAAAGCTGGCATCCATACTGCAATTTTATATCAACATCTGGTTCAGTCCAGACCCATGAGGCCACACGTGGAAGGTAGGGCCCACATGGACAAGAGAAGATTCCCAAGAGGTCTTTGGAAACTTCAAAGGATGACTGACTGAGACAATGACTGTCCCAGTTTGCTTCTCCTCCCCAGGACCCACGTCTGCGGACATGTCCCTCTCTCCCTTCTTACACTCCTGTAGTCCTGGCCTAAGTGAGGCCATGGCCCAGAAATAACCAGGCCACGGTCTCTACTGTGGGGGGATTGCACTTGGCTGCTTCTCAGACATGAAACTTCAATTTCTGCCAGTAACCTACATCATTAAGTTTCAGGACAAGTTATCAACTGGTGAATAGAAGGACACAGCCCTCTTTCAGAGCACCTTTGTGAGGATTTTCAGATTCAGCAGGGTTGGAGCCCTGTTTTGGCTCAGAGGGCTTGTTGGCCACCCGTTAGGAGCCAGAAAACCAACCCTCGCATGCTGAGAAGCTGAAGTACATTTTGAGAAGGAGTTAGAGTTTGACTCCTGGTAGAGCTGGTTGAAAGAAAAGGCCAGTAATAAGAACATACTTTATTTTATCTTGTTTTATTTATTTTTAGTGCTTAGCATGTGCAAGGATGTTCTGAGTACAGTGCAAGTCAGAACTCACAGAAACCTCTGGAAAACTGTGCCATAGATAACATTGTCTCTATTTTGCATATCAGTAAACTGGGATCCAGTGGGCCTAAGTAACTTGCCCACAGTTACTAATCAGTAAGGGGTAGGGCCTGGCTTTGAACACTAGCATTTGGCCTGTAGAACCCACATTCTTTTTAATTTAATTTAATTTTTTCAAATTTAATTTATTCTAATTTGTTACATATGACAGCAGAATGTGTTTCAATTCATATTACATATATAGAGCACAATTTTTCATATATGTGGTTGTATACAAAGTAGAGTCACACCATTCGTGTCTTCATACATGTACCTAGGGTAATGATGTCCATCTCACTCCACTGTCTTTCCTACCCCCATGCTCCTTCCTTTCTCCTCCTTTCCCTTTGCCCTATCTACAGTTTGTCTATTCCTCCCATGCTGCCCCGCCCCCCATCCCCATTATGAATCAGCCTCCTTATATCAGAGAAAACATTTCGGCATTTGGTTTTTTGGGATTGGCTTACTTCACTTAGCATTATATTCTCAACTCTATCCATTTACTTGCAAATGCCAAGATTTTATTCTCTTTTAATGCTGAGTAATATTCCATGGTATATATACCACATTTTTTTTTATCCATTCATCTACTGCAGGGTATCTAGGTTGGTTCCACAATTTAGTTATTGTGAATTGTGCTGCTATAAACATTGATGTTTCATAGTAGTATACTGATTTTAAGTCTTTTGGGTATAAGCTGGGGAGTAGGATAGCCGCCTGGGTCAAATGGTGGTTCCATTCCCAGTTTTCCAAGGAATCTCCATACTGCTTTCCATATTGGCTGCACCAATTTGCAGGCCCACCAGCAATGTGTGAGCATGCCTTTTCCCCCACATCCTCACCAACACTTATTGTTGTTATTCTTAATAATTGCCATTCTGAGTGGGGTGAGATGAAATCTTAGAGTGGTTTTGATTTGCATTTTTCTAATTGCTGGAAATATTGAACATTTTTTTCATATATTCGTTGATTGATTGTATATCATCTTCTGAGAAGTGTCTGTCCAGTTCCTTGGCCTATTTATTGATTGGGTTACTTGGGGGGTTTTTTTGGTGTTAAGATTTTTGAGTTTCAGAACTCATATTCTGAGCCATACCTGTGCTGTGCCACTTCCCGGGGGGCAGGCCTTGTGCCAACATTTGAGACATTATTCACGTATAGATACCAGTCTGCTGCCGTTGATCTCTACCAAATACAAACCAAAAGGGGACTGACTGGGTTTGCAGAGGCAAGATCATGTTTAGTTTCCTGGCATTTCCCTATGTCACTACAATTAGCAGGGGTGAGGAGAGCAAACATGATTGTTGTCAGCCTGACAGGTGCACTTTGAAATTGGCAGTACCATTCTCCTCCTTTTTTTTTTCCCCCCCCCCAGCAAGATGCCTTTTTGACATAACTTATATGTAAGGAGTAGGCTGACCCAATGTGGTATTGATAGTGATTTTAAACCAAAGATATTAAATGAGGATAGGATAAAAAAGTTTAAAATGCCAAAATTCATGACTATTTCAAACTTCTCAGTGTCTTTTTAGCATTGTTCAAATGCAAGAATTCATACCATATGATAAAAGCCATCTACAAACCAGAATTTTGGGGTAATATTATAGTTTTGAGAGGATATATACACTTTCAATTCCTGAAAAACCTCCCATTTCTTTTGGACAGTTAATTTTACATAATTGATAGACCCAAGCCATTCCCCACAAGAAGTGTCTGTATTGAAAAACCACTCAGCATCAATTAAAAGAAATCATCATATACTGTGCTAAACTAAATATACTGTGTTATATTAAACTAAATACTGCTTAAGGAAGACAAAAGGAGAGAAGCAAATGGAAATAATAATATGCTGAAAATAGATTGGATAAAGACCTATTGACATCTTGTGCAGTCATTGTGTGTATTTTTTTCTTTTTTCTTTTTTTTTTTTGGTAATGCTACATAAAGCATGAATTGTTGGTAAAAACTTTGAGAAGAGGGAGGAAAATCATCATAGCCATCTACATTATTTGAGAGAAATTGATGTTAAAATTCTAAAGGTGAATCCTCAGTGGTTTGGAAGTAGTTAGAGTGTAAGATAGGAGAGGTGTGGTGGTAATGCTTTGTGAAATGGGGGAGTCCTATAGAGAGGTGATGTTTACCAAGTACTCTGCACTGTTGGGCTCTTTACATTCCCCAATGCACAGTCCAAAAAGCAGGTTCAGTTTTGTCATCTCTCCTACACATTCAGAGGCCCAAGGCTTAGATATGGCAATACTGGCCTTTCCCCCAGGTCCACTTGACTTCAGAGTGTATGGACTCTTGGCCTGGGCTGGGCAGGACCATGCCCTTGGGTTTGGGACTGCAGACACCTGTGTTGATGTTTTATGAAGGCGACCTTGTAAGCAAAAGCCAGAAAGCCTTGACTGGGAATAGAGCGTGAAATGAAAGAAAAAGCCTGCATATCTCGAGAGTGCTTTGACCGGGTTGACAAAATGTCACCAGTGTTTCATTGATACTAAATATTCATGGAGTTCTCACAATATGCCAGATTTTGGCACTAGAATTACTTTCATTCTCAGCCAGTGAATTTGCAAACTGAATTATGTCACGGACATGAAACCCAACTCCTTTTGGCCATGCAAGGCCAGATCTGGGGTAAAGTAAGAGAGGTACTAAGGGCACAGAATTGAAGGAAGCACTTATTCTTGTACCTACCTGACCCTGAGAGTGACACCTCATATGGCCTGGGACCTCGTATCTTTCTTACATCACCTGAGTCCTAGCCCTGCAGCTAAGGAAAGGGTGACCTTTGAATATTTATGGCAGATGGAAGAAAAGCATTAACTGAATTTCATTTCATGTTTATTTCTAAAGTAGAAGAAATCAGACCATATGATGAAGATATCTTTTTTTTTTTTTTTTGAGAAAGAGAGAGAGAGAGACAGAGAGAATTTTTTAATATTTATTTTTAGTTATCGGCGGACACAACATCTTTGTTTGTATGTGGTGCTGAGGATCGAACCCGGGCCGCATGCATGCCAGGCGAGCGTGCTACCGCTTGAGCCACATCCCCAGCCCAATGATGAAGATATCTTTAGTAATCCAAGGATGATATCAAATTAAGGAATATTTTACTTAAGATCATTTGTCACTTAATAAGCAAAATATGAATATGCATGCTCATACTTACATAGAACACAAAAAAGAAAATATTATCTTCTTACAGTCCCCTCCACCTTTTTACCTTCTCACACCTCCCCTTGCCTGTGCACAATTGGGGAGCACGGAGAACGTCCCCTACATCTTGAGGAAGAGCTACTGGCTTTGGGGCTGCTTGGCAGGTGGGCTGGTGTAGGAAAAGGGCCAGACATAGCAAGAGCCCTGATTCAAAATTCACAGGAAATAAACTAATCGAGAAGTTTATTTCCTGAGACTCAAGATTATGGAATCATAAAAATCCCTTTAAGTTTAGGTTTTCCAGTAACATTTAACATATGTTCCTTGCTTAGAAATGAGCTTATAACTGCTTTTCTTATTTTATATATTTATTTAGTTTGCTTTTATATATATATATATATATATAGAGAGAGAGAGAGAGGGGGGGGGGGGTAAAGTTTTTGAACAACCCATCAAAGCCCAAATGTGAAGTCTGTTTTAGAAATTTCTTTCCGCTTGGGCATTCATTGCACTCTCTGGTGTGCCAGGCTCCATGTGGGAAAACGAGATAGAGTTGTCTGTCTTTGGCTGGATGCACTTTAGACTATTTTTATTTAAATCGACATAAGAAGAAGAATGAGCGTTCTCTTTTTGTTTTGTTTTTGTTTTGGCCTCCTCCTTTCCTTCCACAGGCAGATCCTTCCAGAGGATCATGCAAAAGCAATACAACCAACTCCTGAGAAGTATTCTCGAGGTGCTTAGTTAGAATAAATCCACAGACGTGTTCAGATTTGGTGTTGAAAATGTTTTATCTCAGTGAGTTCTTCTGAGCATTCTTCTAGTAATTGACACAAGAGCAGGGCCAATATGTACTGTGTGCCCTTTCAGTCCATCCCAGAAATCAGAAAAGGGGCGTGTGTGAGGGCATGCAATGTGAGATCTATTGTATGAGTGAGAAAGAGCTTGGCACCGACAAGAGAGGGGATCATTATGCCCCCACCTAGCTCTGTGACTCCAGATAGGCCATTACTCAGTGATAATCCCACTCTGTCGTTGGAGGATCCATAACAGCATTGAGTTTGGAGATGACATTTCATATGAGTGTGAAGAATTTCGTTTGACCTGTGATTGTTCCTCTCTCTGGTTTTATGAGGATCTCTGCTCTAAAGCAACAGAAATCAGTAGAAAAGAAACAAGCAACCTGGGTGGAGCCTGCATGGTGAGTTTAGGACAGCAATAGAACTTTTTGTAAAATCAAGTTGAAGATTATTCCATCCAGAGAAGGGGAAAGCACACTCCTGATCTTCCCTCTCCTCATGGGCCACTCTCCCCAGGTCTCCTTACCTGGCCTGGCCGTCTCTTTCAGACTCCTAAGAGCTGGGCTGCCCCAGACTCGGTTTCCATCATGCTTCTCTTCAGTTGGCTTCATCACTTTAAATATTTGAGTGGCTTCCAGTTTCTTACCTCCAGCTCTAGACTCTCAGCCCATTATTCCTTTCGTATCTCCACAGGGAGGTTTACCAAGCACTCTAACTTCACATGTCCAGAGCAGACCTCTTGGTTTCCTCTCCTGCGGTTACCCACCGGCCTTCCCCAGGCCACTCCATCCCCTGGGCCTCTGCTCAACAGCCACCTCTTCAGGGAGGACTTCTTTGTCCATCCCACCCATTCTTCTCCCCACTCCTTGACTCTGCAGTCCTCCTCCTGTCTCTCATCCAGGCTCCAGGGCACCACTCTTACCTATCTTGTTTTCTGCTATGTTCTCAGTGCTTCAGAGGATGCCCACGTACACTGGGAGGTGAATTAATCTTTATTGGATGAAATCATGAAAATGACTGAACAAAGCAATCTGACAAAGAAACTGTTAAAGATTGAAGTGATATGTTGGTCTTTTCTTCATCACTGTGACTAAAATACCTGACAAGAACAATTCAGAGGAGGAAAACTTTTATTTTGAGCCCACTGTTTTATGATCAGCAGACTCCACTGCTCTGGGTCATCGGATGTGAGATGTGGTGGAGGAAATCTGCTTCACTCATGGTGGCCAGGAAGCAGAGAGAGGAGTCCGGACAAGACGTATAATCTCCGAGGGCACACCCCCAGTGACCTAGTTCCTCCAGCCACGCCCCACCTGCCTACAGTTACCACTTAGTAATCCAGTTGAATCTGTCAAATGGATTAATCCATTGATGACATTACAGCTTTCATAATCTCGTCATTTCACTCCAGAACATTCCTGCATTGTTACAGGAGCTTTTTGGAGGATACCTCAAATCCAAACCATCACAGAAGTTCTGAGGATGCTGGCCTTTCAGTTGATTTTTTGATCTAATTAACAATTCCTTAATTAAGGAATTTTCTAAAGTGAATTTTGCCTTCAGAAACATCTCAAGTAATTGAGATGTCTTTACAAAAAATAGTCACACTTCAGCAGTTTGGGGTTCTAATAGTAGTTACTGGTGAGAAGGGATTTGCTAAAGGCTCAGTTCTGAGACTTTAAATGCAATACTTAATGATTGTCAAATACTTATGTAGGTTTTCAAAGTGCAACAGAATGTTAATTATTGTTTCCTGGTTATTGAAACCCTACTGAAGTTCTCGTCCTTTTCACTCCATTAACAATGAAAGGGATTGATCCAAAAAGCCCACAAACCATCCTCCAGTGCCTGCTATGCTGAGGCTCAGCATCTGACTGGAAGAAGGATGTTCTGCCAGGAGGCCTCTTTGGAGCTGACATCTAAGCATTAATTTCTTCCACTGGGAAGTCAGTAGATGACTTCTTCTACCTGCCATCACCCAAGTTTGAAACCTTGGTTACATCATTGATTTTGGCTCCTGCTGGATGAATTTTATAATCAGTGTCAAGGAGAAAGGAGCTGGCATTTTGGATCCCTTCTCTGCCAGCTTCTGTTTACAGTTAGAATTGACTGTGTAAAAATTCATACAGTGTCATTTTTCTCCTTTGAAAATGGATGAATTGAGGAGCTTCACACTTAGGAAACATTAGCTTGTTATTCTCTGACCAGTATGTAGGTTGTGGAAGTTGTGAAATTTTAAAAACAAAATTCCACTCACCAACTGAAACACCAATAAAGACACTACAGTGCCATCTGCTGGTATTCTTGGGAAACGCAAGCGATGTGGACAAGACCAAACCTGAAGATAAAATTATTCAAAATGCATCATAATTTAAAGAAAGTAAATAAAAATAATAAAACATTGTAAATCAGCATTTTAGAGAGAAAGATACTGTTGTATTTTGTTATAGCTGTATAGTAGTGAGAGCTTTTTGCAGCATAAGTTTTTGTGTTTTGTTCTTTTTTTTTAAGAAAGAGAGAGAGAATCTTTTAATATTTATTTTTTAGTTTTTGGCTGACACAACATCTTTATTTGTATGTGGTGCTGAGGATCGAACCCAGAGCTGTGCGCATGCCAGGCGAGCGTGCTACTGCTTGAGCCACATCCCCAGCCCCGANTTTCAGTTGGTGAGTGGAATTTTGTTTTTTCTGTTTTCTTTTCTTTTTTTCTTTTTGGTACCAGTGATTGAATCCAGAGGCGCTTAACCACTGAGCCACATCCTCAGTCCTTTTTGTATTTTAGTTAGAGACAGGTGTTCACTGGTTGCTTAGGGCCTTGCTAAATTGCTGAGGCAGGCTTTGAACTCACAATTCTTCTGCCTCGACCCTCAAGCTGCTGGGATTATAGATGTGCACCACCACACTCAGCCTCTTTCCTTCTTTCCTTTTCTTTTTGGGGCTGGGGATCAAACCCAGGGCCTCATGCATGCCAGGCAAGTGTTCTGCCGCTGAGCCACATCCCCAGTCTCCATGAGTCACTTCCTTAACTTCTAGAAACCAGAGTTTTCTGTCAAATTGGGATTTACATTAAGTGACTGGGAAAGTTTCTGACAACTTGATAAGATTTATTATTCTAAATCAGCAAAGGGCTTAAGGAAAGTAGTGTTTCTGTAGACTATTTTCCCATGAAAAGGTTTGTATCAAAAAAAAAAAAAAAGAAGTTTGTACATATTTCTAATGTATTACATAGTTAGCTAGTTTTATCTAGATCTGGGGAATTTGATATACTTGGTCCTTATCAATTAGGTCAGTACTTTCCTAGTCCTCAGAATAAGCATAAATATAGATGTTTGGCGTCCTTTGTTTTAAGTGGTCATTTAAACTGACTGATAGATTATGGCCCATTGAAGAAAGGAGGACTGATACATGTGACCATGTTTCAAAATGCTAGAGTAATTTTTAATTTTTTTGACATATGAGTCCAAACAGTTTAAACATTTTTCTTTGAAATTTCTTTCCTTAGTCCCCAACCAATTGGCCTTCTTAGTCTTAGCTGCCTTTCGTACCTTGAACATGGGGCATCCTCCTCCTCCTTCCTCTTCCCCTCTTTTCCCTCCTTGTCCCCCCTCCTACTTCCCCTTCTTCTCTTCCTTCATGTGCATCTTTGTTCATGTCCACCCCCCTCCCTAGCTTGGGAGTCCATTTCTTCATAGGCACCCATGCACCTTACTTGTGATATCATTCAATCCATTTTGGCTGAATGATTTAAAATTTGAAATGGCAACCTCTTAAAAGTCTCTGTATGTTTATGGCATTTCATTTTTGCCAGGATAGAAGGAACAAAAGTAGACTTTATGAGCTACATTTTGGCACAATTTGACAACAAAGTAGGTTTCCATTATATTTTCTGTGTTGGCTGCATGGTAATAAGGGGAAATAGCTAGAATTCAGACTTACTCTTGTAAGTGAAGCACTGAGAAAATTAGAAGAAGAGTAGTGCTTCTCCCCTGCAGATGCGTCTCCCCTGTCCCTTCTCAGCTTCTACTCTCATCTAGTTCACGGTAGACATCTTCAGATTTTTGTGCTGGTCAAGAACATTTCTGTTCTTGCAGACTGGAGCAGGGTGATGTTTGCAGACTTACACCCCCAGCCATCAGCCTGCATAGTGGGCTGCATTAGAAATGGTGGAGCATTGCAGGTGGCCCTGAACAAGAAAAGCTCCTCTCCCCTTCTGTGGTCACCTTACACTCCTTATACCTGAGAGGCAGGTCCCTGAGAGGTAATCTGGATGTTCTGCTTCTCTTCCTCTAATTTTCTCAGTGTAACAGGTTTCCAGACTCGTCTTCTGAATGAAGCCTTTGCACTCTAACTACACTGTTTTGTTAGACACCACTTCATGTTCCTTTCTGGCAGTGAACTTGCAGTGCAGATTCAGGTGTGAGTCCCTTGAGTGCTAAACTTCTTCTTTCTTTCAAAATTTTCTTCTCATCAAACCCATGGACTCTGAACTTGCTCTTGGGCCTTTGGACTCACCAAATGAAAGATTCTGCTCCAATTTCTACTCTTCACTTTTTGAGACAATTAATCTTAACTTTCTTTGCTTTCCTGCCTTCCTGCTTAAAATTGGTATTTAAGTATTTTCTAGAGAAATGCTTACTCCACTGGTGTTAGGTTGTGTGTGCTTTTCGGGTCATTTGGGTTCACCCATGTCAGCCGTCACAAACTGGCAGTCAGGCTGTAGGATAGCGCATGGGGCCAAATCTGGTGCCCAGACATGTGTTGCTTAATTGGACCCATTTTCTAGAAACATTGAAGTATTTGCTATCACTTAAAAATGTGGCTCTCTCATCTAAAAATACAGGTTTCTGGCTTGTCTTTTGAACTTGGAAGATCTGGCAAGATGGATATTGCAGTTGCCAGTTGGCAGCCACCGACTGGAGGAGCTCCGTGCTGGCTGCCTCCTCTGTCTGGCATCCGTCTCCCATTGATGATCTCCTCACCCTCCTTCCACCCCACCCCGTAGCTTTCCTTCCACTTCATTCACCTGATGGACCAGGCGGCCCATGTGGTGCTGAGTTGACAGTTTCATGATTATGTGCTTTTTTCTTTTCCACGGGCCCAAGAGAAGTCCCAGTGGCAGTGACATGACTTGTAGTTAATAGTTCGCAGCATTGGAGGAGACTTCAGTGATCTTCTAGTGGGGTCTGTCCTCTTCATTTACTCTAGGCCTTGTTCTGGAGTGAGTCTTCAATAAATGATGGCAAATGGTACTGGAATCTGTTCCTAGGAATCCAGCAGATGGGTGGGAAAGGCGAGTGGTAAAGATCCTTTCAGAATGTGGTTTTAGTCAGCTCTTTCACTGCTGTAATCAAAAGACCTGATGAGACAATTAGAGAAGGAAATATTCACAGTTTCAGAGGTCTCAGTCCTTAGATAACCAAATCCATTCTTTGGGGCTCAAGGTGAGTCGAACATCATGGTGGAATAGTGTGGCAGAAGAAAGCAGCTGGGAATATGGCCACCAAGAAGCAGAGAGAGAGAGAGAGAGAGAGAGAGAGAGAGAGAGAGAAACTCCACTTGCCATATATAAAATACATACCCCAAAGATAGGCCCCCAGAACCCACCCCCTCTAGCCACACTCTACCTACCTTCTGTTACCACCCAGTTAATCCCTATCAAGGGATTCATTCACTGATTGGGTTAAGGCTCTCAGAGCCCAGACATTTCACCTCTAAACCTTCTTGCATTGTCTGACCCAGGAGCTTTTGGCGACTACCTCATACTTAAACCACACAAGTGTTCCTGGCTGTGTTGGGTGATGTGGGTGCTGGGTTCCACTAGCTAGGAGGGTCCTCAGTTTGCTTCTCAAAGCAGTGCTCCTTGGTAATCTGATTTGTCTTTCTCTTTCAGGCACCCTCTTCATAAATCAAACTCAGAAGACGGCTCTGTAGGTCAGTACCATTTTTCTTGGTTTAAATATTTAATTATTTTATTTTCATATTTTATAGAAAATAAAGACTTGTGAAACTATAGAAACCACAAAGAATCCTTCTACCCAAAAGTAAACAGTTAAGATTTTGATAGACAACGTTTTTCTTCCTCTGTCTCTTCTCTTTCTTCTCTTCTCCTCTTCTCCCTCTCCCTCTTTCCCTCCCCACCTTCTTCCATTGTGTAGAGTTGTTTTTTTTTTTTTTTTAAACAAGTGGGATCATATTTGAATACTGGTTTAGAATTTGAAAAACTGAAAGTTATGAGCACCCCCCCATTGAATATTCTTTGCAGTAAAAGTTATAAGTCTGCATGGTACTTGATATGTCATAGTTAAATAACCATTCTCTTCTTTGCTGGACATTTAAGTTGTTTCCGCTTTTTTCTCTGACACAGACAAATGATGCTGCTATAAAATTCCTTGAATCTCTATCCTTGATAATGTCTTTAGGGTAAATTCTTCAATTTATAATTTTTGGACCCAGAAGTATGCATTTAAGGCATTAGGTATTTTATATATTCTAAATTATAAAACCCACTTTTGATTTTTGTCAGGGCTGGAGGGTAGGTGGCTAAGAGTGACCTAAGTGCTCAAATCGTGCTGCTGGACTTGAGTCACAACTCTTGTCAACTAGGCCTTGTAACCCCCACCTCCCAGGCCTCAGTTTTCTCCTCAATGGGAATGATAACATGATGCATCCTGTAAGAGAGTCTTAAACAAGATGCACTCATTAGATTGCAAAGTGCCCTGATATAGCAAGTGCTGAATAAACATAAACTAATATCTTTTTTTTTTTTTTTTTTGGAGATGTATCTCTATTTCAGAAACATGAGAATAGAAGAAGTTGGGAATATAGCTCAAAGAAATGCATTATATTCTCAAGTTGCCTGAGAAAGGCTTGAATAAGTGACAGTCACTCTGCTTTAACCCTTCGTTGCTGCACTTGCTTTAGTGTGTTGCCCAAGGGCAGCAGGGACCCTGAAACGTGCCTTTAAGGTCTGCATGCAGAGGCCATCTAGGGCTGAAGGACTCCGGTTTCATTCCCATGGCTCTGGGGTTGTCCGAACTTAAATGAGGGCCCCTGTCTTGAAAAATGACACCCTGCAAGCCTGGGAGCACCATGGACGAGTTTCCCACACGTTTGCTCCAAGCATCGCTTTGCTGGGAACCACCAGTCTAGACTGTGCAAACCCACCACTTTGTCCTTTTTCCAGTGGCCACAGAGCAACCAGACAGGCACCAAACGGTGACGGAGCTGATGCTCCCGAGTTTGCCACATCAGCACAATGTCAGATATCACTGCTGCCACTGCCTCTTATTTTTATAGAATATAGGACCGCTCTACCTATTCATCTTATTTCCTTGTTTTTTTGTTTTATTTTTTAATACCAGGGATTGAACCCAGGGACGCCTAACCACTGAACCTCCTCCTCAGCTCTTTTTATTGTTTATTTTGAGACCGGGTCTTGCTGAGTTGCTTAGGGCCTGACATAGTTGCTGAGGCTGGTCTTGAACTTGTAATCCACCTGCCTCAGCCTCCCAAGTTTCTGGGATTATAGGCAGGCACCTCTGCCCCCAGCTTCCCTTTACTTTTAAAAAGTGTTTCATAGGATTGATGATCAGGACCCTACCAAGTATTAAAAGTGTCTATCTGTGGCAAGGAATTTGTTTTCACTTATAAGTCACCCAAAATAGTCTGGGAAGGGTGGGAATTTAGAGGGAGACCAGCTGGGAGGTGTCACAGCAGGATTGCAATGTGTTTTTCTTGTCACTGTGCCCTGGCTAATCTGTAGGTAGGTTGCCAAGTGGCCTGAATGCCAGAGAGGTGGGAATCATGCCCCACCCATGCCATAGCTAGACGCAGACAAACTACACACCATAGAGAAACAGTGTGGGTCGGTGTCTGTGAGTCCCCCTCCCCCGCCCCTGCACAGCCACACTGAAGCCCCCAGAACCAGCTCTAGTGACCCTTGAGCCCAGGACTAGCAACCATTCTATTCGGTTCTCTTCATTCGATCTGGAATAACAGAAGTTAAACAAGTGTAGATCAACGACAGAAATAACAACAACAGAAAGTCAACTTCTTAGAGTGTCCTATTTGTGGTATAGTGGAAATAATTGTGGCTAAGACGGAAGGAACCACAGACAAGGCAGAATGAGGCAGACTAGTTAAACAAACATCAAAGCGGGTACAAGAATGCACATTTTGCCGCCCTTTTGATGTTTCTTTATTTCTCATCTTCACCCTACCCTATTTCTTGCTACTAGGAAATTTGCATTTCTTTTAAACAACTTTATAAGCATTTCCCAGTCATTCACAAACTGAAAGAAAAAAACTCTTTTTTTGGAAGCTTTGAAATGACAAGGAAGAGGCTACTTCTGCTATCAATGAATTTATTACTGTGCCTTTTCTTCCATTTTTCTTGTTTTAAAGGAAAAGGAGATTGGAAGAAGAAGAATAAGTATTTCTGGCAGAACTTCCGAAAGAACCAGAAAGGAATAATGAGACAGACTTCAAAAGGTACCGTAATGCAGCTGGCGGACAGTAGGTCCTTTTAGCTCCCAAACCAAGCCTGTGTACTAATCTAAATGGGCGTTGAAAGTTCAAATAATG
This sequence comes from Marmota marmota marmota, assembly GCF_001458135.2. Lineage (NCBI taxonomy): Eukaryota > Metazoa > Chordata > Mammalia > Rodentia > Sciuridae > Marmota > Marmota marmota. Next base: position 63,257,693 of record NW_025999842.1, read on the forward strand.
CATTGCATGAGCCTGTAAAATGGTCAGCTTTTCGGACATTCCGATTGTTAACTTTAAGATTAACATTCTTATTGTTAACTTCCTTCATCTGGGTCATTTTTTTTTTTTTTAACTCAGAAAATGAAACAGGAGTGGTTAGTGAGCAGTCTGCTCCTTTTACAGAGCTGGGAGCAAAGACCAAATTGTTAGTGCTCTCAGTAACACCGAACTCAGAAATGTCTTTACTCTCGGAGAGCTAACCTCAAAGAGTCGAGAGAGTCCCCCTGTTTGTTAGTTTTGGACCCTCCTGTCCACGCCCCCACTCAGAGCCTTTGCATCCTCCTGAACTTTTGACGCTGTTCCGTGGCAGGGCCAGTTATGGGGTTGTTGCCCCTAGAAACTCTCTAATGGTCTGACATCATGGGAATTTGCCCAGGCTGCTTTGTGAAGGCGGTTCTGCCCTACTCTGGGTCTGTCTTTTGTTGTTGTTTAGATGGAAAGTAAATATGTCATCCCTTTGAGGCCTGGTGGTGTAATTTATGTTCCCCCAGTCTTCACAGAGAAAACCAGAACAAATCCACTTCCAGATTCCAGTCTGACTAAATATGGTGATCAATAAGGGAACATTTTTTATTCCTCACCAATGACCCTAGTGGTCTTTCTTGACAAAATCATATGTCCATGTCTGACCCTGTTCAGCATGCTTCTCCAGTTACTCCTGCACAGAAATGAGAAAAGGGGACCTGGACATCAGGCACCCCCGCTGCACACCTGGCTTCCTGGGCAGGACTCAAGTGCGGTTACTTTTCTAAGTTGTTCTACTTAGAGACGTTCCTCTGAGACACCCCCAGTTTTTCCCTTGGATACAAACCCGGGATCATTTGTGATTGAAAATGAACCTGGTATTCCATTGAAGTCTCATTTAGAAAGAAAGCTCTGGAGAAAGAGAGGTGGGGAGAGAGGGAGCGGAGGCAGAAAGAAGCCAGCATCTTACCAGTTCCCAGGGTTTATTAAAAACCCACCCCACACCCCAACACTGCTGTGTTCTCAGAGGCATTGGGGATAGCGAAATGCACTAACCTGGCAGGAGTCTCTCCTCGCCTGGCAATGGAAACTTGAGGGGCACTTCTGAATTAATTGATTGATTGATTGATTACAAAATAGAAATGAGACAGGGAAACACAGGGGACATAAATTCTAAGATAGGCTCTGCCTGTAATGGGTTCCTAGGAGTCTGCAGCTAGATTCTCTGGTTCTATTCCTGTACACCAAGGGCAGCTAAGCCATGGCTGAGATGCTGTGATTTCAGGTGTGTGTGAGGAAGACAGGGCAAAGGGGAAAGATGAGGGGCTGGATGTCAGCTCTCCCCTGCGGGCAGCCCACTGTCACCGACCTCCTTTCACACATGCTGACCAAGGCACAGCTGCCTCAAATATATTAGGGGTGATGCAGTCTGTTTGCTTTGCAGGAAAAGGGCTTTCAAAGGATCCTAATGGGGATTCTTTTCCTCTTCAGTGGTCTTAAGTTGGAAGCTGACCTTTCCTCATAGTTTGGATAATTATTACGACAATAATACTTCCAGATACAAATGCCCATAGCACCTTTCCTCATTGAGCTCAGCGTACTTCCTATCTGTGATTTTATTATCCATGCTTATCCTGTGAGGACCTACAGCCACGTGACTTATCAGGAATGTAGGGCTGGAGCAGGCTGCAGCGTTCAGCTCTGTGGCTTTACCTTTTTCTGCCATGGCAGAGGGTTCACACCCATTTCTCGCAAATGTGTGTTCTTCTCATTTGTACTTCAAATGGAAGGACTCTGAGAGCCCTTGGCCAGAGGAGACCTGGAGCATGGAGCAGACCCAGTTGGGTGTTTGAATTAGATCTCTGCCCCACCTGTCACAAGGAGCTCCTTGTCAGGTTTCTTCCAAAACCAGATGCTCCTTTCCAAAAGTGCTGGTCATTTTGAAAGACTTGCACCTATTGTAGCATCCACATATTCTTGGAACACTTTTTGCAAGTAGCCACGCTCATTGGCGTCCCGAAAAGCAAAATGTTTCTGCTTTGTGTTGCTCCAGCCGTAATGGACAGTGCACGCAGTGTCAGTCAGAAGCAGCCTGCCTTTGTCCAAGATGATGACGGGCCCCATTTCCTCTTTGGGTTTTACTTCTGATGTTTTTTGTCTTTAATCTCCAGGAGAAGATGTTGGTTATGTTGCCAGTGAGATAACGATGAGTGACGAGGAGCGGATTCAGCTGATGATGATGGTCAAAGAAAAGATGATCACCATCGAAGAAGCCCTCGCCAGGGTAAGAGAGCAGGTCTTGGGCTCACAGCTCCTTACACTTAAAATGTTTGGGGGCATCGAAGGGTCTAGAATCTAATATCTAAAGTAAAGGTGGTGGGGGTCACAGTGCTGGGAATTGGACCCAGGGCCTTGCACATGCAAGGCAGATACTCTACACTAAGCCACACCTTCAGCCCCTGAAGTAATATTTTGCTGATATTTTGATGGCCATCACTTACCTGCACTGTCAGATGAAATATTGATTCCATTCTATTCATTTGACACAAGCATTCCATCTTACAACGTAAAACGTCATCCAGTAAATACATGAATGAATGAATGGCAGGTATCTTTCATCTGTGGACCACTTCAGTGAGGGAATGACCCTCTGAATTCTGCTGGAAAAAACTGATAAGAATGTAATTAATGGTTAAGAATAAAATTTTAAACAAAAATTAAATGTATTATAAACATCATAAACGTCAGTTCTAAGAGATCAAAATTATGTTTCAGGAATGCCTTAAAATTTTGCTTACTTTCACACCTAAAATAATATTATCTGCAGTTTATTGTGTCTTTCCCCTGTCCCTGAGTTAAATTAGAAGCCAATTAGCCTTTAGGATACGGAAGTAGTATTTATTGAAATGAGGCAGTAATTTATTAAGATGTTTCCTATTTTGTTGTTGACTGATGAGCTGACTGGTTTTTGAATGGTTGGTTTTTTTACTGTGCTGACTAGTCATAAGTAGGTAGGGTTAGAAACTAACAGAAGCTTCCAAGTCACTATGGAACCATTGAATGAGTTGTAATTCTACCTTTGTGTTAGTCCATTTTGTGTTGCTATAGTAGAATGCCACAGACTGCATAATGTAAAAAAGAACATGAACTTGAACTTATTGGCTCCCCGTTCTGGAGGCTGGGAAGACCAGGTAGATTTGTGTTGTGGAGGCCATGCTCCTCATCCAAGATGGCACCTTGCACGCAGTGTCCTCTGGAGGGGAGGAAGACTGGATGCTCCCATGGCAGAAGGTGGAAAGGCCAAGAAGGGAAAGGAGGCTGAACTTACTCTTTTATTGATCCCACCCATTAGGGCAGAGCTTTCATGGCCCTACTATCTCCCAAATTCCAACTCCCACCTCTTAACACTGCCACACGTACAGCCAAATTTCAACATGAATTTTGGAGGGGAAAATACATTCAAACCAAAGCAACCATTAAATGGAATCTTAAAGGTCTGAAACTTTGATAAGCATCCTCAGCTTAGCTTAGAATACCTGACTCTGAGCCTCAAGAGCATGTGTTGCTAAACAATGCTGCAAGAAAAAGCACTTCTGTGAGTGGAGAGTGGGACTGGATCTAGTAGGTGATTTGAGGATAGGGCTGCCTTGGGACACCCATCTGCTGACATTTCTCCATCTCTGATTTGGAAAAGTGCCAGAGACCTTGGCCTCCAGAGTTCCCAGCAGATTAAAGCAGTGGCAAAAGCAGGGATGATGTTGGCTGGGCTTACTGCAGATAAGCAGGTTGTTGCTGGGACTGGTGATGGAGCAGCTAACAGGTGTTAACATCCTGCCCACATTGCTCATCTCCTGCACCTGGTCTGTCTCCTTTCTATGCCCTTGACCATGTGGCACAGCTGCTGGCAGAGACAATCCCTGCCCCTCGCCCTGTTCCATTCCTTGGTCATTTCATAGCATTTGGCAAAAAACTAACTGAATCTCTAGAAAACAGATATGGGAAGAGTGAATCTGTATTTAGTTTCACAGATACGATGTTTACCTGTCCTCTGAGTAGTGTTGCCCCACACTGCTTCTTAATAGTAAAACTGAAGGTCAGAATGCAGAAGATGTCCACAGACATCCCACAGCACCTGTGTTTGAGAAGGAAGTTGCATGTGATGTATCTAATTCAGTTTTCATGGAGCAAGGGAAAAATGTTAAAAAGTGACCTTACTCTCATCCAACTTATATAGCATATTTCACTATTTGACAAAGAAACCAAGGAATACTTTCAAACTTGGGGAAGAAGTGGAAAAAAAATTGCTTCAAGCTTTCTGAGCTTGTAATTTTAGCAGCTAGCCTTGTTTACATCAGAGGTGAACTGAATGAGAAAGTGGCCTTGTGTGCAGGTTTGCTTGTAGCTTTCAGTCATGCATCTGCTGCCAGGTGGGCATCTTTGCCTAGTTTCAAATGCAGCCTCCGTGCTCATCAAGACTTTAAGAATATTGCTATGAGGCAATCCAGAAAAGCAGATAGTCAGGAAACAGAAACAGTTGCATTCTTCATACTTTACTAGCTTCTCCATACAGGGCTGGGTGCCCTCTGACAGATGATGAAGTGGCAGGAATGCTTTTTTGATTGCTCTTCTCGGGGCAGCATGCATCTCCATTACAGGGACCTTGATGGGATTCATTTTAGCTAGAGACAAAACACTTCAAGTAAATGCGATCAGGAACAGAAAACAGTAAGCAGAGAGGACCTGCATCCTTTAGCTTGTGGCCAGCTTGAGGATCTAAATTTACTTGATCACTGTATACAGGAAAAGCTAAGGTAGACCTCCTATAATGACCATGATGAGAATGGCCCAAACTCCTCAGGCTCTGCCAGGGTGTATCATTGTTCCAGGATGTCAGGTGGGCTATGCCTTCCACTATCAATCAAAGTTGCAAAGACTCATGGGTAGAACTTCTGGGTGTGAACCCTGATTGATAATGACACAACATCCATCACCAGAGGAGTTTCCTATGCGCCACTGGAGCTGGATGTCATTGTATCGGGACAGTTTTTTGCCTGTGTACAAATTGAGACAGTTGGGTCCACCAGGCTTCATTTGTATGAATTTGATCTCACGGATGGCTTGTTTTCCCACTCTAAATTATACAGCCGCCATTCACACCCCTGGAAACCCAGTTACCCAATACAAATGAAGATCGAGGTGAAAAAGACTACAAGGTACTAATATACGAAACAACATGGTAAGCCACAAAAGCATTTGAAGAGAATGTTCACTAAATTACACTCATTGCACTCTTTTTCAATGCCTAATTTATAAAGATAGCCAACTTAATTTATGATTTTTATATTTTATTAACTGTACAGTTCCATCCAATCTAATGGCATTTTAAACATTTTTATAGTTTTGTGATGAATATTTACTATATGTGTTTTAAAGAAGTCAAGCTCACTAGTTTAAAAAAAAGTTTAGGGGGCTCAGTGTAATTGGCAGGTTCTAAATAATACAGTTTCCAGGTACTAATCTCAAGGGCATACGTGTTTCTTGGCAAGTAAGTTCAGGGTATTCAGATCTTTTACTGGCTGTGCAAAGCAGAGGAAGCCCAGTGAGATTCTTGGAAGTTATAGGTTATTGATTTACCTGGGTGTGGGTGTGTGTGTGTCTGTGTGTGTGTGTGTGTGTGTGTGTAGAGGTATGAAGACAGGAGAGTAGGGAATAAACTTACATTTAAAGCCTTGAATAAAAAAGAATACTGTGAATTGTTTTGGCATAATGATACTCAGCAACAATGGAGCTATGCTATAGAAAAATACATTTTTTGAAAATGTAACTGGAAATCAGTCTAAAGGAGAGTGAATGTGACCTATGGCGGTGATGTATGGTTGTTTTTTCCTTAAAAATAGAAATCCTGATACTAAAGACTACTTGTGTAATGTGATCTGAGTCCTAAACATTATACATTTATCCATCTGATAAGCATGTGTTTTGATTCCTCAAAGCTAAATTTGTGTAAAAGTACAAAATAAAGTCCTTAGATTAAAAAAAAAAAAAAAAAAAACCAACAACAATTGATGATTGCCAGTTAGGAATCTGTATCTTTTTTCATTACAAATGAAACTTATTTAGCTGCTCCTGGTAAGTTGAGGCTAAGGTGTAGCAAGAAAATGAAAAGAAAATCTGATAATCCCATAATGATCCCATTTACCAACTGGCAGCTCTTCTCCAGTATTCAGGGAGAATGTAGCATCTCAAAAACGATATATCCACATGAGAAGAACATTCTAGCATGGTGGGGGAACTCAGAGGGGTTCAGTAACTGCCCTGGGCTCCCAGCTTCCCAGCTGGCACTTAGTATCTGTGTCCAACCTCTTGCCCAATAATCAGTAATGCCTGACTCCTCCCATAGATGTCCAGGAGAGAATTTCTGAGGGAAAATAACATTTGGAAAAGTTGCCTTCTCCTAGAGGAAGGAGGGTCAGTGTGGTGGCTTTGCCACGTCCCATAGCTCTAGAGGTTGGGATGTGCCCTGTCACTATCACATGGGTTTCCGATCAGGCTATTTCTGTTTTTAATTTGCTTGGTTCATGGAATGCGATTTGATCAATGTCTTAAATTCATGTCTAAAAATGGCTTTATAACAGAATATTAATGCAGTGACAATTTAATTGTGCTAAGTAGCAGAGTTCAGTTTCTGTTTTATGAAAACATACCTAGAACTTCTCACATAGGCCATTCTCAAAGATCCTTCATCTGATTTTGCTGTCAAATTTTCTCCTTTTCCTAAAGTGTTTCACTTGTCTCTGTGTTTTTTTTTTTTTTTGTTTTTTTTGGTACTGGGGATTGAACCCAGGAGCACTTAACCCCTGAGCTATATCCCCAGCCCTTTTTTGTATTTTGTTTTAGAGTCAGGGTCTCACTAAGTTGCTTAGGGCCTCACTAAGTTGCTAGGGCTGGCTTTGAACTTGCAAACCTCCTGCCTCAGCCTCCCAAGCCCCTAGGATTACAGGTGTGCACCACCACACCTGACACTTATCTTTCTGTGTTTCAAAAACCAGAAACTTAGTTTGTAAACAGAAGCTTTAAATATCTCTGAAGATATTCCAGTTGTCTGGTCATTTTCCTCCCCATCCTCAAGGGCCTCAGTAAACTCCATAACATTTGTTAGGTAGCAACATTGAACTAGTCAGTTGCTCTCTTGAACAAGAAATGCAAGTGAATTTTAAGTCAGTCGGTTTGAGCGCCCCATGTCCCTGAGATGTCTGCAGCCTCGCCCATTGTCTCCTGAAAAGAGAGTGCTTTGACTTACACATGTTGGAGGTGTTTCACAGGCGTGTGGCAGTTTCTGTTTTCAAACTTAATTTGAAAGACGTGTTTGGATGTTGGAGGGGAAATCAAGGTTCTCTGTGGAAGTCAGGATACAAAGAATCCCTTGTGTCGTTTGTTTGATTTAGATGAAACCCGCCGGGCAGGGTGTTCATCTTCCTCTGATTCTGGAGGACTTGTCTTGGACTGGCACTTGGTCACCAACACTGGCATGCAGAAGGTCCCCAAAGGGATCTTGCTGCCTGCCGTGTCACAGCCTGCATTCAGCCATGATTTCCATTTCAATCTTCCATTTCTTTTTTCTGCAGCTCAGGGAGTACGAGGCTCAGCACCGGCAGTCAGCGTCCTTGGACCCCACCGACTGGCCAGATGGCTCCTACCCGACGTTTGATGGGTCCTCCACCTGCAATGTGAGTTTGCTGTCTCTGAGCCTCTTGACCTGCTCTGCTGCTCAGGGATGACCTGTGCCGTTTCCGTCTTGGTGGTGCTTTCTTTAACTCCCAGATCTCCCCTGAGGCTGAGAAAAGGCCTCTCTTCTTTTCTCACTAATAGAGACTCCTGTGTAGTCAGAGTCATGCTATTTGTGCTGGGGTTTTTGCTTGTTTGTTTGTGGTAAAGTGCACACAACAAAAATTCTACCATATTAATCATCTCTGAATGTGCAATTCAATTTCATTAAGTGCGTTCACAATGCTATGCAACCAGTGCCACAATCCACTTCTAGTGGTTCTTCATTCCAACAGAAACTCTGCACCCATTAAATAATGGCTGCTCATTCTCCCCTGCCCCTAGCCCCTGACAACACCATTGTACTTTCTGTCTCTGTGAATTTTACTACTCTAAGTGCCTCATAGAGATAGAATCATGCATTTGTCCACATGTGTATGGTTACTTTAAGCCACAATAATTTTTTTTTCAAGTTTCATCCACACTGTAACATGTTTCTCATTTTATGCCTTTTTTAGGGATGTATAATGTACCACTGTATTTATGTATCATTTTGTTTATCCATTCATCCATTGATGGACACTTGAGTTGTTTCCACCTTTTAGCTGTTGTAAACAATGATGCTATGAACATTAGTGTCCAAGTATCTCATTGAGTCCCTGCTTTTAATTCTTCTGGCTCATGTTTAGGGTAAAAGTTTCTAGCATACATGGTAATTCTATTTATTTGTTTTTCTTTCTTTTTTGTGGTAGCAGGGATTGAACCCAGGGTGCTCAACCACTGAGGTACATCCCCACCCCTTTTTATTTTTTATTTTGAGATAGGGCCTCACTCCATTTCCCAGGCTGCCTCAAACTAAGCCTCCACAGTAGCTGGGTTTATAGGTGTGCACCACTACACCTAGTTATGTTTAATTTATTTTGAGGAACCACTATACTTTTTTCCTATAGTAGCAGCTCTATCTTCCATTCCTGCCCAGTAATGCACAAAGTTTCCAAATTCTCTCACCATTCCTCACTCGCATTTAAAAAAAATTTTTTTCCCTTGTTTTGATCATAGTCATCCTAATGGTCATGAAATGTTATCTCATTTGTGGTTTTTATTTGCATTTCCCTAATGACTGAGGATGTTAAACATCTTTTCAAGTTTATCTGGCTATTTGTATATGTTTGGATTTATGTCTGTTCAAGTCCTTTGCCTATTCTCAAATTGTATTATTGTTGTTGGGTTGTAGGAGCTCTTTATATATCCTAGATGTTAATCCCTTATCATATAATGATTTATCAATATTTTCTCCCATTCTGTGAGTTGCCTTTTTACTTTGATGTACAAAAGTTTTGATTTTGAAATCCAATATCATTTTTTCTTGTGTTGCCTTATTGCTAAAACCAATGTGAAGAAGATGTCATCTTGAGTTTTCTTTTCTTTTCTTGGTTCTGGGGATTAAACCCTGGGATGCTTTACCACTGAGCTACTTCCCCAGCCCTTATTATTTTTTTGAGACAAGGTATTGCAGAATTTCTGAGGCTGGCCTTGAACTTGTGATTCTTCTGCTTCAGCCTCCCAAATTGCTGGGATTGCAGGCATGCACCACAGTACCCAGCTTCTAATTGTTTATAGCTGTTAGCTATAAAGTTGAGGTCTTTCACCCATTTTAAATGTTGTATATAGTATAATATATGGGTCCAGCTTCATTCTGTTGCTTGTGGATATCCAGTTCTTCCAGAACCATTTGTTGGAAAGGCCATCCTTTAGTTGACTATACATGTGAGAGTTTGTTTCTGGCTATTTTATTCTATTGGTCTAGATATCTGTACTTTGCTAGTACCATACTATTTTGATTACCACAGTGTTATGTTCAGTTTTGAAATTGAGAAGCATGAGATCTCTAATTTTGTTTTTCTTTTAAAGATTGTTTTAGCTATTTGGGGTCCCTTGAGATTCCATATGAATTTTAGGATGGATTTTTCTATTTCTGAAAAATGTGTCCTTGATATTTTAATAAAAACTGCATTGAATCTATAGGAAAATAATGTATTGTTATATGAAAAATATGAAGTTCTTTAATCTATAAATCTATCTTTCCATTTATTTAGGTCTTTTAAAATTTCTTTCAGCAATGTTTGCAGTTTTCAGTGTCTAATTCTTGCCTCTTTGGTTAAGTTTATTCCTGAGGGTATATATTTTTTTTTCTTTTAAATGGTGTGTGTGTTTGTATGTCTTAGGATTTTCTATACCTAAGATTATATCATTTTCAAAAAGACATAATCTGACTGCTTCCTTTTCACTTTCAATGAATTTTGTTATCTGTGCTGTTTTTAATGTGACCAAAGCAGTGCTTTTTAAAGTACGGGTTTCAAGGGATTATAGGAATTGAAACTCCAGAATTTCAAGTAGACATTTCATGGTGCCATGATCAAACTGTGTGGGGAAGGAATGTACATGTTTTGTTTTGCTTGTTAGCTTATATCTTCCTCAAAATCTGGAAGCAGCTCTACCTCTGGGTCCACAGCCTCTTGTCCATGCCCCATATAGATAAACATCTCTCTAAAGCCTACCTCTTTTCTTGCAATCATGTGCTTTGAAAAAGCCCAAAGGTTTTCCATTTCTATAAGATGAATTCCAAACTTTTTGGCCCACTCAAAGCCCTGTGTGATCTGGCTTTAATCATTTTCTCTGATCTCATCCTTCATCCCCACACCCAGTGCCCTCTCTTCCAGCCACATTGGACCCTGCATGCATAACTGAACCAACTTTATTTGTGCTTTTGTACCTCTCTGCAGTTTCTGCTACCTAAAACATATCTTCCAAATTTTTCCTGGTGGAAATCCCTGCATCCTTCAAGGTGGAGTCCAACTCTCAGTTCCAGCTTTAACTTTCCTTGGCCTTCTTCAAGTGTATTCATTGCTTCCTGTTCTGTGCTTTTATTAAGGTAGATTTATACATCAACCCTAAATCGTTATTCTAGAGTATCAGAAATCATTGTATGTTTCCTGGCTTCTTGGAAATCACAAGCTCTGTGAACAAGACAAGCATTTTGTGTTCTTTGTCTCTCCACTGAGTACCTAGCCCAGTGTCCAGCTCACATTGAAATGTTTAATCAACACAGTTGTATTTGAACACTCATGCTTCCTGGCTGCTTTAAGAGCATGTTTTATGTTTTGCAACTACAGATTGAATCTTTACCTTTCTTTGCATCTAAGCAACAAATGGTGGTTTATCAGAAGTAAATAGAACCCTCTCATTACCTTCTTGTCCCTGATTTCTTGAAACAAGCACCGGATTGCCACTACAGCTAAAGGATTATGAGATTGAAAGCCCTGCCCAGTTAGCTTTTGTGTGAAAGAGAATGAGATGTTACCATTTATAATAATAAATGTGTCATAGGCCAGCCAGCCCTGTGTCCTGGGACCATGAGGTCATCAAAAGAACCATGTCTATGGTTTTCATTGTGCCTTTTTGGTCTTTTATCCCAAGTCCTAAAGACTAACATAATTTAAATCATGAACCTAAAGAATCTTGAAGAATAAATACAGTAACTAAGGATGGGTGTGATTCAAACCCATCTCAGGCAAGAAAACAGAGACTCATTTGTCCAAAGTGGGCTCTTTAGTATCAGACCCACTTATACTCTCCTGATTTAACACGTCTGAGTCAGGGTAAGTTAGAAGACTTTGTCTACACAGAGGAGAACCATAGTAAAATCTCATATACTTAGCCTGCAAAGAGAGAGGCCTGTCTCATTTAGGAAAAAGTAAATGTATGTTGAATGCTGTAAGCATTTTGTACAAGCTGCTAAGGAAGAATTATTACATTCTGGTTTGTTGGACCCCTTTCAAGGGGTTAATCATAGCCATCACTTAGCTATAAATTCACAGAATGAAATTGGTTCTTCTTAAGGGTTGGGCATTTTATTCTCTTGAGCATTTCTGTGTTCGTTCATTTGGGAGACATTTATGGAACCCTTCCCATGTAGCAGTCATATTGCTAGATGTTTGGGTACAAAGGTGAAGGAGAAAGAGGCAGTCTTGCCCTGACAAAGCCTGCCCATTAGTGCAGAGCCTAAAATCACCCCCACATGTGCACACTCCTTTGACATGCCACGTCCACATTTCCATTATTAACTTCTTACCAAATTGTCTCTCTATAGATGGCTGGAAAATAAACTCAGCCTGTTGTCATGGAAGAAGGGCCAGAAATAATCCTGTGCTCCCTCCCTGAGGGTACGAACTTCCACTAGAGTGACCTTTCTTGCTGAGAATGGTGGTGCATGCCTGTAATCCCAGTGGCTTGGGAGACTGAGGCAGGAGGATTGCAAGTTTAATACCACTCTCTGCAATTTAATGAGGCCCTAAACAACTCAGTGAGACCCTGTCTCTAGATAAAAATATTAAAAATGGTTGGACATGTGGCCCAGTAGGTAAGAATCCCTGTTCAATCCCTGGTATCAAAAAAAAGAATGTTCTTTCTTAGAGCTGAGAATGTGGCTGATGAGAGGCTCTGTGTTAATGGAGAGAGTTTTCTGAAGCAGTATTCTTTACCTCTTGCCTTTGGCTCCTTGACTTCCTGCAGACACACCCATTGAGTCTTGCTGTTAGAACTATAGTCAACCTCCACTGTCACTGAGGTTTGCTTGAACTTGATTGCAAACCTAATGCATCTGACTCTTGCTGTTCCTGCCTGACTTTAGCCTTTACTGTGTTTTTATGGTGACTTAGCTTGAACACCCCCCCTCCCCAACCAGAATATTCCCTCTCACTATTCTGGATTTGTCTCCATAGCAAAGCAGTTAATTTCAGATAATTCCCACTGTGTCCTCCTTCTGCCGCCATGAATTAGGCAATTTTCAGCTTTCTATCGATTCCTTTCTATACTGAGATGTAAATAGCCCATTGGCCCTCGTTGGGAATGCCCTGGCCATGAAAGCTTCGGGGATCATAAGGCCTTTGTCACCAAGCCTCAATGCCTATATTGATGTCTGACATGCCTTAGGACTTCATTTGTGCTGATTTCATAGGCTCCCCCACCCCCACAACTGGCATTAGATAATTGCGTGTTGCCTCACAATAAATCCATAGGCACATTCCTACTTTCCAAGAGTGTTAAGTACTAAAGATAGTTACCAGGGGAAGTGAAAAATAGCTTTCTCTTTGCCAAAAGAGAATCTGTTCTGTGCTGCTTCTCATTAATAATAAACTTCTGTTGAGAGTGCTAGCATTTTAAACAGGGGTTTTGGTGGAGACCTTCACTTTATTCCTTGTTAAACATTGAACGTTTAATGTTTTCCTTTTAATTTATTTTAGTAATTTTATGTTCATTTGTCTTCTGCCAGGGGAAAGGTTATAGGAGCTGTTGCTTTATGCTATCTATCAACTTGGTGTCTGGTGGTTCCATTGAACTTCTTGTTAAGAGAACATTTTAAAAAATCATGCTCTCTGCTTTACTAGGTTGTGTAGTATTTTTTACTCAAGGTGTAAATCTTACTAAATCATTGGTTTTTATGCTTTTGCAAAGCTGGTCGGTAAGAGTTGGTGATCTGTACCCGATGCTTGAATATCATTGAAAATGCTCACACTAAAAGATCGTTCCAAAAAATGCCAAACTACAAGCATTTGATTATGATGATATTTAAATTATTTTAAAAAACATATAATGTATCAAAAATATATTATGACAACAAAGTACGAGAGCTCTTAATAATCTGTTGTAAACACGTATTTGATTCTCCTCGTTCATTTACTTCGCTTCATAGAAATCATGTTCACCTAAACATCGGCGTTCCTGGAGCTCTTTGCTGGTGTGAATTCACTGTGATGAAGTGTGTTTGTGAAGTCACTTTTGCATTTGGGGAGATGTAGAACTAGGAAATATCTGTGCAGCAAAATGTATGATGTTAACTGTGGTGCCAGTCTAATGCCTTCCATCCACGTGCATCTCCGTAGCCTGTAATTATTGCCACTAACCTGGTGTGAGGTGCGTGAGAGCCACGTGGTTGAACTGTGTTGAAAGTTTGGGGTAGCAGAGAGACAGAATGCCACGTGGCCACTTCTTTTACTTTTTACAAAAGGCTATTTTAAGTGTTTCCTTGATTGAGGACTGTGAAGGTCTCAACTAAAATCCCCCCTGTTCTAAGATGTTTCTGTGAGCATCTGTTAAAGCTATTGGGCACTTTCTAAAGTTGGAACCCATGACATTGTCCCTCTTCAGCAGCGAGATTTACTCAATTGTCATTGTCTTCTTCTCCTTCTCCTTCCCTTTCCTCTTCCTCTTGTTCTTCCTCCTCTTCCTCCTCTTCTCCCCCTCCCTCTTCCCCTTCCTCCTCTTCTCCCCCTCCCCCTTCCCCTTTCTCCTCTTCTCCCCTCCCCCTTCC
>NW_025999842.1:63271854-63274061 GCF_001458135.2 Marmota marmota marmota
TTTTTTTTTTTGTGGTTCTTGCAGTGAATGGCTTAGTTTCTATTATGGCAGAAGAAAAGGCTAACACTGTAATCACTTTTTATGGACTGTGGTGAGAGATTAGAGCACATGCTTCTGGGGGCCCCTAAGCAGCTTGCATTTTGACTCCTTCGGGGAGCAGATAATAGCACCCTTCAAAGTGTATGCCCATGGTGCTCTTTTTAGAGTATATTATTCTGGGTTGAACATGATTTTTTTTTAAATATGGACTATTCTTGATGTGTTTATTTTGAATATATTTTTTAAAGCCAGAGGAATTTTTAGAAAATACGTATACATATAGGTTAAACATTATTGGGATTTTTTTTTTTTTTTTGCCCTTCTGTCTGTCTGCCTATCTATATATCTATCTGTCTGTCTGTCTATCTACTGGTACTGGGGTTTGGACCCAGGGGTGTTCTACCACTGAGCTACATCCCTAGCCCTTTTTAATTTTTATTTTGAGACAGTATCTCACCAAGTTGCCCAGACTGGCCTTGAATTTGTGATCCTCCTGCCTCAGCCTTCCAAGTAGCTGGGATTGCAGGTGTGTGCCGCTGTGCCCAGCCAGTTTTATTTTTATTATTTAAAGGTGTTCAAATAAAATATAAACCAGTGTCACTGATATCACCCTGTATGACCTGAAGGAAGACTTTGTATGCCAAAATCTCTCACCTAGAAATATTCCTGACAAGTTAAAAAAAAAAAAAAAAAAAGGTAGGATTTCCAGATTTTCATGATGTAGCAGCATAATTTGTTCAATTCATAAATGATATGAAGATGCATGTATGCCACAGTCCTGGAGTTGGTGATATATGTAGGAACTGTTTTGCCACAAAAATAATTGGCCTTGTTTCTACCATCTTCTCTCACATCATTGTGTTTTACGGTAAGGAAAATTAAAAGAGGATGGATTTCAAGTGTAGAAACAATTTACTTTCTGAATAAGTTATTTTCTTTGCTCCGTGTTTACCTTTTCCTTTGTATTTCTTTTCTAGGGAATTCTTTCATAGATCTCAGTGTGAGGGTTTCAGCCTAAAAGAATTCTAAATGGCAATTTTTTAAAAATTTATGAATAGAAAATCATTCTACTTATTGAAGTTTTAATGGTGCTAGACTTAAACATGAGATGGCAGGACATGTGCTTTGCTATTTTATTTTTCACTCAAAAGGTGAGTTTACTCAGCTGGGCGAAGTAGCACATGCCTATAATCCCAGCAGCTCAGGAGGCTGAGGCAGGAGGATTGCAGGTTCAAAGCCAGCCTCAGCAACTCAGCAAACTATTAAAAAAAAAGTGAGTCTACTCAGTTCACTTATAATATGAACAGGAGAAAGTAGAAATGAAGCCACTAATAGTTGTCAGAGGGCATTTATGCTCTGAGTTCTTGGAACAGGTATCAGCAATTCTCTGCAGCGTTGGGGATAGACCTAGAGCTGGCCCATACTAGGCAAGTGCTTGACCACTCAGCTGCATCCCCAGCTCAGCAGTTCTTCATACCACTCTGTATTATGTTGTGCCAGAATAATTAATCCTTTTCTAAATATTTCTAAGTGTAACTATGTTTAGAGTAATTTTTATTGATTCTGGTCTTTTAATGCAGACTTAAAGTCTGCAGATGGCTATTCTGATTTTTATGGGCAATTTCTGTGAATTTCCACTTTATATGTTTGGGTGGGAATATACAAAAAAGAAATATTACCTAGTATTTTCATAAAATTGTAATTTTGAAACTAAAATGATAGTGAAATAGGGACATATTAAAATTCTTATTAAAAGGGTAAAAGTAATCATTCCCTAGGTATACAGTTTAGGGTAAGATTAAGAGGTAAAATCAATCCATTTGAAAAACATACACAGTGAGGTCTTTTGAGAAATAAGAAATGTGTTCCAACTGGATCTAAGCTGACTGAGCCGTTGCTTGGTGACTTCCTATCGTTTATTCCCTACTGCCCCCTCCCATTCCCAGCCTTCTCCCTGGGACAGGGTCCAAAGTTTGAGGCATGTATTTGATTAGTCCCTTAAGATTACCATGTTGAAACAAAGTTAGAGGAGAAGGAGGCATTTGCTTGTAACCAACCTCTGGAAATCAGGCGTTTGCCCAGTGTGGGCAGTTGAGAGACCCTTTAAGCTCAGACGTGAGTCAGACCTGGGCCTAGAGCCCACCCTCCCTCCCACCTGTTAGCTCTGT
>NW_025999842.1:63274086-63427208 GCF_001458135.2 Marmota marmota marmota
ACCTGTTAGCTCTGTCTCTGTGGCAGGTCACTCATCTTTGTGCTACAGTTTCCTTACCTAGAAGACAGGTCTATCCTACCATCCCTTTGGGATATTGCAAGGATTAATGGCCCAGAGTGCAAATCCCCAGTGGATCTTAGCTTCTTTTACTCTGTATGAACATCTTCTGACCTTCCCAGTAGCTGTCATTCTTGAAATTCTTGAGTTCTCCTAAAAGTGCTATTTTTGTACATGCCGTTAAGTTTACGTATTAGTAGATAGCTTGGTCAGAACAAGTCTTTTGAGAAAAAGTGCTTGATTACTTAGTTATACTTTTATGGAGTCTGTAAGCAGTTTGTTTTCTGTTTCAGAAGATAACTCACTTTGATGTGAGTGGGTCTAGGGCTGGCTCAGTGTGATCCAGTGTTTGGCCTTGCGTAGACTTTGTGAGGGGTGAATGGTACTGAAATTATCTAGGGTTTTTCAGTGTTGATGGTAATTTATTTTAAGTGTGTAGGTGTGGCTTGTATACCTCTGTATACAAGGAGGATACTCTCACCACTTTCACCACAGGTGCAGAAATAACTAGAAGTTTGGCACTTTGCAAACTAACTGGCTACATCTTTGTTTTCACCCAGTTTGTGCAGATACAGGAGGTTGAGGGTGGTGCCTGCAGACCCTCCTCAACATATCAAGGGCTACATGAATCAAATTAAATATTATCAAAATATGCAGGTACTATATAATCTGAAGATATCTATTATAAAATTTTTAACCTCATATAACTTTTGGATTTGGTTTGGTCTGTTGGGTTTTTTTTCAAAAAAAAAAAAAACATTTATTTTTTAGTTGTAGTTGGACACAATACCTTTATTTTGTTTGTTTATTTTTATGTGGTGCTGAGGATTGAACCCAGGGTCTTGCACATGCTGGGCAAGTACTCTACCGCTGAGTTACAACCCCAGCCCCTGTTGATTTTTTTTTTTTTTAATAAAGTTGAGCCCCATGAAATTGTAGAGATATACAGCTTTTAACTATAAAAATTCACTTTGATTTGTCCAACCTGATACATGACTATTAAATAAGATCTACGTACCACTTTCCCCCTGTTAACCTATTATATCTAAGTATAGATACAATCTGATTTGGGTTAGGAATTGGCATTTCAATTTGCAATAACAGTTTCTTATTTTGCTTACGGGAGCAACCTCAGGGAGTTTGAGGATAAGGGAGGATTTCCAACATTTGTTCTTTGTTATCAATTTGTCACATGTCTATTTGTCATTAATTCATATGCTCTAGTGCCAAGCCATACTTTCAGGATGGGTTGGAGAGATACCAGGCCTTCTCATGGCTCATGGAGAGGATCGAGACTGAGCATCTAATAAGCCTGATCCCATGAGCTGGGTCCTAAACCAGCCCATTGAGATCATAGGCTGCACATCACTTGTTTATAGAGTCCATTTGGATTTCGTCACCACAGATACCTCTTGTGTCAAAGCTCTTAGAACAACAGTCCATCATCAGACAGTGGCACTCATTTGGAAAGTAACGTCTTAACTGAATTATAATTCAACAGAATAATTCCTATAAAAACATCGCTTTTTCTTCTATTCTCTATTTTATTTGCTCATGTTTCTCTTCCTTTTTTTTTTTTTTTTTTTTTTTTTAACCACACCACATCCCCTCTGTCAGTCCGGTATTCCCTGTACTATTGGTATACTATGCTAATAACATTGCATCATAATTTCCTAAAAGAATGTAAATCACTTCTTGGCTCAGGGAGTAGGTGAAAGAATGCCATCTCAAGCATTCTTTTATTCACTCATTAGGCAGACATTTATTGAGTACCTACATGTGCTGGTTCCTGTGCACAGAGTTGTGTTTGAAAAGAGAATACAGACAAATGGATGGCATGATTGTGGACTTAATTGGGCTATGCCCACCTGGTGTGCAGGTGCACACAGGAAGTCCACTGAGCCCTGGTGAGGCATCTAAGAGGCCTCCCCAGGGAAGGTGACAAAGTGCAAATTCTCCAGGGGATAGAAGAGGAGTACATGTCTGTGAAGGGAGCAGCAAATCCAAGATCTAGGTGAGGAACTGGGCAAGTTTAAAACTTGGGTCTTGTGAGAAGATTGATTTAAGTATCATGAAACTTTTCCCTTTGTTCATGTTTTGGCTTCCAGGAGATACTTTCCATTCTTTGTTCATTCTTATTTAGGAATTTGTTCTATATTGGATTATTTTGGTCTTCTATTTCCTTATTTCTATGCCTTTTAAAAATATTTCTATTAGTTACTGATGGATCTTTATTTATTTATTCGTTTATATGTGGTGCTGAGAATCGAACGCAGTGCCTCACAAAGGTAGGCAAGTGCTCTACCACTGAGCCACAACCCCAGCCCATGTCTGTGACTTTTTAATTCATTCATGTTTTACATCTTGTCTTGCAGACTCATTGAACTGCATTCATGTTCTTATTAAATTATTTTATAGAGTGAAACAATTAGGAATTTCTTTGCCTTCCTTTTATTTGTTTCTGGTAGAGATATGAGATCAAATATCAGATTTTTTTTTTCTATGCTTTCTCTTTCTCCCTGCCCCCAATAATTTATTTAAATAGTTGTCATGTGTGTTTTTTTACCTTGATCATTCTTGGGTGGCTCTGGTCACATTTTCTATTTGTGCTGATGTAACAATGGCCATATTTTGATCCTTTTCCATACTCTCTGACAATAGATTTCCCCTTCTTCCAAGATACAGTTGAGGGCTTTACTCTGTGTGTTGCTGCTGTGGTCTGATGAATGGCCAGGGACATGGCAGAATGGGGTTTCTTCAGGACACCTGTGCTCTGTCTGTCTCTCCTGAGACTGTTAAAGGTGCTGAGCCAAGTTCAAGCCAGTTAGTTCATGGGTGATTGGTAGGGCAGAGCCACCCTGCCTTCCTTCATCCTCCAGTTCTAGTGAGTTCCTTTGAATCAGGATTGGCTTTGCCATTGACTTTCCATCTCTCCACTCATTACTGCCCAGTAGCCATTTAAATGATGAAGAGGCCCTGCACTTTTTTTCCTTCCAGATTTGGTCCTGTATGAAAGAATTCTCTGGATATTTGCCAGTCTGGTTGGGAGAACTGGGGGCCTTCAGGAATTTCTTTCTTACCTTCACCATGGAGTGCTTAAATTTTAATGCATTAGATCATGTACCTTCCCTTGTTTGGTTGCTCTTGGTGGAATTTTTTTGCTGGATTTTGGTAACTGGTTTTGAAGGAACAGGGCTGTTGGTCATTTTTCTAGTTGTTGTGAGAAAGACACTCCAAGGTTCAGTGTTTGGCAGAGATAGTGACCTGGTAGTTTTATCAATTATGCAACAATCAGTTTCCCCACCTCTCTATGACTCCTGCTAACCTAGTGGCAGGAGTTTGGGTTGGAGGAAGGGGCTTGGTGTGTCCACCTTCCCCCATGACCATTTGGCTCTGTCGATTTTCTATATTTCTGTATCGTCATCTGCCTAGACAAAGTTGTTTGGCAGCCCTGTCCCAGAAGTCATCATGCCTGATCCATGAGTCAGTCAGTCTGAGATGCCATAAGAGTAATGTGACTTTGTAACACCACCCAATCCCCACGGACACTTAGCACTCTGGGGATGAACACTTCATTAGCTCCAGAAACTGGAGCCTCCAACGCATGTGTAATTGCCCTACTTGGCAGTACCGCTGTGAATCATCCCTCCTCCATGCACAGGAGAGTCCAGGGTACTTGGCAATGAGGGGCTTAGGGTTTTGCCCTAACCTTCAGGGTGCCTCATGTCATAGACGTGTGTCGGTCTACCACTCTGGTCCTAGAAAGGGTTCCTCAGAGCTGTGGGCAACTTGCCCCGCACCCCTTTCTACCTTAACATTGTTAGCATAGCCTATTTAATATGGACAGCCAGTTCCCTGACCTACGGGCAGGGTGACATAATTCCACACAGAAAAATCTCCCCAAATTTTACAGATGGGAGGGAATTCAGCCCTCTTTCCTCCACCAACATCCCACCCCAACCCTCAGGAGCAGAAAGGCATTTCCTTGGCTCCCTGACCACTTGCAAATTTGGGGCAGGTGGGTTCACCCTCATTCTGAATTGCTCTAGACCTGACAGTAGGATTCTTGACGTCGTCTGTTTTCTCCTTCCTCCTTTTGGGGGAAAGTAGTACATTATTTGGGGTGGATTAACAGCAATTCAAATTTCACAGGTTTAAGAAATAGAATAGAGCTTGTTGTGGAACAAAAAAAACCCATCTGCTGCTCCTTTGGGTTCTTCATTAATTTTTTAAAGTTTCTCAAGTGAATTAAGTGCTGACAAGTCTCTGCCCCTCGGGGATGGTAATATTACCTCAAATTCTCACGTACTTTTTCCAAATAAAAGTATCCTATAATTATCATCTCTCCCGCCTCCGCCTCCTCCTCTTCTTCTTTCTTCAAGTCTGGTGACAACTAGTTAATTTTGAAACTGCTGGAGAGATTATTTCAGTGTTACATGGCACCTCTGGGAGAAGAATGGAATCTCCCCTTTTTTTCCATATGCTGACAAAAATCTCCCAGTTTCAGAGGCAGTGATGTCACCATCTAATGAGCAAAATATTTTTTACTAAACCCATGAGTCTCCTTCTCTGACTTCTTCGTGATAAAAGAGGGGGAAAAAACCCCACAATGTGTTTTGTATTTAATATAGTTACACATTTTTAACTGAATATGACTTCTTTAAACACAGCGAGACTAATTTTTTGGTAAACACAAAGAACGACACATTAACTCAATGACTATAACCAGAGGCCCCTTCTGTGGCTGGACGCTGCTCAGTCCTCACTGCTGGGAAAATTTTGAACATAACCAGCGAGAGACGGTAATGCTACCCCCAAGGTAGGGAGGGACCTTGAATGTATCATTTCTTGGATCGTGGAGGGAGATCAGGCTTGTTGGAGAGATTATGAAATCCAGCTTGGAGAAGAGGAGGGGCAGGGAAGCCATCGTTGATTGGTATCACATGCTGTTTATAAGGCACGGCACAAGTTGAACTCTTCTTTGTCTATCTAATAGGCAAGCATCTAAGGTCAGAGGGGACACAAAGAAGTGGGGCCTCAGGACTATCCAAATACTGGTCTTTCAGGCTTATTTAGGAATATGTAAACATTCCCCAAACCCGCGACAAGGGCCTTCCCACTCACAGAAGCATGCCTCAGTGTCCCCAGCCAAAGGTGAGTTCTCCCACACCTGAATCCCTGCGTCTGTGTTTCTAGTGTGCAGGCACCACAGTTGACCTGCAGTGCACACATTTCTGAGCTTGTCTTGGAGCTCCCCCTACCCCTCGGCTCCTCAACTGTCACCTTCTAAAGCTCTGGGAGGCAGCTCACAGATTTGTATCCCCTGCCTTTTTGAATGCCTTGAATCAGTTCCTTCCTTCCTTCACTCATTCGTTCATTTCCACCGGAAAAGGTTTACTTAACACCAGCACAGATGCTATTTTTATTAATCTAAGAGGAAAGAATATGGCAATGCTCAGTGTTAGCCATGGTGTGAGGAAACATACCCTTTTTTTACTGCTCGTGAGACTTTAAAATAATACATCTTCAGAGCAAGTCATTAATATGTATCAAAAGTCTTAAAGATATATTTTTTACTCATCAATTCTATTTTTTTTTTTTAAAGAACGTGTTACACATGGTAGATATTTTACTCCAAAGTGTGTGCTGGGCATTGCCTGTAATGTTGAACGATTAGAAACATGAAAATTAGTCCAATGACAAGCACTATTTAAGTAAATCCTTCTGTGATGGAATACTATTAAATCATTATTGTATTTTTGTTTGTTATTTGTTGACATGGGAAGATTCTCGAAGTATAGTAATTTTACAGAGTGGGTTTTACAACAGTTTGAGCAGTGTCCACAGAGAGTTCTGGATTTCTCTGGAGGAACCTGCAGCTCATCGATGGTCTTGGGGAGGGAGCACTATTACAGGCAGGTGTGCTGTTTCAACTTAAGTCTGTGTGTTCATTTGAGAGAGCCCTTGGGGACACTGGTGTAGTGCCTGTGGACGGTGGGGAGGCTTAAGGTCAAATGTCTTCATTTTTGTACAAAAGCATAAGCATAAGGGTGGAAGGAGAGAAAATTCTCCTCTCCAAGTGTTTGGGGAAGTGGTAGGACAAAAATATATATGACTAATTTTTCTCTTTGAGTATATGGCGAGGATAGGCCATTTCTCTTTCTCCTTTGTGTGTTTCTGCATTTTCCAATTTTTAACATTAAATATGTATCATGTATAACCAGAAATATATAATAAATGCCCCTAAAATAGAGATAGTAAAATGACTTCAAAATGAAGCACAGGGAGGGATCAGGTCATACAGTGGTGGCATCGTGTGTGCAGAGTCCTTGGTTGACTGCAGCTGGGCAGCTGAGGGCAGGAGGCTTTCCAGACGGGTGGGCAGAGCTCTCCCTAGAAGAGGAGCCAGCCAGTGCAGAGGTGGCCAGCACAAGACAGCGTGGGGCACTTGAGATGCCCTGAGGAGGTGTGGGGCTGAGAAGCGGGGCTCTGAGGGGCCTCTCCACATACTCTCTGAGCCGTGGGGCGGAGCATACAGAAACTGGAGCTAAGGGAAGGGATCTGAGCCCTCTGAGGCACATTTTGCAGCAAGCCCTCTGGACCCTGTTTTGAGCAGCTAATGAAGTTAGATGCTCACATCTGTATCTGGAAAACCTACTGTGTGCTGGCTAAGTTCAAGTCCACTCCCTGAGAACAAAAGTAGTGGTGCAATTCCCTCATGAATTCTCTTCGCTCCCAGGAAGGAAGTTTCCCAGGATGGCCTGGCCCTGTCTAGTTTTCAAATTTCCCAATTTACCCTGTCACACCGTGATGACTGGGAGCTACCGGGCTGGGGAGTCAATTTCTTCACTCCACGCCAAATTACACAAATATTTATGGACAGGTACTGGGCTGGGCACTATGAATATAAGAGAAGTGGAAAGAGACCTGGTCACTGTCCCTTCAGAGCTTCTTGCCTTCAGAAAGACAAGTCCATATTGAGTCTCCATGTGGAGCCCAGCTTTGAGTAGCTCTGTGGATACCCGAATTGTCCTCCAAGAGACAGCAGCAGTTACATTGAAAGGGGGTGTGCTATGTCAGCCCTCTTTCCCACTCTCTCAGGAGGCTCTGAGGAGTGGACTGGAGGGAAAGTCAGAGAAGTGTCTTCCCTCCACCCTCCTCTCAATGTCTGGATAACTCCACTCCAGAGCCTCACTGGGTCTCACATTGACCTGGGGCTTCCAAGACTACCAGGCGCTAGGCTTCCTATGCCACTCTCCTCCATCCCCCCAAGAGCCCAGGAGGCTTCTCGAGGCCTGTTTAAGAAAGGAAAGAAGTTGAGAAACATGTTTAAGGCCACCCACTTGCCAAGAGCCACAAAGGGGATCAGAACCCACATCTGTTTCGCTGCAGAGTCCTGGCTCCTAATCCTGGTCTGGCCTCTCGTCATCTCAGCAGCCTGTGCCACCTACCTTCAAACATCACCACGTCCCCAGTTTTTACGTGGGACGGCTGTTCTTGCCTTGCTCTTTCCACAGCACCCAAAAGAGCAGTTTGTAAGAATAAAAATCAGCACTGATTATTATTGAATTTTAGTCAATAATAAAATAGAAGACGGCAGAAGTAATAAGCACCACCAAACTCCAGCTGTTGATTTTGTGCACACAGTTTTAAAAACAACAGCACTGTAGGATAAATATCATTATGTTAAGTCACTCATGGATGAGTCCTTGGACCCCTAGAAGTAACATGATTTGCTGGAAGATTTAGAAATGAAACCGGGTTGTTCTGTCTCAGGAGACCCAGGACTGATCCTCTTCCTTTGACCCCACTCTTACTGGGGCATTCTCATTTTGTTATTTCTCCCACATAAGGAGAAAATTCAATCGGGGCTTCTTCTGACAATTTTAAGGCACTCTGGGTGAAGAAAATCCTTGTCAACATAGAGTAAGGTGGGGGGCAAACCCACAAATTTCCAAATTCTCCCCTGCCGTCCTGTGAAATGGGGTCATGCATATGAGCCCTTAGCACAGTACCTGGGAATGGTGGGCATTTGGTAAATTCTCACCTTTGGAAGCACAGCACTGGAAAAGTCCCTGCCACGGTTTGGTTTGCGGAACATGTGGTCCCTGAGCTGGCTGTGGGAAAGGGAGTTCATAAACCAAAGAGCGTGTGGAAGAAGCAGTTTGTCGTACAGGCAGTATAGGGAAGTATATAGGCCATATAGGGAAGCTGTGGAGAACCCTAACAGGAGGAAGAAGAGGAAGTTCCATGAAAGATGGGAGGAGACAGTTCTGGGGCAGAAGACTTGGGGGAGCACAGGGTTGATGCAGTTCTTGCCAAAGAGTGACTGAGGCCAGCCAGCCAGGGAAGACAGGCAGGCCAGGCCCAGGAGAGGGGGAGGGAGTGCTGGCAGTCTGCTCCAGAACCTGGGATCTCTGCAAGGTAAACCGTGACCTTCCACTCGGGAGCTGTGGATTCCAGTGTCCTCTCTTTTTCTTAGTTTAGGCAAACTCTGGACCCCCTCCCTATCTAACCTTCTGTTTTCTAAGGAGAGGTGGTCATTAGTACTCATTGTGTTCTGCAGCGTCCTACAAAGAGATGGGCCCATGCATAATACATAAAGTCCCACACAATGAGAGCGGCTGCTAGCTCCAACTGTGCGCTGGGAATAAATGACTGACCGACTGAATGGATTCAGCCCTGGAAAGATAGACACGACTCGCAGCTCACGTCATGGAGACTTTATATGGGGTTTTCAGTCCTGTGTTGTTTAGACGATGCTCTGTGTAAGTTACAGCATGTGCCTGGTGCTCCCCAGAGACCCCTGAGAAAATTAAACGGTCATTTTGTGACACAGTCCCCAGGCTCATGCTTCTAGAATGCCAGAGAACTCGGCTGCCCTGAAACAATCATCGAAGCAATTTGGGGAGACAGTTTTAGAAGCCTCAGTGACGGGGAAACATCCTACATTTTACTCTTGTGGTTAAAATAGCAAAAGGAGTGAGGAGAGAGAAAGTGACAGCTCTGGGAAAAAACCAAAATCACAAGTTTTAATTCAGTAATTTCCAAAATAGCCCCTGGAAGGTGTCTATTTTCAATTGAGACCACTCCCTTCAGGAAAGGATTGGAAGAATATCTGTAAAAAAAAGGTCTTTTTTTTTAAGTTCAGTCACTCTTAAGGGCTAGTCCTTGTCCTGGATTTGCTCAGATTCTCGCGTTCTTTCTTTCTTTCTCTGGAATTCCATAGACAGCAATTAAGGAACTGGAGGCCAGCAGGAGGTCAGAGAGCCTTCCTCAGTGAAAACAGGGATTGTTGGCCATGCACAACACTCCCTTTTTTCCTTGTGGTGAATAGGAGATTTGCTTAGAGCTGATGACTTATGCCTTTCTTACAACTTATGCAGTTAGCAAGCGACTGGGGAATCGGGCAGCAGGCAGAGAGGCTAATTGAATCCAGTGTCTTAACTTTCTTCTTCTTCGGATGTTGGGCTGTGACGGTGGAGGCTGCCTGATCATGTAACTGCAGAGAACATGTTCGAGGAGCACCCGATCCTGACTTTGAGATTACAGACTTAAAGGATCTAGAGGGAGCAGGTCTCCAAGTGGGGAGGGGGCGGGGGTGCTGGACCTTTTCGAAACGGCCCCTTACACTCCTGCTAAATGCCGAAGCCGGTAAGTCGCTGAATGCCTCTCATGAGAAAGGCAAACTTTTTCTCTTTGCATCAAGAAAAAGCTTTTTGATTGTTCCCTTGATGTGTCTTTCTTTTCTCCTTAAATCCCTCTCGATTTGTCCTTCTCTGCTTACTTTGCTGCCCGTAACCCGGAGCGTTCTTGCCCTGCAGTCTTCCCCCCATGGCCGTGAATGGCTTTTGGAGAATAGTAAATATTATTTTGAGAATGGGAGAGAAATAGCATGCACGGATAGGAGCTCATTTGTGAGCTGTGCTGGCTTTTCGTGTGGCAGACTTGAATTCAGACAGCACTGTACATTGTTATTTTCATAAGTTTACAACTGATGGGTTTTCTTCTCTTCACTTTAATGCCGAGACAATATGCACATAGGAAGATGAAGGGTCTATGTCTGATGTATGCTAGTTTAAAAAGAAACCGTTGTGTCTTACAAGCAAGTGTATTTGCAATTTGAAAATTATTCTTAGAAATGCTTATTTATCTTACAGTGTTATGAGGCACTAGGGGAGATAAGTTGACTTAGTCTGGGTGTTAATTGTGACAGCGTGTTGCAGGTTTGGAGCAGGAGAGGCAAGCTGAGCGAATGAGTCTGGAAAGGGCAGGGTTTATAATCCTGTGCTCAGCATGGTCTCAAGTGGTCCCTGGAAGGATCTAAAAAGTTCCTAGCAAGTCTGGTTTAACCTTTATTCCGGCACATTGATTTCTCCTGTGCCATGTGGCTTTGTGGAAGCATTTATTCCACAATCATAGTTTCGAGAAGCGTTTGTCATAGGGTCCAGTGAAGTATGTTTCAGCAGCAGTGACAGGCTTCCTCTCAGCAGTAAGGGGATGCTTTCACTGTGCTCCAGGATACAAATCTTCCTAGTTACAGATGTGATTAATTTTGTTTCCCTTTTCTGATCATCCTGCATGTAGCTGTGTTATAAAAGTTCTCCACGCTGGCTCCATGGCTTTCCCATTAGAACATCGCCGATGTGTCAAGGATGCACTTGTTCCAAAAGAAGCTGGGGAGGAAGGAGGCTCCACCCTCCTTCTCGAGCCAAATGGCCCCAAAGGTTCCCCATTCAGAGTCCTGGCAGCCAAATGGTGTACTATCTCTTTAAAGCAGCTATAGTTTTGTGCCTTGGCTTGGTCAATTTGTTATGGTTAAAAACTGTGGAGCCAGCTGTCTGCAATCTGATGTAATGTTGCTATGGAAACCAGAAATGAAACACTTAAGCATTCACCACAGAATTACTACATATAGCATTAGCCAAAGTAATTAAAAGTTGAGCCATATGGGCTTTCTGGTGGAAAAATCTGCAGTAGAGAGGCTAGAAATCAAATGTTTCTATTTACAATACTGTGAAGCCACTTTTATCCCACATCCTTTGGGAGGAATAAGACGCCTTTTTCTCTTGAAGGTTTGGGGTGGGGAGGTATACAGACAGCTGAGTCCACGCTCTTGTTTATTGGTGATAAAATTAAAATTTCTTTTAGTAAACTTTAGTAAACTCTGACTCAGGGAAAGGAGATACTACCATCTCATGGTTGAATATGTGTGAATATTTTTTCACTTTGGTTTATTTAAAATCTGTTGTTCCTATCCTGTTCCTTAGAATCATTTATCTTATATACATGCAGATTTCCTTTATCTTTCACAAAGTTTCTTCAGGTGGGAATATTAATTTTTAATATTTATTTATAACATTTTAATTTAAAATTTATATACATATATATTTATTTTGTGTTTCTTAATTTAAAACATTCTGAAACTCCTATCCTGGGTAGTATATTTCCTAAATTTAAAAAAAAAAAATGTATGTATGATAGCTATTTTCAGCAGCTGAGAAGTGGCACATGGTTATTTGAAATATTACATGAAGCATTCATGCTTCACTGCCCAGTTTAGGAGAAATGCAGCTTTTTACAAAATCTTTATGTTAAAATATGTCACAACATTTTTCCTGAGAATTCAGGAGGATGCGAGTCTCCATCAATCAAAAGCATCCTTGAACTTACGGGCTGACTTAAGAGGAAATTTCTTATTTAAAGAGAAAACATACTATATGTATCTTGAATGACTTGAGTTTCATCTTACATTCTTCTTCATATAAATTTTGCTGCATCAATCTTGTCAAGTCCAAAACATGATAATGCAAAGGAAATTGATAGTTGCCATGGTTTGTGATTTCTCAATGGCAAGCACCTCCAAAATTACCACCTTGTTCTTCTTCTTCAGAAAAATAGAAAAGCATCATTTCAATGTTCTAAAGAGCTTACATTTCTCAAAAAGTAGATGAAGCATGTGAAAGCAATTAACTAAGTACCTGGACTATGTTCTTTCTCACCACAGTGGATCTGGGCAGGGGAGAGCGGGGCTTTGTGGTGGGCATTGCCTGGATGTCTGTTGTCCTGGTGGAACTGTTGGATTTCTCCCTGGAAGGTTCTGTCTAAAGCGTCTCCCCTGCAGATGATTTGTGTCTTTGCAGACTACGGATTTTGTATTACTAGTTTCTGTATCCCATTTTTTTCACTTCCTCATATGCCCCATCCATTCATTCATACAAACCACCAACTAAAACAACCAACAGCCAGGTGCAACCTATGTGTTAGTTACAGATTTGGGGCAGGTAATACAGCTTCCTGTATCTTGATCACGAGCACACTCTGCTTATTTCATTTTCAACTGATTCCAGTATTTTTAAGGCGAGGGTTAACAGCATGTCCTGGGCTTCTCTCGTGGGTATGTTCAGAGACTTTCTGGCATGCACAGTTGCTGCTTCTGCTGGAATTGCTTGGCATTCAAGCTGCATCACCAGGCACAATGTTGTCACATGTTTCTGCGTAATTCCATGTACCCTGGGCTCTTCAGGTGCCAATTACCCAGAGCAAGGGTTCACCGGGTTCTCATTCCTCTGGTTGACCACTCTGACCATTTCATCATATATCAATGTTTCAACCAAGTAAAACTGAAATTCAAATATGACAGTATAAATATGTTATTTGGTTACATGTATTATTTTAATTTTTTACCTCTTAAGTTTTAGCCTAATGTACCAAGCCTAATTGTCAGCATCCAAAATAACCAACCTTCTCAGTTACCTGGGGATCCAGTTTCCATTCTTCTGGGCCAGGTAGCCAGTAGTGAACTTTAATTTTGAAACCTATACATGCTGTTTTATCTAGGAATTTGGAAGAAATTGGACATAGATGTTGATAAACCTCACAGAAGGGAAGACTTGCTGATAGGTTTATGATAATTAATCATTAGTGGTTAGGAGGGAGAAAGTACCGTGATGCTATGCTGTGAGCTCCAGGGACGGACCAAGGCCAGGAAAGTGGTGGTGTTTATCCCATTGAGAGGGCCAGAGTGCTAAGAAAATATTTGTGCACTTAACAGCCTGCACTGTTGTTATGCCTCAGTCATTGATGGAATCTTCCCTAACAAGAGTTAGCTGTCCTCTGCTAACTCCTGCTTCCCTATCTCATCGTCTATAAAATTGGGATTAATGAGAGCTTTTCTTAGGCTAAAAGTCCCTTCATTCACATTGCATTCAGATATGTGGTTTGTTTTTGTTTTGTTTTTTGGTTTGAGTCATTTCGACCATTTGGTGAACCGAGTTTGAGGACGTGGAGGGAAGGCTGCTGTCAGGATGTGCAGGATTAGCTGGATGCTTGCTGGTCTCCAGGGTGTGCTGAGGCTGAGCTCCCAGCACAGCCCAAGCACCGAGCCATGCAGCACACTGTTAGTGGGAAACTTCTTTGGCTTTTCCTCATTTTGAATAGATACAGCAGAGGAAGCTGCATATTGAATGTTGGAGCGGACTTGGAAATGAAACCCTCATTTTGTTCACAAGGAAAGGATTGTTTTTAGCCTGGGTCACTGCTGCAGAGAGAGAATTCTCTCTCTCTCTCTCTCTCTCTCTCTCTCTCTCTCTCTCTCTCTCTCTCTCTGTAATGTTTGATACTTGAGGGAAAACAGCTGGGCCAGAACATACTTGGATCTCTGCAAGGCGGGATGGGATGCTGGGGAATATGGACTGGACTCTATGGCGGAAAAGGTCAGCTCTTTCCCTTGCCTCCCTTGGAGGAATGCAGGCTGTCCTCATCCTCGACTTGTGAGCCCCCCGAAGGAGCCGGGAGGCGAAAGGAATGGCTGTGATGTGGCATCCGTCCTGACAAATCGGACAGGAGGAGGTTCTGCACTGCTTCCCCTTTCCTGCCTGCTGTTTTTGATTTTCGGGGGAGGACTGGAAAAAGTCAACAGAATTTTGGTTTGGAGAAGTAGTTGATGACCACGTTCAACAGCAAGTCCTGATGGGCCAGACAGAGGAGAGCCCGGCCCAAACCGCAGCAGTGTAACTGGAATTATAGGGCCAGCTCGGAGAGAGTCCTGCCGGAGAGGTCCTGTCTCTTTTAGAGACAGGGAACTAGTCTGATGAGATAAATGTCCTGTGTGCCATTCAAGGGCAAGGGTGTGTGCTTCATGCCCAGGACTTAATTCTACTCCAAATTAGACCTTAAGATGGTACGTGCTGCTGTGTAAACCTATCGGACAAATCTGTTGGTGCCCCAAGTTTGGCCGCAGAACTGCCCAGGTGCCGGCTAATAGGAAGGCCAGCTATACCCAGATGCAAGAGCAAGGCTCTGGAGCAATTATCTGATTAATTTTTCCTCTGTTTCTTTGCCAGTCAAGAGAACAATCGGATGATGAGACCGAGGAGTCGGTGAAGTTTAAGAGGTTACACAAGCTGGTCAACTCCACTCGCAGAGTCAGAAAGAAACTAATTAGGGTGGAAGATATGAAAAAGCCCAGCACTGAAGGTAAAAAAAGCCAACTCCACCCTGGTTATTCTGAAAGAAGTCACTTGGGGTCAGTTTTTCAGTAGAAACAGTATGATTTCAAGTGGAAAATGGATTGAGCTCTGACCCAAGGCTGACGGAATCGAGTCTGCTCATTAGCAGGGGGATGCTCTCCCTGTTGTGGAAGGGAGGAGCCCCGAGCCCTGGGTTGAGTATTTCAGGGGCTCAGTAATTTAAATGTGACAAACATGGGAAATGGCATTATGTGACAGTGAAATTCTCTCAAGTGTGGTATAGCTTTAATTACGAGTCTGTACCATTTTATATAAACCTTGCAACTTCTTAGCATAAGCCTCTACTTCCAAAAAGGTTTGTAGTTCTTGCTCAGTGATTTTAGTCCAAATTTGATAGATAGTACATCTGTCTTGAACAAACATCTAACCATCAAGGCACTTAATGTCCCTTTGAATCTCTGAGGGGTGATTTGTACTCTGGTAAACAATGTCAAGTCTCAATTGAAATAGGGTTTTAAGGACCTTCAGTTCTGAGGGGATCTTTAAGAGCAGTATTACAGACTGCTAAGATGAAGCAGTAATGTCAAGAGAGAGCCCAGCTGGGCTTTACTGTCCTGAACAGTTAACCTTTGAATTGCAATTATGACAGTTTAAATCTCAGCCTTATTCATCTCCCTTTTTAGTAATATGCATTTGCAGCATCTTGTAAAAATTCTCCCCAAAAAGAACAAATAAAAGAATTTCTTGTTTGAAAATGATAGTAAACAAACAAACAAACTAAAAAGCCCACATCACTTGTTAAAATGTCACATCTACATTATGAGGAATTTCAAAATTTTAACATGTAGGTTTCAAAAGTATGATTGTAGAGGCCTTCTTGTTCTATGTAAATAAAATCAAGCCATGCAGGGAACTGTATTTCCCCTTATTCGCAAAGATAAGAGTTTGTTATTACTGATGCTTTTTAATTTTGTTTGTTATTATTTGTTGGTTTAAATCATCTAAAATAGTACGGAGGAGGAGGGGGGGTCCTGTGGAAGAATGGAGGTTAGAAGGAGAAGAGGGGAGCCAGTGAGAGAGAGATCAGCTTTATGGCTGGTTTTATAAACTTGGAGTTGTCTTTGATTCCAGGGTTGCATCTGGGTGTCTTTTTTGCACAGTAATTCTGTTTACATTTGAGGAAAATGTTGATTTTTGGATGTTTCAATCCTGCCTGTCAGCTCTGGTTCCCATAGGGTGGGACACACCCTGATTTCCTCAGGCCATGGTAGGTCCCGTGGAACCACACAGAAGCACTGCTTGGTACTGCTGGGATAACCATATGGAGTTTCCAAGTGTAATTCTGAGGGCACATTTTAAAACAAGCTTCATACACACTTGCCAAAGTCAAATTCCAGCTATCATAAATTGGTGGGGCTTTATCCATAAATAAAATGGATGAAGTACCCAACACTGGGCCCACCACCCTTAGAGGCCCTTCGTGTGTAATAGTCAAGTGTCTTGGGGCAGCCTTCACACTAGAGTACCATTTTAAACATACAGAGATGCCTTGATTTGTATATTTATGCCAGAATAAATCAATTCAGCTATCTCTGAGCGGCCTCGTTGAAAAAAAGGAAAATAACATCCAAAGATTTGTAACTAGAGGGTAAAAAAGTAATCACTGCACGGACTGCTGGGTGTGAATGAGGCTTCACAGATGGAAGATAGACTGGATGAGCTTAAGTTGTAAGTCCCACAGCTTGTCCATATCACCCGGAGAGGCCCCAGGTGTGTGTGGCACTCAGGGTGCCTGCTTTGGGCTGCCCCCAACCCCCTGCTGCTCTGGAACTCCCTCTAGCACTGGCATGATGGAACTCTCCGAGGCTCCTCTTTGGCAAAAGAATTTAGGACCCATGTTCCTTATAACCCCTCTTCTTCAAAACCTTTGGACTCAGAGAGCTGATGCTGTCACTGTTTCCCTGCATGCCTGTGCCAGTACTAAGTTGTCTGAATAATAATTGTCCTTCACCAAGAGCATTCTATGTGCCCAGCACTTTCCATTTTATGTTGTCTTTTAGTATGTCATCCTTAGAATACCCACCAAAGGCAGGTACGTGTGCCATCCTCATTTGACAAGTAAGGAAACTGAGACACAAAAAAGGCTAAGTAATTTACTCGAGGTCTCCCACTCAGCCAGACAGCAAAAGGTCCAGAATTGAGTCCAGGCAGCCTGACTCCTCAGTGTCTCCACTCGAAAGCCAAGACAGTTAATAGCTCTTCACTCAGTTTCCCCTGCCTAACTTGAGTGTCGAATCCATAACCTGGCATGCATGGCCTTGGACAGTATTTTACACGGGCCACAGTGGCTACTGTCATCTGCCCACTTCTGTGTCTTGTCCATAGAACTGACATTCCTCCTGTCCAGCTTCAAAAGTAGCTTCATGTGTCTCTTGTCTTTAAATGTTATCCTCACAACATCCGTGTTGGGGATATTATGTAAAGATAGGTAGGCATTATTACACAAAAGTAATCATCCAAGGTCATGGAGCTGGTGAGTGGCAGAACTGGAGCCAGAATCCAGAGCACAAAGCTGTGTCCTTAGTGTTAAGTTACCCCATATCCTCCTGTCAAAATCTCCTTTCCAGGGCTGGGGTTGTGGCTCCATGGTAGCGCACTCGCCTAGCACATACGAGGCACTGGGTTCGATCCTCAGCACCACATAAAAATAAATTAATAAAATAAAGGTCTTGTGTCCAACTACAACTAAAAAAAAAAAAAAATCTCTTTCCATATTCGAGTGTCATTCTGCTAAGAAGACACTTGTACCTTTAAGTCAGAGCAGGATAGAGGAAGTAATGCTTTAACTCCAAGGAGTCCAAATCAAGGCTGGGAGTTCAGGCTGCCCAGAGTCTGCATTGCACATGGCCTGCACTCAGGGCAAGCACAGGACGCAGCCTCTTCAGAGGCATTTGCCACATTTTCTCCCAAGTTCTTACCAGGCTCCAACTTTCCAGAACCCAAAACATAGAGCCACACATGTCATGTGTGCTCCAGCTGGTACCAGACTCAACTGTGACACACAAGTATTGGAATCTCTGATGACAACCTTAAACCCAGTCCAGAAAATATTCAGACCACTTCTGAGTGACAGGTCCTTCAAAAATCCAGGTTAGACCAACCTGGTCTCCCCCAATCTCCTGTAGGTTGCTGAGAGCTTCTGCATATCCTGAGACACCTGGGCTTTACCAAAACTACACCCAGGTTTGGGTTCTTTAAAACAGTTCTCTGTTGCGCTGTCTCTGTCACCAGGTTGTGCCTGCAGTCCTGGCTCAGATGTTTCTTTGAGTTTCCCTAAAAGATCCCTGAACAATTCTTCAGTGAACTTTGTGCTAGACATAGTTGAGTCTCCTTCCCCACTTCCCTCCCTTCTCTACTACCATCTCCTGGATGTGAACACAAAGTCCATTTTGGATAAAATTTAATAGCAGTTTTTTTTTCTTCCTTGTATGTTTGTAACAATAATTACCATCAATTGGGAAAAGTAGCAGTTTTTAGAATTTGAAAGGACTGGTACCATTCTGATCACACACACACACACACACACACACACACCTCTCTCCCTCTCCCCCTCTCCCTCTCCCTCTCCCTCTCCCTCTCTCTAAGGGAGCATTCCTGTCCCTTTTTCTCTTGACATTTAACCAGGCACTAGCACCCTCATCCCAGCTGGCATATTTAATGCTGTCCTTCTGTTCCAAGGAACTTTGTATTTTTTCCTGTTCACTATTCAGCTGGCAGAAAGCTGCAAAGCTCCAGCATTTCCTTATAATTCGAGGGACACAGCCAGTTGGGATCGCTACACCCACAGCTTGACCTACTTCTTTCCTCACATCTGTTCACATAACACATGCAGAAAAGAACTCGGCTTTCCTGCCAGCAAGTCCAAGCCTTTCCACTGGGCTCCAGAGGGCTTGGCTTGCTACCTGGCTCCAGCGAGGGCTTCATGGGCTGGAATCCTTTAGACAAAGTGGAACACTCGCTAGAGCTGCATGCATGTCAGGGCCCTTAAATGCCCTGCTTCAGCAGGGTCTGAGTGGATGGGAATATCTAGCTGGGATCACCCAGTTCCCTAACTTTTTGTGTTCGGCCAGTCAGCTGAAGACCATTTTTCAACCACATTTGCAAGATATAACCCTTGATGGTGTTTCCCCACCCCAAATTTCTTGGAGATTTAATCACTTAAATGGCATATGTACCAATAAAAGAAAAAAAAATCACTGTCAGCCACATGGCATTCATCAGGCTCCAACTATAAAAAGCCATCAGAGCCAACCTAAAGGAGGGCCTTTCAGAAAGGGGAAAGACTGATTCCCACCTTCTGAGGGTTGCCCTTAAACTGGGGAGGTGATTGTCTAGAAATGGGAAAGTGTGTCATGAAAATGATTGGCTTGGATTTTGCAAACGGCATTTTTAGTAGATCTGTGAAGATGTTTGGTCTACAGAATTTCTTAGAGAAGGAGAAGCAAACACATCCCCACCTTTAACAGTAAGCTTGTATGGGACCACACGTTTGCACGGTGTGATCATTTTTCTTTGTTATATGCATATTTAAAATGTGTGTGTGGGGGGTGTTTATGAAGAGTCATGGTATGGGCGGGGAGAGCTGTGATCACTGTGGACCACTGTGGACCTAGCTTGTGGGAAGGAGGGAGGGAGGTGAAGGAAAGCTTGTGGGGGAAAGCAGAGGCTTGGTCTCAGGGGCTGTGTTGGTTTCCCTCCAGGTGGGGAGGAGCATGCGCTGGAGAGCTCCCCGGTCCTGGATGAAAGATCCGCCCTGTACTCTGGAGTGCACAAGAAGCCTTTTTTCTTCGATGGCTCTCCTGAGAAGCCTCCTGAAGATGACTCAGACTCTATCACCACGTCCCCATCGTCCAGCAGCCTGGACACCTGGGGAGCTGGCCGGAAGCTGGTCAAAACCTTCAGCAAAGGAGAGAGTCGGGGCCTGATTAAGCCCCCCAAGAAGATGGGGACGTTTTTCTCCTATCCCGAAGAAGAAAAAGCCCAGAAAGTGTCGCGCTCTCTCACCGAGGGGGAGATGAAGAAGGGCCTGGGGTCCCTGAGCCACGGGGTAAGTACGGACGGTGTTTTCTTCTATGACAGCCACCGCCGCCGGCACCACTTTCTGGTGTCCCTAGAGGAGGTTCAGAGTGTCCGCAAGCAAATCCGCTTGAAGAAAACGGATACTAATTATTCCTGTTCCAGAGCTTTTCTCTGCCAGCGTCCCTCCCGAAAAGGCGTGAACGGCACCACCTGCGACCTGCAGCTGCCCCGGCCGAAGCCCAAAGGGGGCGGCAGCTGC
Organism: Marmota marmota marmota; assembly: GCF_001458135.2. NCBI lineage: Eukaryota > Metazoa > Chordata > Mammalia > Rodentia > Sciuridae > Marmota > Marmota marmota. The sequence goes on from NW_025999842.1 coordinate 63,293,953, forward strand.
GGCTTCCCGGGCAGAAGGGTGCGCGGGCGCGCCTCGGTCAGCGAGTTCAATGTCACCTACGTGGTGGAGCGGAGTCTGTACAGCCATCTGAACCTGACCCAGCTAGTGCGGCCCGCCTCAGACAGGACCCTGAGCAAGGCCGAGAAGCAGGACCTGAGGCGGTGCTTGCTGGAGGAGGATGAGGAGGCGAAGCGCAAGTGGGCTGCCACAGTGGACCGCTGTACTAAAAGGGTTCTCTTGAGAATCCACCAGAAGTCTGTGAGTCTCCACGACGGTCGTGAGGACAGCCTTGTCATTTCCGTGAGGTGCAGTCAGGCAGTATGGCCTTTCTTTTTCTGGAGACTGGCTTCTTCCCCTTCTCTTCCCCTCATTCCTTCAGGGTCCATCACTCCATCACCTCCAGTTCCTAAGTTGCTCTCAGTCCCTGGTGGCTTTCTTCTCCCTTTCCATTTCTCCTGTGGCCCAAGGGAGGCTGTTGGATGTTTAATTAAAATGCAATCCTGAGGCTGATGCCCAGAAGGGCATCCAGGGTACAGGGGTGGGGCCGGGCTGCCTTGTAGGAGTGGCCTTCCCGATCCCCAGCCATCATGTCACTTGACCTCAAAGAAACTGATTCAAAACACAAGGACAGTTGGCCCTCGAAAGGCAGGCTGACTCTTTCAGTTCATGAAAACAATAGGCACGGGCTCTTGGAAATTTTGCCATCAACACAGCCCACCCATTGGTGATTGGAAATCTTTATGAAGCCCATCTCTCTTATTTGTAGGTGCGGGTGGTGAGTTCTGAAATCCAACAGGGGAAAAAGTGAATTTGAGCACTTTTGCTTTACTCAAGTCTATTTAGCATTCTTATCTTGTTAAACAGAAGAACTGATGTTTGGTAAAGCCTTCTAATGCCACATAGACTCTTCCGTACATAATGAGGAATCAAGTCCAAATAATAAAATGGGTTTTCAAGTTTAATACTGAAAGGTCAGAGAGACCTAGTACAATTTATTTTCTGGGCATGAATGACTTTGAACTTCAGAATATAGATATTTTTTCCCCTGGAATTACCACCTCACTTTGAGCTTGCACAATGGCTCATGTGAAATGGCGGAGGGAGGAGGAACTGGCACTGCTGTCCTCTGGCACCTTGCTTAATCCACCCGGGCTGTTGGCTCCGGGCCCCTTTGAAAGGTCTGAAAGAACCTTTACAGCAGGATATGCTTCGATGGTGGCTTTTCCCAGGGTTCCCTCACATTCATGAATAGGACGTTCTTCCCCAGACGATTACTGTAATTTAAATTCATTCAGTCAAGTTCTGCTTTTGTGAAAATGAAGACTGATTGGTCAATGCCATCCTTAAAATGACCTTCTCTGTTCTGAAAGGATCTTGGATCCTTCCTCACCCTTGGGTTTTCCAACTCTTCTCACATGCATTGACTTTCTTCCTAGATCTTATTTTCTATCTTTTCACATTTGTATGCTTCTTGCAACACTTTTAATACTATTAGTCCTGTAGCAAAAGCTTTTCTTCTGGCTCTTTCTCCATCATGGCAACAGTTTTTGTTGGTTTTGTTTTGAAATAACAGAGTTGTCTTTTGTCACTCATTCAGCCTCTGGTCTACTCTGACCCACAGATCTTTTATAAAATACTTTTGTGTGTGTATGTGTGTGTGTGTGATTACTCTATATATACTTATATAAAACCTCAAAGGAACAAAGCCACTTATTAATTGATGACTCATCTCTTGTGAGTTTAAAGTATATAGTACTGAGAATTTATCCAGTTTGAGCAGCTTGAGTTGCTCATGAGCCTCTCATTTATTGCCAGATTAATAATAGAACTTGATCAGGTCTGTCTCTCAAGAAATTATATTTCTGAGATTTGTGTTAATTAATATTGTGGGCCAACGATCAATTTCACTGACTTTGAGGATGAACATCGGGGCTAGCTTGTCTCTGAGCATCCCCCACCAAGATGGTGCTGTGTAATCTTTGTCCCAATTATCAGTCTGAGCTGGGTATTTTTAAAATGCTATGAACTTGAGGCAGTACTGGATCATTTTAATGCAGAGAATGTAAGAGAGAATATGTGTTTTCACAATAGAAGGTGCTTTTTTTCTTTTTCCTGCAGGAGATGGAACCCAGAGCCTTGTGCATGCTAGGCAGGCGCTCTGTCGTTGGGCTACACCCCCAGCCTTGGGGCTTTGTTTTTGTAAAGGATCATTCTTATTTCTTTGCTTCTTTCATTTGAAATGTTCTTTTCCATTCTCCTTGCCATATACTTCCTTCATTTTTCCCAGAGTGCACAGTTTCCTTTAATCTTTAGCCTTGATCTTTTTTGCCTTTCAAAAATGCCATATATGCTTGATGAAACCTCAGGGAAATGGTAATGCTTTGTATTCACTGGAAATGGTCACATGTCTTCCTTTTTATTTGGTCATTCAGTTTTTGTTTGGAAGAACAGACATGCATGACATTTTGGAATTTTATCCATTTTAAATTCAGCCTCCAAAACATGTTTTCAACTGCATGACCATCCCATTGACTAGCTCTCCTCATCCCAAGCATCTATCTAAAATGTTTTATAATTATCTATACTAGAGATTATAAGCCAAATAAAATCACTTAAATTTATTTAGATGGCCAAAGTCAAAGATGGTTTTATTTTTCTTCTTGTATTCTCTTTACAATTCATTTTCTCTTTTGAAGGGGGCTGCTTCGAGGACTACTTGATCTTATTAGAAGAAGTTGGAGATTCATTCAAGCAATGTTTATTGTTATATTTTTGTCAGTTCTCCATTGATAAGAGCAGCAGTGTTTCAGATATCTCAGTGTATCACTGGGAGGAATTTTAGTTGGTGGTGAAGCAAACCAGCCCATTCTTTCAGCTTTTTATTTTAGGCATAAATGCATACAACTGGTGTATAGAAAATCTAAATGAGCTTCAAATTTACTGCAGTCATCATTTCCACATGAATTCTTTGTCAGTTATTTCATATGCATCAGAAATAACATGCTGGGCTCAAGGGTTGCAGTAGATGTCATTTAGAGCAGGGACGTGCAAAAGCCATAAAGTAATCAGGCATCTGGGCGCCATACTGTGTCTGTGAAACCCTGAGTCACAGGAAAGGAACTGAGTAAAGTCGCTGCCTTTGCAAAAAAGAGAAAACTGATGTGGCATTATAAACCAGAATGGAAAGTTAATGTTAAAAAATTTGCTTTGAGAAGTGATCATCGTGCTACTTCCCAGTTGGGTTATTTGGTGGCTGTCTTTGCACAGAGAGTTCTCTCTCCTTTTTTTGAACTAGACAGAAGTCTAGTTGAGTGAAAAGGAAGTCAGGTTGACTAATATTTAACAAAATTAAATTTACATCACTGGAAAGCAAGTTGGTAGTAGATTTTTTTTTTTTATCAGCAATGATTCTGCTGAAGAAAAACTGTTCTGTGGCATTCTAAATGTTAGTTATCCCCAAATGCCTTGCTCTTTCTACCCTGCCTTATGCCACAACAGCTACCTCTCTTGTTGTGACCTGTTCCTGGCATGCTCTGGTGTTACAATTGAGCTCTCAGATTATAAGGCCCTGAATGGAGCTCCAGCCCTTTATTTGCATATTTATGATATTGCTATGATTTATGATTTTTGTATGATTTATGATATGATATTGACAAAGCCTGAACTTCAGCATCACAGTAGTCAGGAAAGGCTACCAAGTGCTCAGCATGGCCATAATGAAGTAACCGGGGACACCAGCATTCATAAAGGGTCTGCTTCATGCCAGGCAGTGTGCTAGGGATCTTCAAATATGTGATGTAAATATTTTTCACTAAATGCAGAATTCAAAACTTGGAGAGTTCTAGTAGTTGACCTGTGGACACACAGCAATAAGTGACCAGACCAGAACTTGGGTCTTCCTCTGTGAAATTTCAAAAACCAAGTCATTTTCCTTCCCAGGATGCTTCTGTTTTCTCAGTGTGGTAAATTTTACATGACTAAAATATATTTATATTAAATAGGCAATGTTTGTAAGATGCATTGTACTTTCCTGTTCATTTCTTCCATTTAATAGCTGTTAACTAGAGTTTTCTAAGAAACAGGTAATACAAAATATTGGAGCCCAAATCCACTATTCAGTTTTTATGGTTCACTGCTTTAAAAAAAATCATTAGTCACAACAAAAAATAGTGTGTTTGGGGGTGGGGGCAGCAGGAGTGGTTATTGAGTGGCTTTTGCTAGAAAAAAACAACGGAAATCTGACCTAATTTCTGGAAATACTAAGTCACTGAAATATAAGCCAGTTCCAAGAAGTTTGAAACTAGCAAAAAGGATGAAAGTTTTCACCCTTTTTTATAAAATCAACATATTTCCTGTTGAAATTAAAGAATGTGGTCCAAGACAGTCACCGAGCGAGCTTTCTCTCTCTGCTTCATCCACTGTGAGAAAGGGGCTAGAATTAATTAAGCTGGGCAGTTAGATGGGAAAGTTAACAGCGTTTTTGGCTAGGATAGGGAAGCCTTGATGAGTAATTTTGGCCTGTTTGGACTACCATAACCCCCTTCTCCTTTTCAGCGTTTAAACTTAAAACAAGCCTTTTAGGAAAGCCTACTCCCAGTAGTGCAGCAAAGGACTGCAGACCTGTTTTCTGGACCACTAAGTGATATGCCTTTATTGTCACTGATGTTCATAGCTGATGTTAAGGGAATTGGAAGGGGAAGTTCTGTGTTGAGATCAGGGAATCCTAACAGCACTAAATTTATGGCAAGTTTTTTGTTAAAAAAAAAAAAATCCAGTTATCTTTTGCATGTTTCGGGGATTTAGACTTTGGGTGCAGGCAGGGGGCCAAGGGTGTGTGAAAGGCAAAGTAAGTGGAGTTCTCTTATGACATGAATCATGTGTTTTTTTTTTTTTTTCTCCTCATCATTTCTTGTTTCCTCTTTTCATCCTGTACCGTATTTGTGATTCAGAGATGTCCCACAGAAGGCACGTGTGTGGGCTTGTGCTCAGCTGACTTAGCATAACTGGTTTATTCTGCCCTGCCCCCTCCTTTTCACAGAGAACTTGCAGTTTTGGAGGATTTGACCTGACAAATCGTTCTCTGCACGTGGGCAGTAACGCCACTGATCCCATGGTGAGTAGACACCAGAGGAAAGCCACAGGTTAGATCTCACATGACGTGGTTGGTGGGTTTGATAATGGACCCTGGGTTTTGCTCAGTATCCTAAAGCATGTTTGAAAAGAAGCCCTCCTGCACCTGTCTTCAAGACACTGCACTGTCCACACGGAAGAGGGGATCATGACCCCCTCTGGCCTCCCTGGCTTTCCTGAAAGGGGCTCAGTTCCTTAAATGACTTTGCTTCCAGTTTTTCTCAAGTAACAAATCCAGATGAGTCTGGCTTCTGTGATCCCATCATTTGCACCCACAAACCTTTTCTTTACACTAGTTGCAGGTGCACAGAACTACAGCTACACAAGTAGTGAGACCCAATGGGGCCCATGACTGTTCTGACAGTAGGTGATGGCATTTCTAATGAGCAGTCTGACTGTGGCATAGAGCATGGCCCCCCCAAGGTCTCTACTTATCCTAGGTCTTTCTGATGTGGGGTACCCTAGAACGAACCCAGTCTTCTTAGCACCCAAGCAAGCCCAACACCTCAGCACCAAGGTCACTGGCTCCATGAACATGCCGTGGGTCATGGTCTAGGGCCACCCCATCACTGTGGCATTAAAATTCTGTCCCCTAAAGTTTGACTTGCAGTTTGCTTGTCCCTAAGGTATATTGCTATGAAACTATGAAGTGAAAATTTCAGCTTCATATTCATTGTGCTCAATTATCAGCTAAAATTCCCATCTGTGAGATACAGAATGAGAATTTCCTGGAAGATAAAACTATTTTATTTGGATATCCAATTGTATTGATTCATAAGCCAGTAATTTTTATGTAGTCAATCTTTCTTAAAAATGAGAGAAAGTATTTTTCTTTTCTTTCTTGGAGTAAGTTTATTTTCTAATGCAAAAAAAGAGAATGAGAGATGGTCACAATCCCATTTGTTCAGGGAAGGAAATCTATGCACTCCTAGGCATTGACCACACGGAGCATCTGTGACAAAACTCCAATCAGATGTTGCATTTCTCATGTCTGAGCTTCCACCACTGTGTCCTTAGCACTTTCCTAGCATGATCCTATAGTATCAGCCCTCCCTTCTCCCCCATTGCTGTGATTACATGGGCATTGGTTCATGTAAATCCCTCTGTACTATTGAAACGGAGCTCCCCTGTGTGTTTAAAATGATAGAAAAAAAAGTCATAATCAGAGAAGAATGTACTAAGATTTAATAAAATAAAAAGTGACTCACATCCCATTTTAAACAAAAGCCTTCTAGTAGGTTTTAATTTCTAATTGAAAAGATAAATAACAGCATTGAGTTAACATAAGAAAAATGTCAAGATTCTAGGGAATGCCAGTGTTTTCCTGAAAGCTAGAATATTAATGGTTTGGATAGTAAAACCTGTTTCTGGGCTCCATTTTCCAAGACTGAAAGTATTTATGTTTCGTCCCTCAGGGTAAAGAAGGAGACTTTGTGTACAAGGAAGTCATCAAATCGCCCACTGCCTCCCGCATCTCTCTTGGGAAAAAAGTGAAATCAGTGAAAGAAACAATGAGGAAGAGAATGTCTAAAAAATACAGCAGCTCTGTCTCTGAGCAGGTATGTGGCCACCCAGCAGAAAGCCCCTTGGGTCTTCCTGAAAACAGGGAAAGCTGAGTTTGAGCCACCTGAGATTTTTAAATGGTGCTAAGTGTGCATTCCTTGACACTAACCTGCCATAGGACCATGCTTTGTTTACGTAGACACTCAATTCATAAAACATTTATTCAGCACTTAGGGTTGTCCATGCACTGTGCAGTGTGCTGGAAATATAAAACACAGGCCCTGCCTTCTGCCTCCAGAGAGGAGGAAAGACAGCCACGTAAAGAAGAGATGGTTCTTTTGTGTAATAAGCATTGCAAACTTGAACACAAATTGCTCTCACCAGAGTCCAACCTCAAAAAGTATACCTGGACAGCAGACTTTCCAGACATACCACAGATTATTCTAGAAACACATAGCAAATCGGAAAAGGAAATTCAGAAAATGCTTCCTGGCTACGGGACTTTGATAGATGTGAGGCTTCCATGGGAAGAAGGGGGGTGGTGCATTTACTAACTGGGCCTATCCATAGCCGTGAAGAGATCACAGAATTGATTTTCTTCCTAGCTCTAAAAATTTTCACTGTCAGAAACGTGATCAGTGTCTGTCTTAATTGCATGGTTCAAAGAATAAAAACACTTGGAGAGCTGGGCCTGGGCCTTGAGGTAATTTTGACTTTTGGATTTCCAAGCACCACCCCACCCGCCACTATGGAATCTTTGTGGTACTCATTCTGCAGCTTGTTAAAGTATCTGTATATGAACTGATTGCTCGAAATAGGTGGGGAATGACACTTTGTGTACCCAATAAAGAACAGCTGGAAGTACAGAGATTTTTGCTCAGCTGCTGCCCCCTGGTGGACATAGTGAGCTTAACACTAAGCATCTTCCTGTTGAGTTACTCAGCACCCATTGGTCGGCCCCCATCCCCACCCCCACTGCCCCCATTTGAATTCAGAGCCTGTACATCTTCAGTTTGTGTCCATGGATCTCACTGTGGGAGTGCCAGTGATTTTTGGAATGTAGTAACCTTGTTAAATACCGAAACCATATATTTTGATACATATCTGGGTATTAAGTTGCTAACTACTTAGCCAATTTGAATGATTTGTATAAATGGGAACATGAGAATCTGCCTAGTTGTTTTTCAAGGAGAATGCTTTTTTTCTTTCTTCATTTCTATCTATCTCTTTCCCTTCAGAATAGATTAAATGTCCTCTGATAATACCCTGCAATAATAGAGGATTATATTCGACCTACATTTGAAGTCCAGTCTGTTACTGGACTATTGAGGATGCTGAGTCCCTAAGCCTTTATCTAAATATTTTGTCTATGTGGAAGATAGATTTATACCTGAATATTTACTTGAAAAATAATTTTTGAATGCTTACTAAATAGTACCAGGTTTACAACTTTAAAATTATGCAAGAACATAGGTTAAAAAGGAAGAGAATATTAACCATAGAATCTAGTATGAATGTAAAAATGGATTTGATTGATAGAGTTGACAGATTGCTGAGAATTACAAAACAAAACCTGTCCAATAGTGAAACTTGTATTTATTGAAACCATTTCAGGACTCAGGCCTCGATGGCCCACCCAGCTCCCCTGCTTCTGTACAGCCAGACTCTGAGCACATGGACAAACCCAAGCTCAAAGCCGGAGGATCTGTAGAAAGTCTTCGGAGTTCTCTAAGTGGGCAGAGCTCGATGAGTAAGTCCAGTCTGTAATTGTGGGTGATTTTCTTGGCAGTAAAACATCATACATTGATTGAACCTCAAGTTCAGGCAAGTTAATGATAAGTAAGACCAAGTCCCTGCCCTTAGGGTGCTGTTAGAGAGCCAGACCTGCAAAATACCTGGATTTGGAGTCATTTGTTTGATATCAGGTGTACAGCAGGGACGCAGAAGAGTGAGTGATTAATATTGTTTGGGGAACATCGGCAATGCATCTCAGGGGAAGGATCTAGAGAATGGAGAGGAATAAGCCGGAAGAAAAGCACATGAAGATGAGCAACAAAATAATGAGGGCTGGGGAAGGGAGGAGAATTAGAAACATCACTGATAAATATTGTTCAGCTGCTGCAGGGCCAGGGGTGTTAGCCAGATGGTAAAGGGGGAGAGAGGAGCTTTAAATCCACCACTTTCTTACCCTGGGGTAAGTGACTTGACCACTCTGTTTTCTCATCTGTAAATGTGATGAAAGTTTAATGGGCTGTGCACATGAGAGGTCACAGTGTTAAAGGCAAAGCCTGCTTCTAGCACTACAGTGTCCTCCAGCAGGGAGTCTCCAGGTCACTTGGATTCCCGCCATGAGGATGATGTGTCCTGAGCCCGCTGTCCAGCTAGGGTCTTGATATGAACAGCCAGAGAGCTCAGGACTTTCCTGCTCTGGTCCTGCCAAGGCTGTAGCACATGACCACTCTTCCTGGGCATCTGCAAAGTCTTGAGGACCTTTCAGCTTCACTTCGTGGGGATCTGGATTCACCCTCCCTCTTCCTGTTCTTCCTGCCCAGGTGGCCAAACAGTCAGCACTACGGATTCCTCCACCAGCAACAGGGAGAGTGTCAAGTCGGAAGATGGGGATGATGAGGAGCCACCCTACCGGGGCCCCTTCTGTGGGCGCGCCCGGGTGCATACTGACTTCACCCCCAGTCCCTATGACACAGATTCACTCAAGCTCAAGGTGGGCCTCTCCCCGGGCACAGGGCAGCTAGCCCAGGCCCTTCTGTCTCGTTGAGAAGCTTTCTTTTCTCCATACGTCTGACCTCTGGGATGTTGCTGTGCAGAACAGACGATGTCTTGGCCACCTTGGTGTCCTGGGTACCTGTGTAGTAAAAATGAAACGAGAACCAGCCTGCGGTCGAGGCAGAGAGGGTCTTGTGTCAGTCACTTTGTTATCCCCACCTCCTACCCGGCCCCTGTCCTCTGTCACCTGTCCCCAGCTGCCCTCTAGAATTCTAATGGCTCCCCCATGCCCTGGTTTTCTATGCTTTCCATCTGAAGATGGATTACTGCTTGCCTTGTAGAAACAGAGATATTTATGTGGGATGTAAAGATGGAGTTCCATAAACTGTATGAAGTGATTACAGGGCAAGGATTGCCACTGGCTTAGGACTGGTAGGAAATTCTTTCTCCAAGAAGCAGGAGCCCTGCGGGTAATGGGAGGGTGTTCAGAGAGCTGAGGGCCAAGGGCTGCCTGGCTGAGGGCACCAGGAGACAGCCCAGACCCTGCTGGCCTACAGTGCAGTAGGGAGGCAGGGCTGTGATGTGGGGCCCATGTGTCATCCAAGTGCTCCAACTGGCCTCTTGGAAACTTCCAGTCATTCTGTGTTTAGTGCTTAGAAAGGTGACCCGTGGGACCTGGTTATGCTTTCATAGCCTTTTCCCATCTGCAAGACTGGCAGGTCTGATTCACTATCCATGCTTAGAAATGTTCCTAATGGAAAGATCTTTGTTCCCTGGGCCACAGAAAGGGGATATCATTGATATAATCAGCAAGCCACCCATGGGTACCTGGATGGGCCTGTTGAACAACAAAGTTGGCACATTCAAATTCATCTACGTGGATGTTCTCAATGAGGAAGAGGAAAAGCCCAAGCGCCCCACCAGGAGGAGGAGGAAAGGAAGACCACCCCAGCCCAAGTCTGTGGAGGATCTGCTGGATCGGATTAACCTGAAGGTCAGTCAGTTCTTACTCTGGTAGCGTGTCTCCACCTTGCCTTTTCCTTCTCCCAAATAAAGGAAAGAGTACTTTCAGGTGGTCTGTGTCGTCCCACAGGGTCACCCATTAATATGATAAGTACCCATTCACAGAAGGCACTACCAGTATTCAAATGTTGCCCTTGACCTCTGCTTGGGTGATAGCATAAGCCCTAGATCAAACTTTTGCTACTGGAAATGCTGTAAGCCAAACCTAGGTGACCTGCTCACAGTCAGCTCCCTGGGGCAACTCCCCTCCTCCCATGATTCTCCCAGCATCTAGGAGGAGGGCTCTGCAGTGGAGACTTTTTCTTCCTTGCAAACCTTCTTACTCCTGAGAAATTCCTGGGGCTCACTAAATTAGATCTCATATCTCTGTAAATAAAGGAGGAGGCTTTTCCACTGTGGGTTGGTGATAAAGGAATTAGTTTATTTCAAGGGCACAATTATAATGCCAATAAGTGGAATTCATCCTCCTCTGCTGTGTACATCTTAGCCCATGATTAAGAAAACACCCCGCCTGCCTACTAAGCCAGAGGACTGGCGGGCACAGTACATTACAGATGACATCACTCTTTTGATTAGCATAAAAAAAATGACTATGGGAAAAGAGCTGAGGGGTCTGAGGCTAGTTGTCGTCCTGCATCACGCGGCTGAGCTGTGACTCACCTTGGTCCTTCTGTCGCACAGGAGCACATGCCCACTTTCCTGTTCAATGGCTATGAAGATTTGGACACCTTCAAGCTCCTAGAGGAAGAAGACTTGGATGAATTAAATATCAGGGACCCAGAACACAGAGCTGTCCTCTTGACAGCCGTGGAACTGTTGCAGGAATATGACAGTAAGTCTCTCCAGACACTGAAGTGGCCATTGGTAGGTCGGCCACAATCTTTGGTCCCCTGCAGACCTTCCATAAGCTCTCGGTATCCCTGAAGTCACTCATGGGTCTTGATCTTTCCAGAGCCAAGGTTGATTTCATATTGTGCAAAGCAGCTCCAAGACATAAATTCCCTAGGGCAGATATTCCCGTAATAAAACTTAATATAAGCCAGGCACGGTGGCACATGCCTGCAATCCCAGCAACTTGGGAGGCTGAGATGGGAGGATCATGAGTTCAAAGCCAGCCTCAGCAATAGCAAGACATTAAGTGACTCACTCAGTGAGACCCTGTCTCTAAAACCTTGTGGCTCGGTGATCGAGTACCAGAGTTCATTCCCTGATACCCAAATGGATAAATAAATAAATAAACCTTAATATACCAATGATACCTTCCCTGGCATATTTCTGGGGAACATTTGAGGACAGTGCTATATCTAGTGTCTAGGAAAATGGACTTGCAGTTCTAAGAAACCAGTAGTCTCCACCTTCAGTACTGTTGTGCTATGCAGACTTCAGTAGGTCATTAGGATCCCTGGGTACAAAAATGACTGGCCATCTGGAAGTTTCTTGCTCAGCTAAGGGTCGATTATTTCTCAAAGCATGTGACAAATGGCTTTCTTATTGAATAGATTGGTTAGTGCCTAAGTAAAATTCATCAGTTTCCATTAAAGACGGAGGCAATGTCTGTCTGAAGTGAATATGTAGTGTGCGCATTCCCAACTTAAATAAATGACAGCTTATTTTTACAGCCTGTGAACAGGATTCAGTGAGCGTGTGGCTTTTATGGAGTCTATCTGAATGCATCAGATCCCCTGCTCCATTAGCCTCATCTTATCTTGCTCTTTATTCTTCAGTCTGACATCAAAAATATTCCTGAAATTATTCATCACCAAGGGAGCAACCTTTACAGTTATTGAATTCAAATACATTTTCTTTCAAGGGCTCTGCTTCAGGAATATTAGTAGCTAATAGCATTTCTATTGCTAAAAGACACAGCAAAACTATGGTTAATGGTGGAAAAAGAAATTGTATGTTACAGATGGCCCCAACTGATGATGTAAAAGTAATATACATTCAGTAGAAACCATACTTCAAAGTTGGAATCCTGATGTTTTCTCAGACTACTGATCTGCAGTCTGATACTCTTAGGATGTGGGGCAGTGGAGTGACCTGCAACACCCAGTAGGCCCCACAATCAGGAGGGTGAACAACCAACACTGCCGTGTCCCGCGTTGCTAAACTGGGAGGTTCACCAGGTTGGGTATTCTCAATACATTCTCAGCTTATGGTATTTTCAACTCACAGTGGGGTTCTGGAATCCCATGGTCAGCTGAGGAGGTATCAGACCCAGGAGACATGGAAGCAAGTGTGTCAGTGCATTTTAATTCACTTGAGTTTAAAAGATGCTCACTCTAAGTTAACTGATAGCACAGAGGAGCATAGACATCCAAACCCTCAATAAATAAGCAGCCTTCAGGGATAGATTTGTAGAAAATTACATTTTATATTTAATATTAATATATAACCAGGTCTCTGGTATTTGAGTCTCCCAAGAGACACCCTGGGGTGGATGGCCAGATTGTGCGCAGAGTCTGGGACAGTGACTGGTATAGTCAACCAGCTATATTAATAGGAATTAATATTAAACCATCTGTTTTCCTAAACCCCATCTGCTCCATAACTTAGCTCATTTGTTCTTCCTTGTCCATGAAGAACAGCTGGTTTATGGATACTATTTATTACACTTCCTGTATCCCTAAATCCTGAGTGTAAGGCAGGGATCCGTGCTTGGTTTCTTTCATGTCACATTGGCTCAGACTCATTGTTCTAGGATTTTTTTGTGTGTGTTGGGGGGGGCGGGAAGGGTGGTTACTGGGAACTGAACCCAGGGGGACTTAAGCACTGAGTCACCAGCCCTTTTTACTTTTTTATTTTTGAGATGGGGGTCTCGCTAAGTTGCTTAGGACCTTGATAAATTACTAAGGCTGGTCTTGAACTTGCAATCCTCCTGCCTCAGCCTCCTGAGTTGCTGGGATTACAGGTATGTGCCACTGTGCCCAGCTAAAATCAGGTCTTGAGATTTGTACCAAGGTTGTTTTGTTGTTTGGGAATTTCCCTCATACCGTATAGTATAGAATTTCCTCTTATTGGTTCTGAAACAAAGGCTCTGAGAGATCAGAGGTACCAGTTAATGCCAAGAGGCTGGGTTCAGGCTTATCCTGGGGTTACAGGACTTTATTTCCAACGCATTATGTTTAAGAAGTATTCCTTCTAAGTAACTGATAACTTAGAGGAACATGATAATAGGTTTCTGTCAAACTAAATCCTTGTGCTCTAGAGAGATAAAGGTATTGAGATCTTTGAAGATGCGTAGGGATCTTGAAAGTTTTCTAGCTCAGCCTTCTATGGAGAGCAATCAGTAGAACTTCAGCACTGCTTGAAAATCAAAGCTGTCCAGAGTCTTCCAGTGCATACAGAAGGGCAGCCTTCAAATGGTGTTCCATTTGGGAAAGACTCTAATTGCCTTACACTCTCTTGTGTCTGGTAAAGCTCCCTTAAATTTTAAAAAAGTTTTAAATTATGGTAAAGTACACATGCTGCATAAAGGTTATCATCAACCATTTTAAGTGTACAGCTCAATAAAACAATAATTTTCATAAGAATTTTAATTAGGAATTATTTCAAGTATGCAGTATAGAGAAAAGTTAAACAGATATATACACATGCACTTTCTGAATTCACCTAAAAGTAACATTTTGCTATATTGCTTCAATCCTTATTTTCTTAAGAAATAATGCTACAAGTCCATTGAAACTACTGCTACCCAAGAATCCCACTTCTCTTCTTCTCCCTTCTCTAGTTATCAGCTCTCCAAACAACCATGCATGCCTTGTGGCCCACCACCCTTGACATTTGAAGATTTCATAAGTGCCTTAGCATGTTCTTCCAGAGGTGTATGTACATGTGCATGCATGTATGTGCATATTTGTTTTTAAGTGGGGAGAACTTTAGCCCAAGGAGAGTCCCGTCAGGTCCAAGTTCAGGTCATACCCAAACAGGGTTTTAGCCCCTTGCTCTTATTTGACGGTGAGAATTTGCAGGGTTCCAGTTCATCTTTCTCATTTTTTGGACTTCAGCATGAATGCTGGTTAGTGTGGGTGTGATTCTGCAAGGCATGGAAGAGCCATCCAGTTCTTCTTCTCCCTGGGAAGACAGTGACTCTAGCCCTTTGCAGTATGCCTCAGGCTTTTATAACCTGGACTATGGTTTCAGGTGCAGGGAGGGATCCTTGTCCTCTGTGCAACAATTCCAAGTGGCCTCATATGTCTGCTGAGGCAGGGGTCCTCGGAATGCAGAGCCAGCATGCATCCCCATGCAATGGCGGGGAACATGTTTTCTGTTTTATTTCCACTGGTCAGCACTCTGGAGTCTGCTTTGGCCACTGTGGTACACTGAACTGTTGCCACCAGAGACAGATGACACCCATTCCTCTCCCTGCATTGCATCAGAGAGCTCAAAACCATCATTTTACAAGTATCATTTTTCTAAATAACATGCTAGGCTGGAACAAAGGCCACTCCAAATCCACAGGCTATTCCACGTGATGAGGACATCACTCCAGAATGTCCTGACTTTGGGTGTTGGGAGGGGGTCAATATTTGTTCATGAGCTTCTAACTTGTTAATTTTTAATTAATCATTTAACTATTAGCACTCTTAACTTGGGGTTCTAATCTAAGGGCTTAGTCTGCCATGATCTGTGTCATAATTTGTGTCCAGAAGCTTTCCCTGTGAGAATATGCAAGCAGGAAGTGGCGAGGGGACAGTAGGAACCGCTGGCACATGTGTGGAATGGCAACCCTCTGCCTCCCCGCATTTTTATTTTGATGACCTGAGAAAGGGCATCATATTTCTGGCTTATTGATTTCTCTTCTCTTTGTGTATGTGGTTGGGGTAGGAGGGCGGGAGGTAAAGAGAAAGGAAAATAAATTAAAGCCATTTGTCATTGTAACTAGCTATTTTATGTAGAAAATGTTTTCTTGGTTTCTGTTTTATGGGACTGAGCACACACTGCGCATCATGACACAATGATGCTCTGCTGTAACCTCAGTGTCCCACATAAGGCTCCATGGGCCCTCTCCAGAAGGCGCACAGTAATGCCACTGGGGAGCTGGGCACCCATGTGATTTCCCATGGGAATTACTCTTGGCAGGTCCCTAAGCAGAGACACCTGATGCTTCCTTGCCTCCCCACCCCTCTTGCCTCTCACCCCAGGCTTACTGAGGTCTAATTGACAAATAATGATGCTTCTCTTTAGAAGGGTTCCTCAGAACAACATGCTTAACTTGCACTTGTCTACCTTAAGAGCATCTTCCGCTCACTTTCCACATCAGAGGGTTTCCTGAGTGTTCCCCGTCTCTGTTTTGTGACCAGAAAGTGAAAAGGCTGGTCCAACACAAAGGAGAAGGCCAAACAGAAAAGAAACCCTCTAGTTCATCCCAAGCAACAAAAACAAAACAGCTTTCTCAGCTTTCTCTGCCCGCTCTGGCCAACCTTCATCTTGCTGAGGTAATACAAGAGCCAGCACATGTCACCAAGGGCTAAGATGCCGCAGTCTGGCTGGGCACAAAATCACGAGCCACTCACAGACTTGTAGATTCAAACAGCAACTCTTTATTCCCGAACTGTCACCGGCACTCCACACGCACTTTCTGGGGAAAATCCTTTTTTCCTCCACGGGGCTCTGCATCCCAAATTACTCTCTGAATCCCGCGAGAACTCAACGGGAACTCAAGGAGTGGGTGGGCGCCTGAGGCAGCAGGATGCACCCTATTCCAGCAGGGTCCACCTTAAACCTGGAATCGCCCTAAACCCAAAGGAGCGGGATACTCCCTATTCCCAGCAGGATACACCCTAAACCTGGACCCACCCTAATCCAGCAGGATCCTCCCTAAACCCGGATCCACCCTGGTCCTTGAGCAGGGTCACCTTACTCAAACATTCATGCAATGACCTGGGTCCAAGGCAAGCCCATTTCCACAATGGAGAGTCCTCCCTCTAAGCAACATGGGGTAGGCTGACAAGGAAATTGCCATGTGTCATTCCTACTTAGCTATGGCTCTCAGCACTGAGTGCTCCTGGATGCTAATAGAATGTGATATTTCATTTGACAATTTTATATAAGCCCCAAATTCAGAGAGATGTAAGTAACCTGGAGTACCTCCTTACAGGTCTCTAAAAAGGTCATGTCCAAATCCCACCTTAACTGGGCTCGTCCCCAATGGTGCCATCACTTGGAGGGGACCAGGAGTGCTCCCCCCACGCCAGTACCACACCCTGCAGCTCCCCTCCCCTAGGGCCTTGGGTCTACCTCTATTGGGTAACCCGAAAGGCACTGCGAAAGTCCTGCTCTGATTTGTCTTCATGTAATTGATATTTTATTTGAGAAAAAATGTATTCATTTGTATCTTAAAATAATTTCCCCCTTTCTAAATCTAAGGCTTAAAATCATGTGGCAGTGACAGGATAAAGCTGGGACCTGACATCAGGGCTTCTGCTGTTTGCACCCCTTGTGATTCTTTGTCATGTGTTCGCCTTCTCCAGGTAACAGTGACCAGTCGGGGTCCCAGGAGAAGCTGCTTATGGACAGCCAGGGCCTAAGTGGATGCTCCCCGCGAGACTCGGGCTGCTACGAGAGCAGCGAGAATCTGGAACATGGTAACGTCCACCTAGACCTCTAGGAACCTGTTTTGAAAGTTCCCGATTTCAAAAGTAGAATGGTCTCCAAAAGATCAATTCTTTTTTCTTTTTTAATATTTTTAGTTGTAGATGGACACAATAACTTTATCTTGTTTATTTATTTTTATGTGGTGCTGAGGATCCAACCCAGTGCCTCACACATGCTGGGCAAGCACTCTACCACTGAGATATGATCCCAGTCCCAAAAGATGGACTCTTTTACCCTGAGGAACCTAGAAATCGACTTTCCATTTCCAGCCACTTCCCCATGCTAGTCTGCAGTTGGCCTCTGTGTGTCTTCCTCTGGCTGCTGTAAGAGGTTCATGAATTTCACCTAAAATACCTGCAGCTGTAAAATCTAAAACGTGTGTCTCCTAAGCCCTTGCGTAACAACAACCAACATGTGAGTATTAAGAACACTTTTCCACAAGGAAAACTGTTTACTAGGTAGACCATCCATCAGGGTCACACCAGCAGCCACATCTTAAACACCCCAGCTGCTCGGCCTGAGTCCAGTCCAGAAGCAGTTACCATGGAAGAGGATGACAAGAAGGCTACATGTCTTTTTTGTGGTGTCCCTAACACTCAGGGTGCAGTCAGTATGAAGTTTCAAACAGAAGCAGAGTCTTTAGTTAGAATGGGGTCAGGTAAGCTAATGTCACCATGAATGGTTCTGTGGTTTCTTTTTGTGACCCCCAAATTCCTATTGGTGCAAGATTAGAAATAGTAGAGAAGGATTCACACTGCCATCGTGACCTATGGAAGACCATCGTGAAAAATGCCCAGGTTTGATGTTTTTTTAGCTGCTCCTGGAATGCCTTCCAGTAGTCCATGTGTTAGGATATTCATGAGGGACCTGCTAAAGCAAAGTTTCGTAAACTACAGGTTGCAGTTCATTACTGGGTTCTAAGGTCAATTTAGTGAGTCATGTGTAGCAGTTTTATAAGACAAAATAGAGTAGAAAATACCAGAATGCACTCCATAAGGTACGTTATGCATTCCAGAAGTACATTAGAAGTACTGTGAGTGTTGTTACTGGTACTCTTTGTGTTTTAGTATTATGTGTGCATGTGTGTTGGACAGTGAATGTAAAGTGTGGTTCTTAGTATGGATCATGGTAAACAATAGTGACAGCCATTGTAGGCACCAAAATCAGGACTAAAGTGAGGCAAGTAGGTGCTCAGGGGTCAAACCGATGAGCTGCTCACTCCCAAGTACCAGCCTACAGTTGCCTGTCTCAGAATGTTCACTCCTTAGCATGGCATCCTGGGTACCTTGTTTGCCTCACCCTGAAGCCAAGTCTTAGACTACCTTGAGGACCTCAAAATTTGTCCTTTAAAGCTCCTACTCAGGGAATTTTGCAATCTGGGAAGATAGTGAATCTCTATGTATCCTAATACTCAGCCTTCATCAAGGAACCCAACCCCACCCCACGGAGCACCAGCCATCCTCTGTTGCAGAAAACATCATATTCTTGTGTAGACCCAGAAGGTTTTGTTGTTATTGTTGTTAACAATCTTTCCATAGCCAGAAATTTTCAGTAAGTTACTTGCAACTTTTCTGACTGGGTAAAGATTTCATAGGTATCACTAGCGAAAATGTTCATGCCCCAAAGAATTCAGGTTCATCCACTGAAGAACTAGATGAAAGAAACTGATGAACCAACTTTGAACTCAAGGTGAATTCAAGGATCTTTCCAATCTAATGGGATTTATTTTTTTTTTAATTTTTTATTGTTGGTTGTTCAAAACATTACATGTTTCTTGATATATCATATTTCACACTTTGATTCAAGTGGGTTATGAACTCCCATTTTTACCCCATATACAGATTGCAGAATCACATCAGTTCAATCTAATGGGATTTATATAGAAGTTAGGGTAAAGGAAAAAACATATTTCCAAAATTAACGCAAGTGGAGTTTTAAGTTTCTGTTTTAACTGATTTTTAAACTTTAATGTGATGTTTTCTGAAGAGGGAATTTTCCATTTAGCCGTGATGATTATTCTGTTAATGAAAAATGGGACCATGGTTAATATATTCAGGACTAAACCTCAGCTAATGATCTCTATGTGACAACAAAATAATAACCTATAAATAAATGGCTAGCGTGTTGTTATTTATCAGCGTAGAACATACAGGTGGATGGGGTTTGAGGTCTCATGTAATTATACGCGAGGGAGGACAAATGCCATTTGACCATGTGTCTCTGCTTTGCTAAGTGCAAAATATTTCATGTATCGATCTGTGTCTTATCAACAAGCATGGGATCATTAATAAAAAGTCTGATTGAGGCCACTGTTCTTCTCCATCCATCTTAATGTGTGCAATTATACTTGATGTGACACATTTCATATCAGCAGTTTGAAATTAGAATGAGCGTGGTAGAAACTTTGAAATTATGGAAGGGATCTGTTTTCTTCCTGCTACTGAAGGCCAACCCACTTGTAACATCAGAGCCCTGGCCTTTTATTTCTCTTCCTTTCCACATCTATATAGCATACACATAGAGATTTTTTTTCCAAAAAAGAATGTCTTTCATGTACCCCAAAGTAGCCATTTCCTTTTTTGAGTGGGCACCAACCAACCCTTCCTCTCTCCTCCCAGTCAAATCGGCCCACGGCCTGATTACTCATTGCCACTAAATGTGTTGGGAGGGTGAGATTGCTCCATGGGGAGATGTCAAAATCATAAATTAAAAATTGTTTTTTTGCCCAGTCTTATTTTATATTTTATTTATATACAGGGTCTTATTGAGTTGCTTAGCACCTCACTTTTGCTGATGCTGGCTTTGAACTTGCCATCTTCCTGCCTCAGCCTACTGAGCGCTGGGATTATAGGCATATGTCACTGTGCCTGGCTTAAAATTAAAACATTTAAAATATTACTCAAAACAATGTAGTAGGAAGAAACCCTGGCTTACAACATAGGGGCTTTCCAGAGATCAGAGCCAGCCATTTCTTCAGATATTCCAAACCTGATATGATTTTAGGATTTTTCTTTTGTGGGGTGGTGAAGTTACCAGGAATTGAACTCAGTGGCACCCAACCTCTGAGCCATATCCCCATCCATATTTTGTATTTTATTTAGAGACAGGGTCTGAGTTGTTTAGCACCTCGCTGAATTTGTGATCCTCCTGTCCCAGCCTCCCAGGCCACTGGAATTATAGGTGTGCGTCACCACACCTGGCTAGGACTTTTCATTTTTATCTATAGGCCCACAGTAATAGGATCACTGGGTTCACATAGTCCATTATCAGGGTGGTCTCCTTGGGCATCAGTCCACTGTCATAGCAGACAACAAACATGTTACTAACCAAAGACATAACAAAGGATGGTTCATTCGTGCCTGTGTGCATTGCCTGTCTGTATGTTTAGCACAGTGCTTGGCCCATGGCATGCTTTTGATAAAGCTTTTCAAGTGGCAGCAGTTAATATCAATCATCAGTCAGTCAGTAAAGTAGATTGTTTATGGTTGATGATTCAGTTATCAGTCTGACAAGCCATGATCTACCAGAGCTGTTTCTTTACTGGGACCTACAACCATACAAGTATTTATAGATGGTCTCTGGTAAAGTGCTCACTTCAGTTTATTTCCTGGACTGTATCAAAGTGGACTGGTTGTTTCTGGATAAATTTGTTAGCAGGGCACAGCTTCAAGGAGGGTGTTATGTGAGAATTTGTTGATCACCCTTTCAGAGGAACCATTTATAGAAACTTCCCAGGAACCAGTCCACCTCCCCATTTCATCCATGACTTTTTGGACATGTCCTCACCCAGCGGACATCTCAGGGGTGTGGTTTCTAGAGTGAGTAGGGATGTCAGCCTTCTTCTGAGTCAGCTAGGAGTAGACATGAAGCCCCAATTTCTTTCATTGCCTGACACAGTGTTTCTTTTCCATATAACCAATGCATTTTAGTCCCCATGTGAGTCCTTTTGTTAGTTCTTTCTAAAAATAAAACTGGAACCCTACTTCACTCAGAGTCCTGAATGATGGCTTTGTGTCTTTAGTGTAACCCAGCAAGGGGATGTGGGAACTGGAGACATCAGTTGTGCCTGCACATCTGAATGCATGGGTCTGACTGACTGACTGGCTTTAACATGTGATTGTCTCACAGGCAAGACTCAGAAAACTGGCCTCTTATCTGCCAAGTCATCAACTGAGGCCAGCCTGAAGTCTTTCAACAGAAGTCAGCTGGGCAACTACCCGACGTTGCCTTTAATGAAGTCGGTGGACGCAGCGAAGCAGGGAGAGGAGGGCAGGCTGGGCCGCGGTCTCACCCCTGATGCTTCCAAGCACTGTGACCCGCCCTTAGTAACTAGTTTGACTAAGAACCGGAGAAGCCTCCCAGTGTCCATCTGTCGGAGCTGTGAGACCCTGGAGGACCCCCAGACAGTGGGAACCTGGCCTCGATCCCATTCCCTGGATGACCTTCAAGGAGAGCCTGATGCTGAAAAAGATGTGCCTACTGAGGTGACAGAACCCTCCCCTCAGATTGTACCCGAAGTGCCACAAAAGACAACCGCCTCGACCGCCAAGGTCCAGGCCCCTGGGCGAGATTCCACTGCCGACAATGCATTGCTACTGACCCAAAGCAAGAGATTTTCTGAACCCCAGAAAATGACCACTAGGAAACCCGATGACCCCATGGCAACCACCGACCGAGGCGTATCACCTCCTCAGTGTCTGCCCAGAAACTCTGAGACTCGGCTTCCTGGAGCCAAACACAGTTTATCAAGGACGTCTCTCGAGGGTCACAGAAAAGGACATGATTTTGAAGGAACATACCATCCCCCGGGCACCAAAGAAGGGGCAGATGCTGAGCAGAGGGTCCCTGAAACAAGGACACAGCCAAAATCGCCACAGCCTCCACCTGTTCCTGCCAAAAAGAGCAGAGAACGTCTTGCCAATGGCCTCCACCTGGTGCCCGGGGCCCCTGGCGGAACCCTACCCAGCCCTGATGCCCCGAGCCTGCCCATAAAGAAGACTGGCCCCTCTGATTGCCCAGTGCCGGCCGCCCGATCACCCTCGGGCCTGGAGCCTGGCAGCCCCCCCTGCACCAGGCCACCGCCCTGGCTCTCAGAGCTGCCCGAGAGCGCCAGCCTGCAGGAGCATGGCGTGAGGCTGGGCGTCCCGCTGACCAGAAAGGTGTCCTGCGCCCGGGGTGTGGATCTGGAGATGCTCACCGAAAGCAAGCTGCACGCCGAGGGCATCGACCTCACCGAGGAGCCCTACTCCGACAAGGTACTTCAGGCGCAGCCCAATGGGCACTGGCTGCAATTTTTCTCCTTTCAGGCAGCCAGGTGAGATGGAGGCCAGCACCAGGAGCCTGGTGTTCTGAGGGTGCTGGATGACCTGCCCCACTAGAGACCCCTGGTGGACAGGGAGCACCATCTCCAGATAAAATGCAAATGCAACCGTACAATCTACTTTTGCTCTTGCTTGTTAGTTTTTAGTTTGGGGCAGTTTTGCTTTGCAGGGAGAATGATCAGTGCCAGAACTGGTTTGTGATAAGGATCATTTTGTGGACAAAAGATCAAGTCCAAGTGTTGGTATCTACTTGACATGAACACCTCCCCACTTCATTTCCATACAGGTCAGCTGGGGCTAACTACCTCTTAGATGGATCACTGGGAGCAAATAACAGTAAATGGGAACATACTTTGGAAACTTTAGAGCCCTGTTCAGATATAATATACCAATTACAATGAATAATAATCTGTAGATTGTGGAAGGAAAAAAAATATTTCAAAAATTACACCCAAAATATTTAGTTCTATAATGAAAAAATCATTTCTCATTTGAAGAAGAAAAAAGATCCACCCGTACCAAATTGAAGTAGAAGACAAATCAATAATAGGGGTGTCTCTATATTTCTCCTGGAAATGCATGTTTTGTTATGAACATTCTTATTACAAAATTCTCATGGCCATGGATGCCTTTCAATAACTTTTCTATAACCTTTCATGAGTAAACCCCTTTGAAGGGAAAATGGGGAGAATTCAACAGTGAATGTGGTGAATGCAGTGGTATAACTTGTAACAGATGAAGGGCAAAGAGTAGAATATCTAGAAGAGAAATTCGATTTTCTACAGTCTAGGAGACTATATTCAGCAACATGGGAGGAACCTGATTTTGCAAAATGGTCGGATAGAATGATGTGAAGGCATTAGCCTGAAAATTATAGGATGCTCATGTTCTTCCTCATCTTTCAAAATGTTTTTCTAGAACTCACCATTATCTGGAAGATGTAAACATCTTTTCTCAAAAGCATCCATCCCAGGGATAAAGAATATATATTTACTTCATATTAAAACTTTTGGAGTTATTTCCCAGAAGCTAATTTTCTTATCCTACCTTGTGTTTAATTTATCTTAGAAAAAGGATTAAAAAAAATCTGTACCACCCTTCATGCCCCATTTTTGTTCTCCCCGGCAGCATGGCCGCTGTGGGATTCCAGAAGCCCTGGTGCAAAGATATGCAGAGGACCTAGATCAGCCAGAGAGGGACATCGCCACCAACTTGGACCAGATCCGTGTGAAGTTACTTCGGAAGCAGCATCGCATGGCGGTGAGCAGCTCATGCTTCAGGGTCCCTCCCCCACTTTCTGCCATGCATTTAGTAACCGTGCTGATGTCGGGCATTGACGAGTGCTTAGTGGACAAGGGCCTGGCGTAGCCCTGGAAAGGAGACAGCTGGGAGAAAGTCACACAGAGTCAGCCTGGAATTCGGAGGTGGGGTCCTGGGGGTCAAGCTCAGGGCCTCATGCTTGCTAGGAGTGCTCCACACTGAGCTGTACCCCAGTGGCTAGAAATTTATCAAGATACAGTTTTAGAAAGAAAATGATCAATAATCCCAGCTCTATGAAAACTTTTTTTTTTTAAAAAATCCCTCTAATAGACTCAAAATTTTAGTTAGGAAGAATAATGTCAAAGAGCTCTTTTGTACCACATAGGACTAGAGTTAATAACAATATATCATATGCTGGAAAATTGCTAAAATAGCAGATTTCAAGTGATCTCACAAGAAAAGTGCTAACGATGTGAGGTGATACCTAAGTTAAAAAGCTTAATTTAACCATTCGGCAACAGGTCTCTTCATCAAAGCTTCATATTGTACACCCTAAGTATCTCCAGTTTTTCACTGCTCAAATTACAATTTACATTTCTGTGTGCATGCATAATAGTAAATATATGAAACGTTATTGTTTTCAGTTATCAGATCATAAATCTATTTTACTGTTACAAAATTATTTTTAAAATCAGTATATCAACAATGTTCCATTAGATGATTATTTCTTAACATAGCCAATTGCATATTGTTGAAAATTTAAATTTTCTTTTTCAGTTGTTTAGTTTAAATAACATAGTACAGAACATCCTTGTTATAAGTCTTGTAGACTTCCAGGGTAACTTCTGAGGTTATATTCTTTGCTTAATCAAGATTGTACAAAATCTCCAGGATTTTAGGAAAGATATATATCTGCATATGAACCTAGTAGTCAAATTTAAATGTCCATTTCCCTGTCCTAACCAATACTTGATATGATCGTATTTCTAAGTTCTTTTTAACTATATTAATCAAATACTTGATTTTCTGTTTGATAATTCAAATTCAGAATATAGTAGAAAATCTACTTTATGAAAACTTTTACATTCACACAGGTTTTTCCCTGCAAATCACCTGAGGGAAGAACATAGCACAGAGAGGCAAAATAGATCTATAAATGCTTACAGTTTGGAGACTTGAACACATAACTGAGATTTAATTCCAGATTCCTTCTAGAACCTTCTAGAACACTTTCTTCAACATCTGTTCCATCTTCAAGAAGAATTCTTTGTGCTGGTCTTACTTTTAATATAACACTATCATTTGCTAATAATCTAGCAATGATGTACTTCAGTACCATCCCTTTTAGAAATAAAAGAAGTGGACCTCCTTTGGCACATGTAGAGTCTTTGTAACACTCTTTTTTTTTTTTTTTTTTTTTTTAATCCAGATCCCAAGTGGTGGCCTCACGGAAATCTGTAGAAAGCCCCTGTCTCCTGGGTGCGTTGCCTCTGTGTCCGACTGGCTCATTTCCATCGGTCTGCCCATGTACACCAGCACCCTCTCTGATGCGGGGTTCAGCACACTGAGCCAAGTGCCTTCTCTGTCCCACTCTTGCCTTCAGGAGGCCGGCATCACAGAGGAGCGACACATAAGGAAGCTTGTATCCGCAGCCAGACTCTTCAAACTGCCACCAAGCCCCGAGGCCATGTAGCCAGGCCCAAGCCAGGCTCACGATGGACCTCCCTGGACAAGAGCCAGCCTTTCACTGTGCTTACGAAGCTGATGCAATTCCTCAATCTCTGGCAGGGCAGCCAGAGCCAGAAGAAGGGCCCCGAGCGTGGCCTACAGAGTGTAAAACCCAGGCACAGGACCAAGGACCTTCTCCAGAAAAGCCCCCTGAAGGAAATTGGTGCAGTTCTCTTTGACCCCCAAAGGCAAGACCAGCACTTATTTTCAGAACACAGAAGAGCCAAGATGCTAACTTGCTACAAACACCATGCCTCCAGTCTGTCTTTGTGAATTGGCAGAGGGCTGGGTGGAAAGGGCAGGACAGCCTGACCCATTTCTGATTACACCGCTGCCCTTCTGTTGGTCCGGTGGATGCCCAAGCCAGACAGACTTAGCTAGGCCAAAGGAACAGACTCTGGAGTTTTCGTACACTATTGACCATGCTCATTTGTTGAGAAGTTAGAACATCTGGCTGCACCAGGAAAAAGAAAGTCCTATCTCCTTTAAATAAAAACAAGACTTTTAAATAATTGCTTCCTAGCAATCAGCTTTTATTTGCCTTAATATGAGCTTCTAAACATTATCTAACTAGTGTCCAGAACCCTGTAACCCTAGTTCCAAATCTTCAGCTTAGACTGCCATCTAACATATCTGGGATGTTTCCAGCAAAAATGGGCTTTTCTAATTGTCTCATTTTAACATGGCTTACTTTGTAGGGGTGTTTATCAGGCAGACATTTCATGTTGGCTTTTGGCTTTTAAACTAATCACACAGATCCAGTAAAAAGCTGTCTGAAATTCACAAGTTGTGTGTGTGTGTGTGTGTGTGTGTGTGTGTGTGTGTGTGTGTTAACTTCAGTAACTGCCTTTACTTTTAATCAGTTTCATATTCTGCCACATTGGTCACTCTGTTGCAGTATTGACTTGGAATCCTGACAACATCCATTCCAAAATCCAGTCATCAGTTCATGGATCACCTTTGCAGAAAGTCAATAAAGTTGAATATTTCTGAAAGTTGTTTCTAAAAAAGGGAAGTAGTTTATGAGATGCTTTTAAATTTTTTCTTCTCAGTTTTATAATTAAGAGATCACTGTTCTTCTTATTTAGATAATTATTCTAATTCAAACAAAGGTTCATTGGAGAGCCAGACAAACCACATTAGCTAGATGTTAAGCATTGCATGTTTTCAGTTATTTTTCAACTGATTTCAGCATATCGTATCCTCTTTTAGTCTGCTGTCTGATTTTCTAGCAAACAGCAAATTTAGATGACTATTAAGGCTTCTGTTGCTTACAAAATGATTTTTCTTCTTCACATTCTTACAATGAGCACTCTTTGAAGACTCAAATGTGATCATGTGTACAAGAAACATTTTGAACACAAGACTTGGATCAAAAGTGCTGTAATATTTCATCTACTTACGAAAACAAATTATTTCCCTCAGGGGAATAGGAAAAATGATGTCATTAACTACAAAGCCACCTTTAACATAGGCTTTATCTATCTGGATCCATGTCTCTGAGGAAAAGGACATTCTCAGGTGATGTATTTTTTTCATGCTTTCAGTATGCATTTTTTTAAAATAATGTATATTTCTTTAATAACATGCATCTCCTATAAGAGGCCATGTGAAGAAGTTGTGGAAATGTAAAATAAAAAAGGTAAAGCTGCCAAATTTCTATTAACTCATAAGAACAGCTCATTTTTGTCCTCTCGGACTGTGGATTAGCCCATCTGGAATGTGGGGGGTTGCTGCAGGGTCCTCAGATAGCTACAGCATTCAAACAATTTTCCATGCTGTGGGGCTTTTCTTCTTACTTTTGAAATACCTCGGCTTCACATTTTGACAGATTTTGCTCTCATCATTTCATGTGGGCAAAAAGACCACACAAAAGTCATGTTAGAGATTTTAAAAAGGATGTGTGCGGGGGGGCGGGGCGGCGACTCTTATGTGAATTTCCAAATTTTAGTTCACTCCCAGTGCAGGACTTTCACTGAAACTAGCACCAGAGGTGTTGAGAATGCCAAACCATATTTTTATCACTCTTTGGACGTCATTGCCTTTGCATGAAAAATTAAATTCAGGGACCACAAAGAATTTTTAGTGTGAACGTCTGATCTAAGGGGGGCTGAGGTTGTTTTTACTTTATAGTTCTTCTTTAATTTTGTTTTGATATCTTTAGTGTTTGTTTGGTCTGCTTTTTCTTTAACCTTTTGGTCTGAGAAAAGCCTGAATGTTTGTATGTGACATTTGACTGAGGTGGTGTGGGGCTGCCTGTGGATGTTAGTGGACAGGTGGGAGGCTTTAGCAATATCCAGTTTTAATCAGTTGCATTTGGTACAGAATTTTGAGTCACGGTGAAAATCGTTGTCTTCCTTGGAAAGCACAAAAGAAACATGGAAAGGCAGTTCAGCTCAGGTAGCTACACGTGACATTGTGTATGATTTTTACGTCACAGCTTCTGGAAGGAAATACAGTTTCCCAAATACTATTTACATTCCTAGATAACTGAGAACGAATCGTTTTTCGTGGGCTTCCCTTACTCAGAGGCCCTTTGCTCTGTCCTGAACCCAGGTGTGGTTGAAATTAGAAATGACTCATATCAAAAATCAGCTCCTGACATAGCCAAGTTTGCTTTTATAACTGCAGCAAAAGAGATCAACCCCCAGGTCACTGCTACGTGTGCATACTACATTATATTCAAAAAAAGTAATCGTCTTGAGTCCAAGTTATCTTGATTTTAAATTAATAGAGAAAACTGTCAAGCAAGTTATATAGCAACTAACAACATTGCACTTTCTGTATATGAAATCAATATTTAAATAACTTATTTTTCTCCATTGCTGTTCTTAAACATTGTAAGTAGCTGTAATATACCAGTACCAATATGTTCTTGCAATTGCTTCAGCCCAAGAAAGCTGTGTATTGTTTTAAAAATTGTAAAAATTATTGTGACGATTCATTTAGCAAAAAGAAAGGTGGACAGAAGGGTTTTCCTATGTATCAGAACTTGTCTATAATTATGTCATCTATGTACCTAGAAAAAAAAAGTAAATAAATTTCTTCAGTTGAATCTTCTTCTTTTGTTGTTCTTGGGATATTTCAAAGATGATGGGGTATATATGAAGGGGAAATTAAGAAGTGTGGTTAAAAATGAAATATATTGTGAAAATTATAAACTATTACTTCCGCCACATCTCCACACTATCTGACATGTACCTGGATTCTCTTTGTTGATTTATTGTATTTTTTTTTCAAATATTCATTGAGTCATATAATCACAGCATCTTAGAAAGAGATTGCTGGAAATCACCTCTAAGCCTATCATTTTCAAATGAAGAATCTGAGGCCCCATTGGTGGTTGACTGGCTCAATATTACACAGTTAAAAGATAACAGAACCCAAGACTTCCTTTAAAAGAGAAAAAAATCCAGCTCTGAATTTTGTAGAAATTAGTCAACTTGACAAAAATATATTTTCATTGTTACCATACCACAATTGAAAACAAAGACTTTTTTTTTTTTTTTTAATTCCTAGTGCTAGGAATCAAACTCAGGGTCTTATGCATGCTAGGTAAGTGCTCTATCACTGAACTGTACTCTCAGCCCCCAAAGACACATTTTTTTTTTAAATTGGGGAAGCAAGGTGTTTGTTATACAAAAAAAATTTTTTTTGAGTATATAATATATGTACTTAAAACCAAAAAAAAAAAAAAAAATCAGCCCCCTTTCTTGACAACCCCATCATTCCTTATCTCTGCAGGCAGCTATTATAACAGCGTTATTACAGCCTAGCTTTTCAGAAATATTCAAGTATATTTACAAATATAGTTGCACATATATTTTCCATGCAGAAATGATAGTATATTCTTCACACTTCCTCACCCTCATTTTAAATTTATATACCTTGGGAATCTTTCCATGTCAACACCCTGCCTTCTGTTAAAGGCTGTGGAATGTTCTATTATGCAGGGAATTTATTTAACCAGTATTCTGTGAACACATAACCTTTTGCTGTTACCCCCACCCCAAAAGCCATTATGAATACTATACCTTTATCACTTACCATGTGGAATAGCTGTATTCAAGTTATTTGTATTCTAAATTTTGATAGAATATTTTAAACCTATTGGTGGATTTCACTAAAGGAAACTAAGGTAGTTGTTTTAAAATTATTGTCCCCATACTCCAAATCAATTTGGAAATGGGGATATTTCATGTATACTAAGAGTTGATCTTAACTGCTACATTACTTTAAAGAACTAACGATAAACTTCAAACCCTGTTTATTCCAAGCTGACTGCAAAGTCAATTCAAAGAAGAGACATTTCTCTTAGAATTCCTAAAAAGGCTTGATCAGAATCTTTCCATTATAATCACTCTTCATATTTAAGTACCTATGTTGCATTCACTTAGAAGTTATAAAGAACATCCACTTTATTAGGGAAAAAGAAGGTGGTGGATAACCATTCTTTCACTGCACAGTTCATTTTGGAGTTCCTAGAATCATGACTTCCTTTACCCTTAGCTACAAGGACCCTTTCAGGGCAAACTATATACTGGACTACCCAGGACTGTAAGCATGTATGAGTTTGGGGGGAGAAAGAGGTAAATTTTCATTAAGACTGTGGTCAGGGGACCACAAACAACGTTTATTGGAAGCATTTCAGTTCCTCATTCAAGACCACTCCAGCAACATGAGTTCAGAGAAGATCATCTTGCAAAGAGAATTTAAGTTTATTTCCTGCTATGACTTGAATATGTCCCCAAAGTTCACATATTGAAAACTTAATATCAAAATTTATATATTGATGATATTTGGAGGTGGAGCATTTGGGAGGTAATTAGGATTAGATGAAGTTGTGAGGGGGGGTACCCCCCACAATGGGCACTAGTGGGTTTTTTAAGGAGAAAGGGAGCTGGCACTCTTGCTCTATCTGGCCAGGTGATGCCTTCTGCCATGTTAGAATGCAGCAAGAAGGTCCTTACTGGATGCTGCCCCTCCATCTTGGACTTGCCAGCCTTCCTTCCAGAACTGCAAGGAAGCAGTCTCTGTAGTTTATAAATTACCTGGTCTATTGCTTTATGTTACAGCAAGACAATATGGACTAAGACCACCTCCTATACACTTGAACAGACACATCTGAAAGTCCTAATCAAAGCAAGCTTCAGCCCAGTATCAAAGAACTCCAGGGTACATTTGTGGGAGTCATAGTAGTTAAGAATAATCTCACTGAAATTCACTTCCATCTCCACTCAGCTGCAACAGACTTTCCCCAAAACTTAGATAATAAATATGTTTAGAACTGTAAGAGTTGTATGCAAGGGACTGTATGAACCTGAGGGGAAACTGAGTCGGAGGACGGAAAAGACTGGAGGAGATAGTTACATAGATTATAATCTTGTGTCATTTTCTGAGAGTGTCAGACTGTTAAAAACACAAAGTTCTGAAAGCACAAGAAAATAATTGAGAAATGCCATCTCCTGCAAGCCCTAACTCCTGATTTTCCTACCCCTCTCGTGAGTGAATGGTCATTTCCCTACCTGGGAGGAAAAGCAGAAACCATGCATTGGACCTCCTCCCTGGATCTTTCAGTCCACTTGCAAACTCTGTAGCATCCTCATTTAGTCTTCCTGTCTTGTTTCTGCCATGAAAAAGAGAGGGGTGGGGGAGGGAGGTGTTGTGTTGGTCCACCTGCCTGATCCTTCTACTTGAACTCAGTATGCTCCAGTCCTAAGACCCAAGCCATCACTGATTCCCTGGCTTCTCTGTAGCTTCCTCCTCAACTTGGTGGCAGCAGGCCATTGCTCTTCTTTTCAGGCTGCCCTACCTCCTTCCCCTTTATTGCTATTTACACTGCGTTTCCTTTGGGGGAAATGCACCATCCATATTTCAAGTGATCTTGGCACTTGGCACAACTTTCAGTTATGCTGTCCCTGTCCACCTCTGAGCAGTGAGCACAGTCCAGGCTCCTTGCTATGGAATTAGGCTCTTGGGCCAAATGTCTTCCACCTAAGAGGACAGGAACTGAACAGTTCTGATGGAAGTGCCCCACAGTGATGCCCAAGAGGCCATAAAGCCCAGCAGGAACCCTCTGCCTTCCTGTTTTTCTCTTTGATTCCTTGTGCCAATGGCTGCCAAAAATTTTTGCTTATGTCCTAAATAACTCAAACACTAAGAACTCTCTTGCACCTATTAAAGTTGCCCTATACATGTTCTTAACCATAAGTTTAAATATTTGCGCTACTACACATTCCCTCCTTACTTTAAATATTTTCATTGAAAAAAAAAAACAGCTGCATTACTTTTAAATATATATCCATTGGTAAATAAATGCCATAGCAGTTTGATACCTTCCCCTTGTCCATTGAAAGGACAAAAGAACAAACAACTTAAAATTTTTATTCTATTCCTTTTCCTTCTAAAGGTCCTAATCCATTCTACTTCCCCCACAGATTTTCATCCTAATGTAATAGGTTTTTATATGTATCTTTTTGATCATCCCATCATATTTCTCTATAATAAAAATGTTTATGAACAAAAATTTAATTCCATATCTTTTGATTATTATGTTCTATCTGTTAAGAAGTCTGTATTTTGTTATCCCTATACATTATCACTGATCAATTATTTATCAATAATAAAACAGCATTATTATTGTAATTTTGACAAGTAAAGGTCAAATATAAAAATAAAATTTGGAAATGTTCCACATTATTAGATGGATGACAGCCAGGTGGCAGGGGGATCTTGCCATAGGGTACCTTGGTCCTAGAAAATGTTGCAACAGCAGTTATTCACAGTTATTTCCTGGTTGTCTGAAGCCCCAGAAATTTTTACAATCTGTTAAAACTGTTAAAATAGATGCTTTTTTAAATAAGAGAAAAGCTTTTCTGAAAGAAAAGATGAGAAAGAAACCCTGGCAGGATGATCAGGCAGATCAGTATGAGGACCACATTGATCTAGAAACAGATTCCTTCCTCAAAGCTATCCAAGGCAGCACACTTTTGAAAGAATCACAGATTGAAGACCTTTGCAGTAGGCTACCTGGGGTTCTTCTAAAACATTCCTTTTTCTTGCTCATGAGCCAGAGTTGTTGGTTTTGCCTGTGAAGAAAGATCCATCAACTATAGATTATAATCTTGTGTCATGATTCACACGATTACCTTTTATAGGCTAGAATCGTGGATGCATGATAGTATTAGAAATCTCCCTTTCAACCCCACATTTCCCTCATTTCTATAATCCTTGCTCTCTGTCTCTTGTATTTCACACCCAAATGTCTTCAAAGGTTTTCCTGCCATTGCCTCTTTCTCCTTCCACTCTGGACATTGTCAGCCCACTGCTCCCTGGTTGCAACCAAGACCTCCAAGGGAAGCCGCATTCTGCTTGTGAACTGGAGAGCAGACCTCCTTGTCCCCATCCTGGTCCTCTCTGTGGCATCTGAGGACCTCCTACGTCCTCCTCCCCCTGAGCTTCCCTTCAGATAACTCCTGCCTCTCAACGTCCTTGGCAGCCTCCCCCTACTCTACCCATCCTTTGACTGTTCTAGAACCTCACACTTTTATCCCAGGGCCTCTTCTCACCCTTGGTGATCTCTGTAATTTACTTTACACCCCAGAGCCAGGTTAGAGTGAAAGAAATTACCCCAGACATCATGGCTTGTGAAACTTTAAATCTGGCCAGAGGCTGCTTCCCTCCTCAAGTCCTTCCATGAGGAACTGCAGCCCGAGTTGGAACATAAACTAACCCAGAAGATCACGGCTTATAACAAACTGAGAGTCCTGGCCAGGCACAGCCGAGGAGCATCAGCCAATCACAGGCGGCCAACTGACTGAAATCAAGCCAACAGAGGAGCTGGAGGTCGCTGCGCTGACTCAACCTCCCTTCTGGTTTTCTGTCCAATAGTGCGGCCCGACAGCACTGCAGGCTGGAGCGCTTACACCTGCTCAGGTTCTGAGCACCGCCGCATTTGCAAATCATTCTTCCCTCAAACTTAATTAACTTTCAATTGCCTATGGTTTTCCCTTTTAAAACACTTTACAGGAAATGTAATGCTTTTAACTAAGAGGATGTTTACTATAACAAGAACAAACTACTGGCTAAGATGTTGGCACAGTCATTGTATCTGGGCTCTGGAATAAAGTCAAGAAGAAAAACCAGAGTTTCTATTCTTCTATGTAGGCAACACAGCCTTTTCCTATTTCTGGTCCTGGGGACTAACTTCTATTCTTGGGGAGTTCTATCTGTAAAACTGGAAAGCTGCCACTCAGTAATGTCTTCTGATCCTTCATGGGTTGGTCCAATCATGTGACATGATTTGTCCTCCAATGGGTAGAAAGCAGGAAGAGGGTGATGGAATCAGCTGTTTCCTGGAGAAAAGCATTGGTGTGGTGTGCAGGAGGCAATTGACAGGCTTAACTCATTCCATGAACCCTGGGTGATCGTTTATTGCCCCTGTTCCACCAGAGTGGAATTCCAGGTGAGCAGGGACCTTATCAAGTTTATTCCTGTGTTGCCAGCACCCAGTACAGTGATTGACACATGGAGGTACTGAAAAATGCATCTTTAATAAGAAGGTTTAGAGAAGTTAAGACCCTTTTCCAGGCTGGCACACCCAGTAAGTCACAAAGCTAAAATTTAAACACAAATCCGTTTATTCCGAATCCCTAGTCATCCTTCTTTTTCCTCTCACATTTCACATTCAGCTTTAGGAAATCCTGTTGTCTGGGCTTCCAAAGTCTCTCCAGAATCTGACCACTTATTACTACGTTGGTCTGATGCTACCATGCTAGCCCAAACCAGAGCCACTGTCCTTCACTGGATTGTCACCAAGGTTTCCTGCTTTCCTGCTCCCATCTCTGCCCTCTCACCCAGTGGCCCCGGTGACTCTGTTATAGACTAAACATTTATGTCTACCCCCAAATTGCTATGCTGAAGCCCCAACCCCAAGTGTAATAGTATTAGAAGGTGGGTCCTTGGGGGGGTAATTAGACTCTGGTGAGGTTGTGAGGGAGGGGCCCCCATGATGATATTAATGCCCTTATCAGAAGAGGAAGAGCCCATCTCCTCTCCTTCTCCTTCTCTCCACCATGTCCTCACATAGCAATGAAGGTAGAATATGAAAAGGAAAGTGTCTGAAAGAAAAGTGGTGCAGGACTGATCACATACACACCTGGGATAAGAAGTGGGTTTATTGTCAGGAGACTGACAAGGCTGCTGTGCACAAAGAGAGAGACAGCAGCCCCAAGGAGAGAGAGCTGCAGCAACTCCCCCTTGAACATTACCTTTTATAGGCTAGAATTATGAATGCACGCTAGGGGCAGGTTTAGTCTTGACTGATCTCGTGGAAGGCAAGTTTGTTTCTTGGGAACAGAGACAGGCAGTTTTCCTAATTCTCAGAACAAGGAAGCTGGCATGTCCCTTTATCTTCTCAAGGAGAGAAGAGGGAAACCAGTAGGTCCCCATCTCAGGGGCTGGTAAGATGTCTTCTATCTCTCAATGAGAGAAGAGGGAGAGACTAGCACGTCTCTGGACCAATGGGTTTTATCTTGGGCTAGTTTCTATTTCTTGGGAATAAGTACAGTATTCATAAAGTGGGGGCGGAGAAAAGGAAGATGGCTGCAATTATGGTAACATTGTCCCCGTCGGGCACTGAACTTATCAGCACCTTGATCTTGGACTTTCCATCTAGGACTGTGAGAAAATTAATTACTCTGTGTCATTCATTACTCTGTGCCCTGAATTCCATCAGGGCAGCCCAAGTAAATACAGACCCTAAAATCATAAGTCAGATCATACCACTCCTTTGCTTGAAACTCTCTGGTGGCTCCCTTTTTCTTTCAGAGTCAAGGATGAACCCTTTGCCACAGCCTCCAAGGTGTATGAACCTGTTTCCTGTTCCCGGCCAGGCTCACTCCATCACTAAAACCTTCAGTCAGGCTTCTTGGTCCTCAAACCCATCAGACAGGTTCTCACCTCAGGCCTGTGCAGGCTTTTTCTCTACCTGGAATGTTCTTGTGCCCCCAAATCTTCATGACTGACTCCCTCATGCCCTCCTCCTGCAGGTTTTTGATCAGAGATTACCTTCTCCAAGGCTCACCTGGCTCCACCATCTCAAACTGTTCCTCCCCATCATCCTTCACCTCTACCACCACTCAATTCCCCTACCGGATCTGGTTCCCCCTAACATTCATTTTTCACTTTGTAGCATATTGTGCAGTTTATTGCTTTATGTTTAATGCTTCTGCTTATGCATACCACAATTTAAGATCCAGGAATGCACAAGTTTGCTATCAAATAAACCAGAAACCTCTCCATTTGACAGGAATATGTACTGAATGAATGATTTCTGAAAGAATTCAGAGCAAACCATAAGACCCCAGAACTGCTTTCCCCAAACTATTGTTACTGCAGCGTACGACCACCAGAGGGCACTGGTCTTCCAGGCTGGAGGCTACCAAAGCTGGGGAGGAGAAGGAACTCCCTGGAGGAAAGTGTTCACACTGCGCAGCTGCAACCAAAGCCCACTCCTGATTGCCAGCAACTCAGAAACGAAATGTGGCTGCGGGAGGAAGAGCAAGGCTTCCCTGACTCTCCAAGTGCTCTGTAACAAAACAATATAAAAAATGCCCTAGGAGAATGAGAATGACTAAATGAAAGAACGTAGTCCGTTGTAATAAACACTGTGGGCCTCTTGATTCCCTGGCTGCCTGCCTTATTTCTTTACCAGAGTTGGGTAACCTGCCTCAGTTTCCTGCAGTTTGTGTGGCTTGGGTGTCTTTGTGTGTACACAGGTGCCCTCCTGCCTGTTTTAGGAGTAAGTTGGAGGTAGGGGAGGCAGTGTTTAGGTGTCTCTGAAACAAAGTCCTCAACCTTAGATGCCAGTGACGTGGAACACCAGGCTCATTTTTGTTGGAACGGCATTTAGTTGTTCATGGCCCAGAATGGCCCACCATCATAATAAGAACAGTAGCCTCCGTTCAGTCCAGATGTGCTCAGAATTGACTCCTGAAAGCAGGAAACCTTCACACTGGCAACTGTGCAGCAGACGCAGATTCTTCCTGTTTTACAGCTGTAAGGCTACAGGGACCTGCAGGTAGAAGAGATGAGACTAGACCTTGGCTTCTTTTATTCTGGTGACTGTGGCTTACCACCTACCGGTCCTTAGCCTGAGTGTCATATTAAAATCACCTGGTGTATTAGGGTTCCGCTAGAGAAACAGAACCAGTGGACAGTACATATGTAGAGATGTTGCCTGGTATTGGCAATTGTCTGAAATCCACAGGACAGACCACCAGGGAGAGGAGCTGTCTGAAGCTGCTGTCCACATGGAATTTCTTTTTCATCAGGGAAGCCTCAGCTTGCTCTTAAGATCTTTCAAAAAATTGAATCAAGCCCCCCAAACAGCCCAGGATCACCTCTTACTTAATGTCAATTGATTATGGATCTTGCAACACTTGAATTAGCATTTGATTGAATAACTGAAGACAGTAGCCAAAGTTGACACTTTGAAACCTATTGACACTATTGAAACCTTGATAACACTTGGGAAACCTTTGAAAAGGAGGCTGCCTGGGCCTCAGGCAAGGCCAGTTAAAATTGAACCAGGAGGAATGGAGCCAGGACACACCTGTGGTATTCTTCAAGCTCCCCAGGCTATGGATACATGAACTGTGCCTTTCCTCAGCCAAGGGGTCTCTGGTGCCTTGACCTTGCAGAACCACTAGCACTTGGTGCATTCTTTGGGTTAGCTGGGGGTCCATGCTCTTGCTGTATGACCCCATGAAGGGTCTTCTCCACTCAGCTTT
This sequence comes from Marmota marmota marmota, assembly GCF_001458135.2. NCBI lineage: Eukaryota > Metazoa > Chordata > Mammalia > Rodentia > Sciuridae > Marmota > Marmota marmota. The sequence continues at coordinate 63,331,031 of NW_025999842.1, forward strand.
ATTGCCATTGTCTATACAAGAAGAAAGTGTTGGAGGGTAGGTCCTCACTGGCCCACCAACCTTTATCCAATAGCCTCCTTACTATCTGATGGCAGAATCTTTGTTTTGTTTGACCTCAGAAATCCCACTCCCAGAATGTGGAATGTATTTTGTCCAAACCTGTCCTGGCAGTGTGGACCCTTTGACCAGCTACCCTTAAAGCCAGTGGTGGGCACAGGGCCCAGTTCCAGCCAGTGAGGTCCAGGTAAAGTCAGCTCTGGTCTTTAGGGTAATGTTTCTTTCCCTAACAGAGAGTGTATTAGTCATGATTCTCTAGAGGAAAAGAATCAACAGGAAGTATAATTATAAAAAGGGGATTTATTAAGTTGGCTTATGTGACCAGAAGCTGGATAGTCCACAATGGCCGCCTGCAGGCTGGAGAGCTGGAAGAACCAGTAGATGTACAGTCCAAGAGGATGAAGCCTCAGAAAAAGAGGGATCAATGGTGCTGCCCTAGTCCAGTACTGAAGGCTTCTGGAAACTTCCTGGAAAATCACTGGCAGAGTCCACTTCGCAAGAGTGAAAAAGCGAGAGTCAGATATCTTCAGACAATTGCACAGCAATCAAGAAACTGTTCAAGAATAATCCAGCTGGCATCTGCTGCTGCTTCCTTGTTCTTCTAACCTTTATCCCATCCAAGCCGTCATCCTATGGACGACGGTGCTGCCCATGCTTAGGGAAGGTCCCCTATCAGTTGGCTATCCCACATGCCAATCATTCCTAGACACACCCTCATTGACATACCCATAAGCCTCTTAATCACTGGCATCAATTAATCCAATCAAGTTGACAATTCAAACTAACCATGACAGGGAGAAAGACACTCCTGCCTCCTGACAGACAGCAGTGAGAGGATGGGAAGAGGATGAGACCATGAATCTCCCACCAAGGAGAAGAATGGGAAATGACTAAGTGGGGCCATCAGTGCCCCTGTGGAGCCAGGGCACCATCTCCCACCTGCTGTAATAAAACACTTGCTAAGAACACTTCGCTATGATTGGCAGCAGACACAGCAAGGCAAGGGAGAGGATGGTTCTTATTTGGTATTTGTGGGGCTAACAGTGGGATTTGGGAGGTGGGAGATTCTCAACTGCATGATCTGACAGAACATGCACACCCCATGGCTGTAGTGAAAGCCCTCTCATCTACCTTCAGGAGAAGAGGTACTCCTGAAAGGAACACTCAAGGCCTTCCATGCTATAGCCATTCCCTGTGCCAGCAGATGTGCTTTCTCTCCTCAACATCTCTGGAACATTCCACGGTGGATTCCTATGTCTGTCTTGGTTGACAGCATCCTCTGCCCATCTTACCTTCTCTGACTGTTTGAATCCCACCATCTAAATCAAGCCTCCTCCTGCAAGACCTAGCAGCCCCAGTTAGACGCAACCTGCTCCTGACAGTTCAGCGCCCTTCTTATGGTGCCCTATGCTGAAGCATTTGATCTCAGGATGGTAAAAGAGCCCTCAGGGAAGGGTCCAAATTTTTTTCCTCCTAACAACTGAATTGCTAATAAATTAATTCAAACCCATGTTGGGAGGGAAAGGAAGGGGACAGGGGATTAACAAGGATGGTGGAATGTGATAGACATCATTATCCAAAGTACATGTATGAAGAAGACATGAATTGGGTGTCAACATACTTTATATACAAAAAGAGATATGAAAAATTGTGGTATATATGTGTAATAAGAATTGTAATGTATCATTTTTTTAAATCAATAAAAGTGTCACAAATTGGCTGAAATTCTGTTCAAGGACATTTGCTATCTCTCATACACGCTATCTGTTTCCTTAAAAATGACATTAATCTGAAGGATGAGTGATAATAGTCAGAGAACACTAATAGTTTAGAGTTTGTTCCATCTCTGGAAATAACTAACCAAATTGATTTGCCTAAAAAAGGTAAGGTCATCTTTTTCTGTTTAATTTAATTGCTTCAGCCCCACTTACCCAAATTACAAACTGTGTTGTATTTCTCCTAAGATGCTGCAAAAAAAAATTGCTTGTGACTGCCAAGCTTTACTACAGGAGGCCTGTCTTGCTTACAAACAACGGGCTGAGATTAAAGCCAGAGAAATCCGTCAACTATTGACAGGCTTCAATTCTCCATCATCATAATTTCATTGACCACAGTGAAAATGGTGTCCCCGTGGTTCAGTGCATCCTTGCTTTCATCGCTCTGGATGAACTCAAAACCACAGTGATATTTTATTTTGATGGAGGACGAAGGACAGTCTCTGCCTCTCCAGCTCTGACTGCCTAGGGTCTGGAGCCCCCCAGGAAGATTTGCACTCAGTCCCACAGGATGATCTGCCTCCAGTGTCTTGTCAGTGGTAATTGCTTAAATAATCTGCTGAAACCTATCCACAAAAGGACTTTCTCCTGGGGGAAACAAGCCTGAGCATCCTGACTCAGTCTTCCCTGGAATGATTCTTAATTGGGGGCACTTGGGTTATGTCACTGCCCTCTCAGTCCAAGAAGGTCTGATCACATTGCATTCTAAGAAAACAAAGAGGTTAGGGGACCATCGCCTTCTCTTCCCCTACATTCCTTGGAGGGACATGAAGTGACAGTCTTCCTGGCCACAGATGCCCCTGGGTATCATTAATGACTACTTGCTTTAAAGAGTCATTGTGAGGTGCCACTGAAGTTAAGATACAGGGGTGACAGGCAGATCCACCTCATCGGAGAACAGATCCTATTTGTGTGGCAGCTTCTTTAAGCCCTGCTTGGCCAGGCTGGGAAGAGTTAGACTCTGCACCCAGAAGGCACCCAAGCTCCCTAGCTGTGGGAGCTCTGGCCAGAATTAAATAAAGCCATGTGGGAGATGGCAGGGACTTTTCACTGGCCTGGCCTAGCCTCTGCTTTGTCCCTCCTCCTTCCCATATGGTCTCAATGCCTCTGTTACTTGCCCCTGTCTGCAGGGCAGACCTGGGGAAATCTCCATTTGAGAAGAGGAGCCCCCTTGCTGAGGGCCAGGTGGGAAGGGGTGGGTCCAGGGACAGCTGCAGAGCCCACCTCTCTCTCCTGGGCTGGAGTGGCACCTCTGAAGATGGGTCCACACTGCCCCCCTTTATCTCAAGTGGCTCCTCTGGGATTCATCTCAGTCCCTCCCTCTTTGGCTAGTGCCAGTCCTCACTCTGCTCTAGTGAGCCTCCTGTTGGCTTTTTTTCTGATGCACCAATTAAAAACTTGCTTTGAGGGTTTGCTTCTGATCAGTGGGTAAGGGTGAGTTTGGAGAGAGAGAAGATGAAGGGGAGATATGAGAAATGGCTCCAAATCTAGGACCTGACAAAAGAAATTCCCCTTTTCTCCTGGTCTGTGTTTCCAGCTTCAGAGTTCAAGTGTGTGTCGAGGGCTGTGTGGGGATAGCCTCCATATCCTAGAGCTGCGTCTCCCAGTGAAGCCCTGTCATTATTTACAGAGCAGACTCAGTGCTGTCTTGCTGGACATGAGACAGTGTGTGCATTTCTTCCACCTTCCTAGGGGAGCTTTCCAGAAGTTTTCCATGGTCCCTTTCAGCTGTGGTCTAAATCCAGGGCCTTGGCACCACCTCAGTCTCCTCCTGATGAGGAGACTCATTTATTTTGGCACCTGGACACTTCCTATTTAGTCCCAGGTTCTGAATGTATGGAACAGGGCTTTGCAGGCAGGCATGCTGTAGGAACTCTCCACAACTGTCAGGACACATGGAGACGGAGGCTACTCAGCCTTTGGGGACGGCCTATTCTTGTTCCCCTGGATTCTTCCCCTGCTGGACCTGAGGTTTGAGAGCGATGCTCACAGAAGGTTTGATGAGGGTTCATGCAGGTTGGATGGTGGAGGACATTAGAAATACTAAAATTTTCCTTGCAGATATTTTTCCCCTCCCCAAATGAGAGAAAATGTATAGTGTCCATTGGGGGAATGTGCTCAAAAGACGTGTGAAGAATGATTTTCACAAATCCAGATGTGAGATGTTTTCTTTAGTCCAGCCGGGTGAGGCCAAATATGTGCCTGATGCAAGATGGCTGGTTTTGCTCATAGCACTCTCTAAAAATGTACAAATTGGACAATTAATTTACTCTCTTATTTTTGGCAGGAAAAGCAGAAGTGGCTTCCCAGTACCCATGATTTTACTGCAGCCACCCCCAGATGTGTGTCAATGAAGGGTGCCACGAAGACGGCCCGCTGTGCTAGTGTCCCAGTGGTCAAGTCCAGCATCTCTCTCCCACGTCCCACCCAGGAAGGCAATGAGTCATCAAAGGCAGCCACCTGAGAGGCTGCCCTTCCACCACAATTAGTGGAATTGCCACCACTTTTCACCTGGAACCAGAAGGTTCCCTCTGCTGGGTCTCAGGGGGAACTGGCACTACGCCCACTTCTTGGCTAAACCCTGAGGGCTGTGCTATATGGCCGGTTTTGGTCCCTCTGAGGTCTGACATCTCTCACCCTCCTCCTCACCTGTCACTGGATATTCTCTTGCTCACGTCTCTCAAAGGAATGGCCACCAGAATCAGTCTTCAAATTTCATTGATTGATGGGATTTTATAAATGGCTTTTTTTTTTTTTGACTTCTTGGTGTTTTTACTGACTTTGGCAATGGATGGGGCTGAGCAGAAAGATGTCTTAGGAGTGAAGGTGGTGAAGCCCAGTGCTTTCTCAAGGACAATGACTAGATAATCAGTTACCATTCCTTCCCCTGGACTTAATATTCATTGATGACTTTTTTTTTTTTTTGAGAGAGAGAGAGAGAGAATCTTTCTTGTAGATGGACACAACACAATGCCTTTTTATTTTTATGTGGTACTGAGAATTGAACCCAGGTCCCACCCGTACTAGGTGAGTGCTCTACCACTGAGCCACAATCCCAGCCCTATTGATGACTTTTTTGTACAACATTCAACAGGACATGGAAAAGTAACCCAAGTGTTTGATGGTGGCATTTTAATAGTTTGAGTAAAGCCATTTGTATGATGTGTTTTAAGGTAGAGCCCTTTAGTAGGAGCACGATGGGACCCTGCTGCCTCCTTGCCTCACAGCACAGGGGAGACTCTGACCTACATAGACATTCCCGTCTTACAGCGGTGAGACTCAACAGCTTTTCAACTTTACAGGGTGAGAAAACACACCCTGATGCCCATCTTGATTTTCATTTCAGTACTCCCAAAGTCCCATGAGATATTCCACACTATATTATAAAATAGGCTTTGAGTTCGATGGTCCCGCCCAGCTGTAAGCTAACAGAAGGGTTCTGAGCATATACAAGGGAGGCTCAGCAGGTGTATCATGTGCCTTCTTGAGTCACGACTTTTTCAACTTACTATGGGTTTATCAGGACATCATGCACGGTAGATCAAGGTGCATCTGTGCAGTTCTCACAGTACACTGTGCCTGGTACTTCCTCTCCTCCCTACACTGAACTCACAGGGAGCAGGACTTGGCAAACTTCCTCATTATTTCCTCAACATCCAGCACAGTGTCTAGTACATACCAGGGATCAGAAGATACTTGTTGGGTGAACAGTACACAGCAACAAGATCTGCCAGCACCACCCCCTGCCCGGCCCCCCCTTATTTAGGAGACTACCCCGGGAACAGTGAAATGTGCGGTCTCTGGACTTCAGATCCAGGATCCTGCCTGTCCTTGACAGGCTGGGCCTCTCTGCCCTGCCTCCTGCCTGTGGGACTTGGCTTACAAACTGTGTAACACAGAAAGGGAAGCCAGCCTTTTCTATCCTCACCAGCCGAGTGGTCAGTGGGTCGGTGTCCTGTCCAATACCACCCAAATGCACAAGTGCTCCCTCTTGACTGACTCACTTGGCCACGATTGGGAAGAACCACGTGACTCGCCCACCCCAAGTCATCAGGCATGTCATTGTGTTTTCATGGGAGCAGGCATTGTGCGGCTGGAGCTTTCCTCCTCCTCACAGGGAGGACCACAGGCATTTGTGTTCTGAAGACCTCCCCGGGCAGGGGCAGCAACACTGGGGCTGAGACAAGAGGAGAGGGTGGGGTCTCGCAGTGGGCCATCCAGAGAGGCAGCAAAAACCTCCCAAACAATATTTTATGTGCCCATAAAGGGCATAGAAGTGACAGAGACTTGTGTTTAGGTGGCATGTCTCCTTGGCACGGGCCTCTAAAGCACCTGCTTTATACGTAGAGACATCTGGGTCAATGCTAACGCTGGAATTCTCTTGGATGGGTGTTCTTAACTCAGAGTTTACAAACTTGAACAGAAAGATTACATATTTTCCCCTACTAACCTCTAATTGAAGTGTGCCATGTCCTCAGTTAGGAATATAAGAAACAACCTCCAGTGATGATGCCATCTGTGATGTCACCAACACAAACCTGGGTATCTCCATATCACTCACAGTGCTGCAGGTATCCCACAATGCCTTTTATACTTAGAAACATGTAGCTCTTGAACTCACTGCTAACTCTTTTGTTTTTGTTTTGTGTGTGTGTGTTTAGTGCATTGATATAAAGCATTTGTTTGCTCTACGTTTTTTGTCACAGTTCTCCAAAGAAACAAACACAATGTGTGTGTGTGTGTGCGTGTGTGTGTGTGCACACACACACGCACACACGCATGCATGCATTTGTGCAGCCTTTAGATCTTAGGTCCAGTCTCTGGTCTTTCCCACCTGTGTTTATCAGTTGTGGTCACTCTGCCTAAGTATTGGTATTGGCTCACATGACTGGAGGCCAAATCTATGATCTGCCATCTTCCAACTTAAGATCAAAGAAAGGTGATGCTGTGGTTCTGAGAACCAGAGGACTAATGGTGTAAATCCCAGCAGAGGGCAGAAAACCGATATCCCATCTCAAGCAGTCAGGCAAAGACAGCAAACTCCCCCTTCCTCTGCCTTTTCTTTTCTTTTCTTTTCTTTAATACTGTTTTTAGTTGTAGTCGGACATTTATTTATTTATTTATTTTTATGAGGATCGAACTCAGTGCCTCGCACGTGCTAGACAAGCACTGTGCAGCTGAGCCACAACTCCGGCCCCTACCTTTGCCTTTTTGTTCAATTCAGTCCTTCAGTGAATTGCACGATGCCCGTCCACATTGGGGAGGGCCACCTTCTTTACTCTAGCTACTGAAACATCCTCACAGACACACCACAAATAGTGTTTAACCATCTATTTGGTCAGCCCATGACCCAGTCAAGTTCAACATTAAAATTAATCATCACACTATATCATGAACTTGCTTTTTAAAAACAATATTTCTATTACTGTATCTCAATGTATATGTAATTCTATGCATTTCAAAACATCATTTTGAGAAGAGACACATGGGCTTCATCAGTCAAAGGGACACATCTCACCAAAAAATGTTAAGCATCTCATGAGAAAATCTCTGCAAAGTAGCCACCCAGCCTTTGCTTGACCAATTCCTTGGTGGAAACAAATCCTTCTCAAAAATGGTACCTGTTTTATATTCTTCAAGTATATTTGAAGGGAGGGAGGGTGATCCAAGCTCTAAACTCACCTTTCATTGCTTACTCCACTGTGGAGCTGAGCACTGTAAGCATTTCTCCTTTGCATGATGCTACTCCCTGTCAATAAATCCCTCTCAGGGGACAAGGAAGAGACATCTCTTCCTAACATCCAGCCTACTTCCCTTCTTTTCTCGATGCTCCATCTGCATGGAGATATAAAGGGTGGACACACGCTGCTGCACACTCAAATCATGCTCAGTGACACCCGGCAGCTCTTAATGAGTTCCATCCTGCTCTTCCTGACCTCCAGCCACAGCCCACCAGCACCAGCAGTTACAGAAGGCTCCCAGCTTCCATCATAAGAGAGATGAGGGCTATTTTCCTTCAGCCTCAGTCCGATGACTTGGACCAGTCCTAACCTTGGCCAGTGCAGCAACTAATCTGTTATCCCTTGGGCAACTTTCCTAATGAAGCATGATTCCAGTTTGGGGAGGAGGCCTATGAAGTAGTTTTCTAGGACTGTCATGACAAAGTATTGCAAACTGGTTAATTTAAACCACAGAAATTTATTGTCTTACAGTTCTGGAGGCTACACATCTAAGATGAAGTGTTAGCAGCATTCGTTCCTTCTGAGGACTAACCTAGAAAAAAGACCCTGCTTCTCAACATGCACCATTCCCATGTCCTAAAATTCTTGGGATTTGAAACCATATATTATTGCCATAGACTAGATACAATCTCAGTTTATCAGCCAAGCGGGCACAGTGCAGTGACCACTGCATTAGGACTGCCACTTGGCTAGGATCAGAAATGGGACCCTATTCATTAGGGGATGCAGCCTGGCTTGTGGGATTTCAAATGTAAAATAATTAGGCATCTTAGGAATGGTAAAGCAGAATATTCATCGAGCAAAATTTTTAAAAAAGGAATTTGTAGAAAGACCACTTTTATAGAAGCTAGGGGTATAAATAATAATAAGGGCAGCAAAATAATAAGAACATGTGCTTTAGAGTCAGTGTGACCTGGGTTCAAATACAGGCTCTGCCACTTAGTTGTATGCTGTGATATATCATGTACCCATGAAAGAACAATAAATATAGTGCATTTCTTGTAAACAAATGACATGAGTGACTTGGGCATAGCATAGTGGTAAAGCACATGCTTAGCATTCCCCAAATCCCTTAGGTTGATCTGTAATGCCAGAGAGAAAGAAAGGGGTAGGAGAGGGAGGGAGGGAGGGAGGGAGGGAAGAAGGAAGGAAGGAAGGAAGGAAGGAAGGAAGGAAGGAAGGAAGGAAGGAAGGAAGGAAGGAAAGAAGTCTGTATAAGTATATTACTAGACTCATCTGTACCTATTATGAAACACAAACAAGATTTAAAATTACAAAATGAAGACAATATAAACAGTTATTTAAACAAATTGTTTTACTTCATTAATGGTACCCAAAACCCTTGAACCATCACCTAACAAAAATTCCATTTCTCAGGAAAGTATTCTGATTATGTATGTATGCGTGCTTCATTTCTAGAAATCTTAATTTACATTTTGCGATTCAGTGATTTGGAAGTTTATTTATATGCTTGATTTTAATGGCATTAGCAGCTGAAGTCGATCCCTCACAAAGATGCAAATGGCAGAAGTGCATCGTTGGCTGAGCTCACTAAATTATGATAACCATCGCTGGCAGAGGGGGCCCAGTGGTGCCCAAGGGCAGTATAATGACGCTCTATCTTCCCAGAGTTGCTCAGAAATGAATAAATTCATATCGAAATAGGATGCCTTCATCTGTTTAGTGTTCAACAGATCTAAGGATATTAACTCAATACAAAGTTGAAATACAAAAATGCTCTGATGGGTGTCTGCTGTTCCCCCATGGACTGACCCTGGGGACAAAGGGAACTTTGCCATCACTGCTACAGTATTCCTTTTGACACAGCTGCTAGCTTCTACAGAGCAAGTGAGTGATCTAAGAGGGCAAGGTGGGGTGGGGCGTCCTTTGGTACCTGGCCCCAGAGGTCCCACACTGTCATTCTCCCTGTATTCAGTCTGCCACTCATATCAACCCTGGCTTGTTGTGGGCAGGGGCTGCACACGGCAAGGAAATTCTCAGGAAGTGAGAATTTCTGGGGACCATTGGAAGCTGGGTACTTGGAAAGCTCCTGAGGAATGTGGCTGTAAAATGGGAAAAGAGCCTGGGGCAAAAGGAAATGCAAGAGCCAGGGAACCAAGAATCCATCTCAGAAGAAAAGACCCAAGATGGGCACCCTGGGGCCGACTTTTATAAAAGCAATCAACTCTCCTTGTATGAGGAGGAGGGGGATGCTGGGAGTGAGGTCTCCAGGAAAAAGTCAAATTAATAAAAAGAGAGCCCATCTGATACTCTTAGACATTTAAAAGTCAGTTGATGTCTAAATAGGATGGGGGGCAGGGTGGGATGAAACCTTCACTACATAGGAACCCTAAAGAGGGAAAACATGGTAATTATAACCCCAGGAAAGCAAAACATTTTGCAACAAAGAAAACGTAATAATAGATTACTTAGATTTCGAAGTGAGTATTATTTATATGACCACACTAATATTAATATCAATCCAGCTAAAAATAAAATGTAAGCATTGGGAGGATGGCGAGACAGGAAGTGGAGGTAGAGAACACAAGAGAACTAAAACTTCACCCAGAAGAACAGAAAATCCACAGGTTTTTTAAAAAACCCATGTCAGCATGCTACATAGAAACCCAGAAATAAACATCAAATGAAACAGTTAAAGTGATCTCCTCTGAGGATCCCAGGGGTGGAGCAGGTCAGGGGTGAAGTTTGGGACAATCATTTTTTTAATAAACCATTTATACTGTCTAATTTTTTGGCATATAAAAAAGAAGACTAATGAAAGCAACATGTGTAAATTAGGATGCCCATGAACCAGCAGCTGAGTTTCCACATCACGCTTTATAATTACAACATTTATGGCTGTGAATAGACTTAGAGAATAAAACACCACTGCAATTCAAAGAAAGATGTTTTCACCATACCACATGTTGTCAATTATTGGAACTAAAAAGAATTGGAAATACAAACAAATGAATGACTATTTAAATCACCCATTCAAAACCAAATATAGGTGGCCCTCTCGGAAACCATGGCTACCTTGTCTAGTATGAGATAAAACAGACATTGGAAAAAAGATAGCCTCTCAACAAACAGTGCTGGGAAAACTGGAAATCTATATGTAGTAGGATGAAATTGAACCCCTATCTCTCACCCTGTACAAAAATATCAAAATGGATCAGGGACCTAGGTATTAGACCAGAAACCCTGCACATACTAGAAGGAAATTTAGGACTGACACTCCCACATATCAGCTCAGGAACTGAATTCCTTAACAAAACTCCTAAAGCACCACAAGTAAAATCAAGAATCAATAAATGGAATAGCATCAAATTAAAAAGTCTTTATAGCAATAGAAACAATTAAGAGTGTAAAGAGAGAGCCTACAGACTGGGAGAAAATCTTTGTCACCTGCATCTCAGATAGAGCATTAATCTCCAAGATATATAAAGAACAAAAAACTTAACACCAAAAAAATAATAATAACCCCATCAATAAGTTAGCAAAGGATAAACAAACACTTCACAGAAGAAGAAATATAAATGGTCAACAAATATAAAAAAAAAAAACGTAACAGCCAGGTGCAATGGCACACACCGGTAACCCCAGTGGCTTAAGAGGTTGAGACGGAGGATTGCAAGCTCAAAGCCAGCTTCAGCAAAAGAGAGGGGCTAAGCAACTCAGCAAGACCCTGTCTCTAAATAAAATACAAAATAGAGATGGGGATGTGGTTCAGTGGTCCAGTGACCCTGATTTCAATCCCTGGTAACCACCCCCAGCAAAATGTTCAACATCTCTAGCAATGAAAGAAATGCAAATTAAAACTACACTGAGATTCCTTCCATCTCACTCCAGTCAGAATGGCAATTATCAAGAATATAAGTTGTTAGAGTCTGTAAACAAGTCTGGATGGCACCTGGCATTTTGCCAGAGGGAGTGGTTTGTGAAGTAATGCCAGCGAGCCATTAAGTGTGGAGATTCCTTATTGGTTGACTGATGTATCTAGTTTATGTTAATTAAGATAAGCTGTGAAAAATGTATAAATACCTCTGTTATCCTACAATAAACGGCTTCCACTCCTGCTGTATCAACATACACAAGTTGTTCGTCACCCCCCGGTTATTTTGCCCAGCCAGCCGGGCTGCGGCAATAAGTAACAACAAATGTTGGCAAGCATGTTGGGAGAAAGGTACACTCACACATTACTGGTGGAACTGCAAATTGGTGCAACCACTCTGGAAAGCAGTATGGAGATTTTTCAGAAATCTGGGATGGAACCACCACGTAACCCAGTTATCCCACTCCTCAATATATACTGGAAAGTCTTAAAATCAGCATACTACAGTGATGCAGCCACATGAGTGTTTAGAGAAGCTCATAATTACTAAGCTATTGAGTCAACCCAGGTGCCCTTCAACAGATGAATGGATAAAGAAAATGTGGTGTATATACACAATGGATTATTACTCAGCCATAAAGAAGAATGACTTCATGACATTTAACTAGTAAATGGCTGGATCTGGAGATTATCATGCTAAGTGAAATAAAAAAAAAATCCAAAGGGTAAATGTTTTCTCTGATATATGGAAACTAAATCACAATAAAGGAGAGAGGAAGGGAATAATAGAAGTTAAGTAGATTGGAAAATGGAGAATGGAGGGAAAGGAGGGGGATAAGAAAAAGAAAGACAGTGAAATGGATCTGACATAATTTTTCCATGTTCATATATGAAACAATGGAGTGAATCCCACCATCATGTGAATTCACAAAAATGGGATCCTAACTAGAATAAGAAATATTCCTTTTGTGCTTATACAGTTATATGAAAAATGAATTCCATTGTCATGCATAACTAAAAAGAACCAATTAATTTAAAAAGTAGTATAGATTGTCCTTTGTAAATAACATTGATAGACTAGGGGGACATTATGCTAAGTGAAATAAACCAAACACAGATCTCACTTATATGTGGAATCTAAAACATTCTAACTCATCAAAACAGAGTAGAATGGTGGTTGCCAGTATCTGAGGGAGAGGGAAATGGAGAAGTGAAAAGTAAAAGGTATAAAGTTTCAGTTAAACAAGATAAATAAATCCTGGATATCTAGTATATAGCTTAGTGCCTATCTATCAATGCTATATTGAAGATTTAAACTATACTAAGAGAATAGATTTTATATGATAGTCTTATCACATGAAAAGTATTAATACTACTAGTAATAATAATAAAAATAAAGATATTAATAATACTAGTAATAATAATAGTAGTAATAGTAATAGTAGTAATAGTAATAGTAACAATAATAAAGAAGTAGGAGGAGATTGTGGGAGGTAATGGATGTCTTTATGGTATTGATGTTGGTGATGGTTTTCACAGATGCATACTCATTCCTAAACTCATAATATTCATTAAATTTGTATGTATTCTAGTGGATAAATATGCACAGCGTTTTACATGTCAATCATACCCCAATAAAGTTGTGAAAGAAAGAAAACATGGCTCCTACCCCTGAGCTGTGGTTTCTTCTCTCGCTGCCCTTCTCTGCATTTCTTAGCCCTATCCTCCTGGATCCTCTTCAATATCTCCTTCCCAAAGATTCCAATACCTGTTCTTCACTGCCACTCCCCTCTCCAAGTAAGGACATATCTTTCTTTCTGTTCAACTTTCAGCTTTTTGTGTATGACATTTTAAACTTGTGCCTTGTATTATTTGTGTCTGTGTTTTAAGGGCAAGGTCTGAATCCCATTAGCACCTCTACCCTGTTAATGTGCTTCTAAAAATAAGATGCACCGACAACCAGATGACGCCAACTTGGTACATAACGATCCAAGTAGTGGCTTTGCTGCCTGCCATGGACTGACCCTGGGACTGTGTGGCTGCTTTGCACCCAATTCATTACGCATGCCGTACACATTTTTTCCCCATTGCTGAGCTATCATAAGCAGTCAACCACCCTTATCAGTGTTTAAGACTTATTCTGTAATGAAAAGAGCATTTTAAAAAGTTATTACTTGGAGGTCTTATTAGCATTTCTGGGAAGCTAGAGGCTCCTGGGGAATAGTTGAATGGACACGTTGGTCAGGGGATGGTTCTCTTTAATGATGAATTCAGGGCAACATTATTCCTTTATCTTTTTGATGTGCTTCAAAAATGAGGTACCAGAATAACAAGTGGAAGGCAGTCCCGGACTACCACTTTGAGTTAGACTTACCAGAATTTGATGCAAATGTTCTTGATTGAAATATGCACAGTTATAATGTCTTCCAGTTAAATGGAAGACAAAAGTACATAAAATTTTAAGGTAGGAAAAAAAAGAACTTGAGGAACTGTCTAAGCATGGGATCCTCACTAACCAAAGCTCCCCTTTCCTTTAGAGACCCTAATGCCTCCCAGAAGTCAGGGCATGGAGGTCAGACCTTTAAGGACAGACCTCATAATCCTGGGTGAAATATGAAAGATACATCACTAGAATGAAGGGGTAGCAATACTAAGACATCTGCAGATATTTAATTTTTACATCAAAAGTAAATTAATTAACCATTACTCATGTTTTTTTTTTTTTAAAGAAAGAGTGGGAGAGAAAGAGAGAGAGAGAGAGAATTTTTTAATATTTATTTTTTAGTTCTCGGTGGACACAACATCTTTGTTTGTATGTGGTGCTGAGGATCAAACCCGGGCCGCACGCATGCCAGGCGAGCGCGCTACCACTTGAGCCACATCATTACTCATGTTTTATATGTGGGTCATCGCCGACACCAGCACTAGGTCGGTTGTTTCATGTCACTGAGGAAAATGTTCCACAACATGGCGGGGATGCTCCCAAGGGGTGACAATGCCCCTCATTCATCTGCTATCTGGAGAATTTCCAAAGGGGTGCTGTTTCCTGGTTACCATGGGAATGGTTTTCAAGATTATATTACTGAATTTCACTGAAATGATCCTCACAGAATAGACAAGTGAACACTAAGAATGCAAAGCTCCATGACAACCAACCAGGAAGGGGCAGAGTGCTCCCGGGGTGATTTCTTTGTCAACTCTGAAACTGTAAGGTAGAAAACAATGTTTACCTAACTATATCTTATCGGAAGTTGTCCGGCAAAAATCAAAATCACCAAGGAAAGACTCAAAATAAAGACGTGCATCCATTCTCTGAAACAATAGGCCTTAATCTAAAGTATATGTCATGCCTTGGGCTATTGGCTCCCTCAAGCTTCCTAGAGATACAGGCCTTTCTGAACTGAGCATCCAGGCCAGGAGAAGAGACCTCAAGAGCTGGCAAAATGAAGGGGATGATATTTATTTCTAGATTTCTCAATTGAATGCTAATGGAACTATTTTTTTTAACTTAGGCATTATCTATTGATTTTCTGTTATGCTCGTTGAAAATTAAATACTTCTATGTTCCCTACCCAGCAGCCCTTCTTGCCTCCTCCCAGAATCCCATCCCACCTTTAATTAAATCAATAAAAGTATCAACATTAGTACTTCCCTGTAAATAATACTCACTGCATATCCTACCTTCTCCACTACTATCATGTTTTCTGTCTGTGAAATGTTTTTCCCCCCTGAGTTATCATTGTTTCACTTTCTATGTCTTGAGATAATTTTTCCCCATCAGATTATTTATATATCAGTTGACTCATTAATATTTATTCATAGAGAAGTTCTTTAATTTTATTAAGGGGTGGTTTTTTCCTGGAGATCTCCCTCTCAGTACCCATTATCCACATCCGTCTGGACTGTTTGCTTTCTAGACTCACGATAGCACTATTCTATGCTACCCACGTCTAACCAGGGACTGAGATGAAAATGTGGGTCCGAACAAGATCATCAAGAAGCTGGTTGGACACAGGAAGGAGTTTGGATTGTATAAGTCATTGGAGAACCACAGGGAGCAAGAAGATGAAATCTGAATTTGAAACGCCCTTGCACCAGAGTAGCCGACGTTCCAGGAGGGCATGTCCCAAGTTCAGGGTTTCCTGATCTGCCTTTAGCTACCCACTGTCCTTCTTTGGAACCCCCAGACGTACACTTAGGCTCCAAAAATAGTGATTTTTGAATAATTACACAAATACTGATCCCAAACCTAACTCAGAAGCACTTATAGTAGGAAGGAAAAAAAATCTCTTGTAAAAAGTTAAAATTAAAGATTTTCAGCATCATGAAGTTCAGGCCAGTGTTTATCTTCAGATTTTTTTCATACATTCAACACTTGCAAAGACCTATGTCAGAACAAGAATTTATTTAAAATGTAAACTTTGAGGTTGGAAATAAAGGTGACCAGGACCATTCAAAGGATTATAAAGATAGCTTGGAATTCAAAGGGAAGACAGAACTAGAGAACGTGTTCTGATGGCCACATTGCAGCAAGTAGAACCAAGAAAACCTCCTCCCTCCATTTTTGGGACCCTCTCAATCTTCTCTTGTTCTCTTCTATGTTTTTCAAAATTTATATTTAGTAAAGCTGTATTATCATAAATATCTTGCTGCCTTAGTGTACTTTCAAATTTTCCAATGCTTTCACAAAAATCCTATTAAGCCTTTTGACAGCCCATAAGGTAGATGGATAGGGCTGGTGGTACAATTCCCATTTTTATAGGTAGGGAGCTAGTTCTGAGAGGCTTAATGACTTGCTGAGAGAGCCACAGCTGGTCAGCAGCCCCGACAGCTTAGAAGAATAGAGTTGATCATCTGTCCCAGAGTTTTCATCTTTTTCTCCCATAACTTCTCTTTCCCATTTCACCTCTGATTCTTTGTCCCCATTTCTTCAACACAATAACTATGCAGTTTCCCCCTTACTTTACAGGACACATTCCAAGACCCCACAGGATGCCTGAAGCTACAGATTATACTGAACTGTTTTTTTTTCTGTACGTATATACCTATGAAGAAGTTTGATTTCTAAATTAGGCACAGGAAAAGATTAACAACAATAACTAATAATAAAACAAAACAATTCTAAACAACATACTGAAACAAAAGTTATGTGATCTCTCCCTCTCTTGAAAGAGTTGAGACAAACATTGATATGTTTTACAAAGAGAAATCACAGGTGCATATTATTATAGACTATTACATATATTATTATAAATTATTATAACAGATATCTTGTTTTTTGATGTATAAGGTTTGCATCCTATTGTTAATTATTTAAAATAATTAAACTATATTTAATAACTTTAATAATTGATGTATACATTTGAATTTTAACATAATTTAAATATAAATTAAAATATATTTTCTTATATATATATATCTAACAGATATATAAAATTAGAATTTTTAAAAAGCAATTTTTTTTTAATATTTATTTTTTAGTTGTAGTTGGACACAATACCTTTATTTGTCTTTCTGTGGTGCTGAGGATCGAACCCAGGGCCTCGAACTTGCTAGGTGAGCGCGCTACCACTGAGCCACAACGCCAGCCCTAAATAACAAAATAACAAAATTTTTAAGTAAAATAAAATTTAAAAAAATAACAAATTTTTAAGTAAAAAGTTTTTTTTTTTTCTTAAAATGTGGTTTTTAACCTTCTCTCCCCCAACTGTGCCCCAATGGTCATAGGTCGTTTGCAAAGGGGATTCACACTCTTGATGTAAAGTCTACATGGGCCACCAGGGGCCTGTGGCTCACATATTCCTTTTTGAGGTTCATAAGAGCCTCCATTTCATGAAACTTGCTATGAATAATTCGGAGGGTATACATACAAGAAATTAGGAGATCAAACTGGGGTGTAAGTTATATACTTTTGCAAATGACTTACAGGATTGACTTATAGGATTCCCAACAGAATGTATATAAATATCAAGCTAAGTATATTTTTAATTCAATTTAATGGTTATAAATTTAATTTAAGAAAATCACTTCTGAGTTTGTAGGCTGTGGCCCATTGTAGGGCTGCCAAAACCCAGGCACACCATGGAGCTGACACCCTTGATTTCACAGAGGGATAATCAGGAGTATAGCTCCTGGGAACAGCCACTGCAGCCACACATATTCCTATGGAAAAGAGACAGTGGATTTGTTCAGACTCCATCTATCTTGAGGAGGAACGGGACTCCATCTCTCATGGTGAAAAATGGGTCACAGCAGTAACCTATCACCATGCCATCTCATCTTTATTGGTTAATAAATGGAGCTCCAAGGCCTCCTTCCTCCACGGAGAATATCTGCACACACATTGGAAAGTGCCCTGAGTCATCAATGTGGGCTTTTGGTTAGACAGCGACCACTCTAGATGACGCACTGTGGACCTACTCCCAAATCACGATCTGGCCCACACACATTTTGTTTAACTTACAGTAGGCATCAGTATTTTAGAATGAGCAGAGTCCTGAGTTTGCATTTCTTTTGAATAATAAATACATCTGGCAACAATGGCCCCTAATTCTTCTTTTTAAAAAAGATTTCTTATTTTAGTTGTAGATGGACACAATGCCTCTATTTTGTTTAATAATTTTTTTATGTGGTGCTGAGGATCAAACCCAGTGCCTCACACATGCTAGGTTAGCGCTCTGCCACTGAGCCACAATCCCAGCCCCACTAATTCTTAAAGGACAGTGGTATAAATGCTGCTGGCCTGGGCACAGGCTCCTCAGATACCTAGACCCTGCTCTCTTGCCTGGAAGATTTAAGTGCTTGCTCCAAAACTATGGAGTATAGCCTGACTCCAGCCCTAGAACTTTCCCTGAGGACCTCGACCCCTTCTCAGCCCAGGCTGTATGCTTTGGTCTGCTCTGGGGTGCCGGGGATGTGTTGCAGGGAGGAACTT
Organism: Marmota marmota marmota; assembly: GCF_001458135.2. NCBI lineage: Eukaryota > Metazoa > Chordata > Mammalia > Rodentia > Sciuridae > Marmota > Marmota marmota. Next base: position 63,349,373 of record NW_025999842.1, read on the forward strand.
CCCACTTCTCTATGCCTTACTGCCAACTTCCTGGGGTGCAGCTGACTTATCCCCAGGCAAACTTGCTTTTATATACACCCCACTTCTTATCCTCCAAATTGCTCCTGGCACTTCCTATTTGGCTCCCTGACTAATCCAGGGACCTCTCCCCTCAGGCTTGAAGAGATCATCACGGCATAAACCTGGGCCTTAACCCGAGGGAAACTGAGGCCCAGAGCAGTAAACCTGTCCAGGGTCAACTAGAGCTGGCAAGTGATGGGGCTGGGACAAACCATGCCCCAGCCTGTCCCCAGCCTTCTTTCTGTTTCAGGAAACAGCTCATAGGCCATCAAAATAAGAGGGGCTGGCCAGGTCCATGGTGACCCTATCTAGTTTCACACAGAAAACAGGTCAGAGTGAAATAAAACAAAAATTAAAATGAAAGTGGTAGAAAAAGGGGCAATGGTGCTCCCAGGGAAGGAACACAGAGACAGGAAGTGCTTTCACATTTACCTCCTGCACACAGGCACAAAGAGCTAATTCTGTGGACATGCAGCTACTCAGCAATGTCATCTTCTACCTCCACCATCTATTGTGATTTAGCCCTCCTAGATGTGTAATTTTATAAACGTTAAAGACAGAAATTGGATTTTTTCCCTCCAAATAAATTGAGTATATTTTATTGTATACGATACATTGTGTCTCTCTGCAGTAGAAGGGGTAGCTAGTTTTTCTCCTAACTTTGTCCTATTCCTCATGGATACACAACAGGATGGCATCTCCCAGCTTCCATTGCAGCTAGACATGGTCATGTGACTGAGTTCTAGCCAATGGAATGTGCGAGGAAGCCAGCTCTGCTCACTGACCCTCTTATACTCTTTTCTAGTATGACCCAGGAAGCATGGGTAGAGTTACAGATCAGAAAGGAGTCTGACCCCTTGAAGGACTTCTTTTCTGTGTGGGGTTTTTACAAGTTCACATCCCTGTTCTACTACTAGGGACAAATTTAATTTTTCTATGCCTCAAGTATTTTACCAGTTTACAAATTGGGTATATTGGTAGCAAACATCTCTCAATGCTGTTCTAAGTATAAAATGAGTTAATATTTGTAAAAATGCTGAAAATAGTGCTTTGCTTAGAATAAGCAATACATAAAGGTGTATTAAATAAAACATTGAATGCTCTATAAATGTTATTATTTGGGCCTTTATAGTGTTTATGGCATGAATGCTCATGTTCCTCCAAAATATTGACGCACTAAACCCCAATGTGACAATATTTGGAGATACAGCCTATGAGGAGGTGATAAAAGTTAAATGTGACCATAATGTGGGGCCCTAATCCAATAGAGCTAGTGGCCTTCTAAGAAGAGGGAGAGACACCAGAGCTCACTCTCCACACATGTATATTGAGGAAAGGCCACGTGAGAGTATAGAAAGAGGGTGGCTGTCTGCTACCCAGAAAAAGGGCCCTTTCCAGTAATGGAATTAGCTGGTACCTTGGTCTTGGTGCTATGGTTTTGATGTGGGGTATTCCCCAAAAGCTCATGTGCAAGACAATGCAAGAAGTTTCAGAACAGAAATGATTGGGTTATGAGAGCCTTAACCCAATCAGTCGATTAATCATCTGCTGGAATTAATTGAGTGGTAACTGAAGGGAGGTGTGGTGAGGCTGGAGGAGGTGGGGCTTTGGGGGCATGGCTTTGGGGTACCTATTTGTATCTGGCAAGTGGAGTCTCCCTGCTGCTCTCTGATCATCGTGTGAGCTGCTTCCCTCTGCCACACTCTTCCACCATGATGTCCTGCCGCACCTCAAGGAATGGAGATTGCTATCTATGAACTGAGACCTCTGAAACCGTGAGCCTTCAAATAAACTTTTCCTTCTCTCATATTGTTCTGGTCAGGTTTTTAGTTGCAGCAGTGAAAAGGTGACTAAGACACTTGGACTTCCCAGCATCCACATAGATGAGAAAATAAATTTCTATTGTTAAAGTCACCCAGTCTGTGATATTTTCTTAAGGTATCCCAAAAGACAAATATAATGGCTACTCTACATATTTTAAAAATTTTCTTTGAAAGATAAGAATAACTTTGGCTACTAGGTTTCCTCTTGCCAGATAGCACAGAAATTGGATGCTGAGGTATAGGTGTCAGATGAATTGGCTTGGGTTCAAATCTTGGCTCTGCGGTAGGTAAGACATGTAAAAATTACTTAGCCTAAGTCTTAATTTTTTCATTAACAGAATAATAACACCTACTTTATGGGATTATTGGAAGATTAATGAGATAATCTTTGTAAAAATAAAAAAAAATCCAGGAGTACCTTGCACATAGTAAGTGTTCATTAAATAGCATTGTTTCTGGGCAATAAGTGATAAGAGGCCATGTTTGGGAAGGAAGTACAGAATATTTACAATTCATCTCTGAACCATTTGTTTGTTTGGCTAAAAACTCTTCCTTCAAGCGAAATCTTAGAAAAATATCCAATCTAACTTAGATAGAGGCAGAGGGAGGGGTTGGGAAGAAGGGGACTCTGGGACTATCTCCATCCACTGACTTGCCCTCAGATCCCCTCTCCCGGGTGTCCCTGAGTCACCTCTGTGGAATTTCAGGGCTCCTCAACTCAGTCTGATCATCTACAGGACTTGAAGTTCTCTATTTTGTTCCAGCTCTAACATTTTATGGCAATGTGAACTGTCATTTGGCCATGAAATAGAAGCTGAAGTTGAAATTATGCTAACACAGCCCTTTTCCTATAGTCAGGCTTCTTCCAGTTTAGCAGAGGGTTTCCATGGCAGTCTGCATACTCCCCAGTTAGGTCCTACTGCTGGAGGGACCCCTCCACTTCCTCCTAACTCCCCTACACCAAGAGGGTGGCCAGAAGCTGATGTGGTGCCCTGGTCCTGCTGTCGCTGGCTCCATGGGGCTCTAGGCTCCAGGTGAAGAGTGGCTCCATGTTAGATCTCACATCACACCCCAAAGGCTGAGATTCTGATAGATGAGGCCCTTAGTCATCCCCACCAGCTCCCCACTGTCACCAGCTACTCACCAGCATCTGGAAATGCTTGGGTCCTGGGTTCCCTGCATGCTCTGTGCATCCATCTGCCTCTCTGTGTCAGAAGGGCTGGTTAGGGTTGGGATTCCCCTTGGGCTTCCCAACACCCCTCATCAGGTCTTTACTTCCAGCTCTTCCCATAATTGTGTGAGGTCTGATTCCTGGGATAGGGTCCTACCCAACAATACTTAGGGTCCTTCCTCTTCCCTGGTAGGACTTCTACTTATGGTAAGTGGAGGTCTGCTAATTAAGAATGATTTCTTGGGGCTGGGCTTGTGGCTCAGTGGTACAGTGCTCGCCTAGCACCTGCAAGACCCTGGGTTCGATCCTCAGCACCACATAAATAAATAAATAAAGGTATTGTATCCAATTACAACTAAAAAATAAATATTAAAAAAGAATGATTTCAGGGCTGGATTTGTGGCTCAGCGGTAGAGTGCTCGCCTAGCACAGTTGGGACCCGGGTTCAATCCTCAGCACCACATAAAAATAAAGGCATTGTGTTGTGTCCATCTACACCTAAAAAATAAATATTAAAAAAATGATTTCTCCAACATTATCAGCATCATTTGAAACTCAAGTATTTTTCCTAAACACTTAATACTCCTGCCTCCTTTTGCTTTATAGAATTAAGTACTAATCGTCTCAATAATGATCTACTATAAAATTCAATATATCTAATGTGCAGTATAGCTTGTTAATTCACAAAACATGCTTTGATGATTTTAAGCAAGACTTTAGACTAATGCTTTTAAAACATTATTTTAATAAATACTGGGAAGTAGAAAATATAACTAACATAGTAACTAATTAGTTCATGGGGATTCTGAGTCAGGATGATGGAGTCAAATTTATTGAGCTGAAAAATGTAAGGAAATTGAAGAGGTAATATGAAGATGTGGTGACAGTGACTGATATTTGGGGAACTCTGATAGAAAGAGGTAGCTGCCTGCTACTCAGAAAAAGTAGCACTATAGTCATCAGGTGGGAAAAGGTGTAGTTTAGGATCCAGGGGAATTTGGTTATTCTACCTTTTCCAGGGCACAAAATTGCAGAGGCAGATTCATGCTCTGTGCATCAAAGGCTGGGCAACCTGCAAGGGCTCTGGGGCCTGTCCTCCCAGATGACCTGTCCACCCCAGCCAGTCTCTGGATCCTTGCCAGCTCTAATGCTTCAGCCTGCACACTTCCCAATTGCTCAGGATTTCCCCAAACACCTGGGATTATTTAGGCTCTTGTTTATTTTCACCATTTCTCACTGTACTGTGCCTCTGCCACCCAAAACTTTCATGGTCAAAGTTACCTTCTCTTTCCACATCTCAATTTTTTGGACCTTATCTTAACAAATGATTAAAATTAAAACTGTTCATAATTGCCGTAGATGTCATTGCCCATTGGAGAAATTGGAACAAGAAGAATCAAGTGTAGAAGTGTATCCTTGCTCACCCATTCCTTTCACCCCAGTTTCATTTTCCCAGAGCAGTTTCTCCTGTTTGACGTAGAATCTTCCAGGATTTGTTTTTCATTTAAGTATTGGCACACGGGATTTAAGAAACACACAAAATGGGCACCCTATGCTTGCTACTCAAGACTTTCCCTTTTGCATTTATCAATAAATCATGGATACTCTTCTGTGTTATATACAAGCCCACCTCATCTTTAACAGATGCACAGAATTTTACAGTATGTTCTTTTTGAAATTGACTCCCAAAGGCCATTGGGCTACTTTCCTAACCACATCACATGAAAGACCTGCTCTAAGCTCCAGGGCTTCCATGTATACAGTTGACTCGCTTCCTTCCTGAACCTCTAGGATGATGTTAATAGATAACATCTGTGCAAGGATTGAGACACTGATCAAATAGTTTCCTGTGCTGTGTGGTTCGGATGAGAAACTCCACTTGAGAAGGGGACATTCCTCTCTCTGGCATGAGAATTTCACCCATTTCACCCTTTTTACCCTACCCCTAAATCTTCAGCTCAGAAAAATCCTACACCAAAGTTGCACATTTAGAGATGGCATATTCGGATTCCCTAGAATACAATCTGATTTGATTGTGACCTCTAATATTAGCTTTTGCTATTAATATCAATAATTTCAGCTAATACTTTCATATGCCATGCTAAGCATGTCACCTAATCGAACTCATTTCATGCTTTCAACAATTCTATCAGACTCAAAAAACGTTCAGTGAACCTATCCACGATTGATCACACAGTTATAAAATGGAAAAAGTCTAGAAGATCAGCCCCACTCTTCAGGAATGCAGACAACTCCTATGCCTCTCTCCAGGGCCTCACCACCCCTGGGCTCAACTCAGCCAGGAGTCGGAGTGAAGATGTCTTTTCCTGTGTTTGTATTTTGCTGTGGCAAGCACCCCCGAAGGCTAAAAGGCTTGTGTGTTATCCATCTTAACTTGTTAGCCCTGAGAGGTCTTTACCCACACTGGGCACTTAAATCCACTTGAATGATGATGCTGCTGCCTTTATAACCTGACAGCAGCGAGGACCGGAGTCCAGCACTCTGGGACGCTCGATAAATCCCTTGTCAGAGTGATTGCTGATGGCTTGTTTTCTTTCCTTTGCTGGACTATTTATAGAAGAACTTTTAACAAGCTCCAAAACATAATATTCTCCAGGGATACTTTTTGGACCTTGAAACTACATCCTGCAATGAAAAAAAAATTGCTAGGATTTTAGGTAAGGTTCAGGTATTGATCCGCAAGGACCTCTCAGAGTATTCAGTGCTGCTTGGTTGAATCCTGTTATTCCTATCCAATGCCACCATGGTTTTAAATAAACTACGAACATATTCAAATAAATCCTGTCTAAAGTAAAACACATTTTAAAATCATTTTAGCAATGAATTTCATTGCCTAAAACAAGTTGTTGAATTATTTCAAACTCTTTGGAGAATCTGAGAGTCAATCAGTAAATTTAGTAGTCCAATACAGTCATTTTTCAGAATAGGACAGAGGTACAGAAGAGAATCATTTTGCCTGATGTCACAAAGTTAGTCTTTGTTTCAGATATAAATAAACAAATCAAATGCAATGGCTATAAAGATCCTTTTGGATGTGGCTGTCCTTTTTCTAAATTTATTGCTTTTTTTCTTTTTTTTTTTTTTTTTTTTGGTACCAGGGATTGAACTTAGGGATGCTTAACTACTGAGCCACATCCTCAGCCCTTTTTTATATTTTATTTAGAGACAGGCTCTTGCTAAGTTGCTTAGGGCCTTGCAAAGTTTCTGGGACTGGCTTTGAACTTGCAATCCTCCTGCCTCAGTCTCTTGAGCCACTGGGATTCCGGGCATGCGTCTCACACCTGGCTATTGCTTATTATTGTAATGTTTCTGCCTGGCATACCACAAGGACAAGACAAGTGCTCAAGAGGTCTTTTCTGAGTTAATGTGCCAAACATGTGGCATATTTCCAGATGAAATATTTGCTGTTATCAGACACCAACCCAAATTTTTAATAAAACAAAAATGAATGCGTTCCATAAAAGAAAAATTACCCCAGAGTTAAAGAATCAAAGAAGACTTTATTCAAGACTATTGCAATAGGGGAGAGAGATCGAATTCAACTCCACTGAAACAAAATGCAAGAAAGTTTTAAAATACCTGAGTGAGTAAGTAAGAAAGTGCTAGAAGGTAGAGGTGGGAGGTTGGTCATGTCATGGCACCATCTGTTTGTTAATTTGTGCTTACTGAAGTCAGCCTTCTACCCACTCACAGAGACTGGGAGACAAAGGGGTGGCTTTCAGGTCCTTAAGAATGACATTCCAGGATCATGAAGTAAGAAGCTGGAAGAAGATTCACATCTCAAATGGGCAAGGACAGATTTTATAATTGCAAGTTTTCTAAAGTAAATGCTCTAGGAAAAGGAATATCAGAGGCTGATAGCCAGAAAGGAACCTGTGTAAAGCTTTAGTCCAGATAAAGGGAACATTAAGGCCATGTTGGTTAGTACTTCTTGGTAATGATAGAAGATTAAACACATATATTTGCCTGCACAGTCTCCTAAAACTCCAACTCCAATAAAATGCTAGCAAAAAAAATATGTTTTTGTTGAGATTTAAAATCACAAGGAAAAAATAACAGGAACAGAGACAATAAAAACATTTTGGAAACTAAAAAGTAGCTAAAAGCAAAAACCAACTTGGTAAAGAAGGTTCCTTCCCAAACTGGCCATGTGGGAAACCAAGAAGCAACTCAAGTGACACTGAACCCCCTCACCCCATCAAGGTGTCTAGGAATTGGTGCCATTAAGAACCCCTGAAGGAGGAAAGATGGTGAAATGAGGTGGACACCATTACCCTAGGTACACGTGTGACTGCACATATGGTGGGACACTACATTGTGTACAACCAGAGAAATGAAAAGTTGGGCTGCAATTGTTTACAATGAGTCAAAATGCATTCTGCTGTTATACATACCTAATTAGAATAAATAAATAAATTAATTAAAAAATAAAATAAATAGGCCTTACTTGTGGGGGGTGGGGAATAAGAACCTCTGCATGGAAGGGAGATGATAGGGCTAAAAACAGGGTAACCGATTGAATAGCAGAAAGGCAAAATTCACCTAAATGGTTGGAAGTTAAATTTGTGGAAATTCTAATTGAAAATAGAACAAAAAAGAAAAGAAAAAATAACTGCTCCCTGAAATCAATCATATCTATATCTATGTCTACATTATTGATCAATTGATTGATCGATAGATAGCTGGCTGAGTTCTAGAAATAGGGCAAAGAATTCAGAGAAGAGGAAATAAACAGCCAAATAATTTAAGATAATCTGCCAGCAACTGTAGATTGAAAGGGCTTACATGTGCCCAGGACCATACATAAAAAGGCCTCCACACTAAGGAGTATTATCTTGAAGTTTTAGGATATCAGGAGGGAAAAAATAAGAAAATGTCAGAAGCTTCCAGAAAGGAAAACAATGGACTCCATATGAAGAAGTAGACTGCCATAATGGAAGGTAGAAGGGCAATGGAGCAAAGCCTAAAGGTTCAGGAGGATAGTATTTTGAAGAAAAGTATTTCCTAACCAATGTGTACCTACCCAATCTCTGGTTTATGAGTGAGATTGGGCTAAAGAGAAATTACATGGCATAATTTTTCCCCAGAAATTAGCGTATGCTACAAAAATACAGGAACCAACCATAAGAGGAAGGCAAGGAAAGTAGAAATAAAGAAACCCCATACAGGGAAAGGGAGAAAAGAATCCCTGGATGGACAGGACAGGTTCATTCCAAGGTCACAGGTATGGCTGGCTGGAGGGCAAGCTGAAACAGACAGAATAAAGGATCTCTCAGTGTACTTTTTTGTTATAAAGATTAAAATGACAGCACACCTGCAAAGATATTTAGATTTTGATGACAATTGGGGCCTACCCCAAACCCCTTTTTTTTTCTAAGCTTTCCCACTCTTCTGCCTGCCTTTGAGTTTCTTCCAAAATGCAAGTAACGGTGGCCGATATCCCAAGCTCTGAAAAATAGCAGAGCCAGAGAAATCTGCAATCTCTTTCAATCTAAAATGGGCCAGGAGAGATGTTGGGTTTTTTTTCCCCCCACAGAGTACAAATGATTCCTGTTTTATGCACTTTTATCAGATGTTTACTGTCCCCACACATCATCCTTTACCTTTATATGTTCTTATTCTTATTGGTTGGTTTTCATTTTTATTTATTTCTACAAACCTAAGCACAAAAAATAAAAAAGTGGTTTTTAAGAGCATGGAAAAGAAAACACAATGAAAGCAATGATGATCTACTACGGGACTTAGCTGTGGGTAGCACTTTCAAAACAATAAAAAAAGTAAGCATTAAATATTAACTCATACTTCTGTTTTCATTGAGAGGGCTTAAAAATGTATTTTGTCTTTCTTTTTCATATAATTTGACTATCTCTATTTTAGTTTTCTTGTGCTGAGAATGAACCTAATATGTGTCAGGCAAGTGTTTAACCACTAAGCTACACTCCCAGCCTGATAATCTCTATCTTTTAAATCAAGTGTTTAAATCGTTTACATTTAATGTGACTGCTGATCTTTCTGACGTTTTTCTGGGGCTCTTTCTCCATGCCTTGCCCCCACTCTCAGTACTCTGCTCCCCCAAGTTCCATCCAACTCAGTGTCCCTGAACCTCAACCCCTGCCTTTCCAGATAAAGTGAGGGTGCCGTGTTCTGCTTTGGATCCCTCTGTTGATCTAGAAAATGCCTCCAAGCAGAGAGGGGAGTCACCTCATTTGTCTCCAGTCTCATAGGGATGACTATTCTGTGTTGCATGTTGTATGATTTTCCATGACTACTTCTTCATCTTCTGTCATTTTCCAGGTTGTTTTTGTTGGGATAGTAAGTCCAGTTCCAGTTAGCCAATCATGGTGGGAGTGGGTGCTTCCCTCAAAAATTTTTCAAATGAATAGACTTTCTTAAGAAATATTCACATAAATGCTCCCAAATTCTGGCTGAGAAATGACAAAATGATGCCTATGTTAATTTAATAAAATATTTTATAAATGTGGCAGTATGAAACGTACTTTACCTGATCCCTCATTGACTACCCATATCCCAGCACTGGATTTTCTCTCCTGCAAAGGAGTTGGCCTCCTTTGGTCACTTGCACTGAAAATATGGTGCAGATGTGTTTACCTCACTGTATCCCCCTCCCAGACATGATTAACTTATCAAAATCAGGGTAAACTGTTAGAAATTACTACTCAGGACTAACACTGTCCCACCCCTGAAGCTAATTTAATCATAGTTCCAGGTGGGGGTAACTGTCATCCCATACTCACATTATTTGGTTGTTACAGTTCTTTATATTAGAGTCAAGCAAATCTGTATTCTCTCAATCTAAAAAGAGCCAGCAGAGATTTTTTTCAGAGTACCAATAACATGTGCTGGATGCATTTTATCTGAAGGTCACTGCCCCGAACCCTCACCCTTTTCTCTCTTCTCACTCTAATTTTAATAATAATTTTTAGAAATGAGACATTTATTAATCTTTATAATTTATAAACTCCACTAAATTACCATATACTTAAAATTAACACAAAATATTTATAAGGAAACTAATCATTAACTCCTACATAGGCTACATGCTACATTTGCCCAAGGTCAAGTAGGTATGAATAACTGAGCTAATAATTTCAAACTCCATATAATTCTGTTCACTCTATCCCCTCGTATTTCCTTCAGTCCCTCTCTTATTATTTTTTCTCAGCTAGTCTTGCCTTTAGGTTTCATGTCTGGTGTAACTTTTTTTTTCCTTTTAATTAGACACTTTCAATCTCCAGAAGTCCCAGACAGCAACCCTCAAATAGGCATATTAAGAGAATCCTTTTTTAAATGAAGTTTACACTCAAAGTGGATCAAGGAGCTAGATATCAAATCAGAGACTCTGCGTTTGATAGAAGAAAAAGTTGGCTCCGATCTACATACTGTGGGGTCGGGCTCCAAATTCCTCAATAGGACACCCATAGCACAAAAGTTAATAACAAGAATCAACAAATGGGACTTACTTAAACTGAAAAGTTTTTTCTCAGCAAGAGAAACAATAAGAGAGGTAAATAGGGAGCCTACATCATGGGAACAAATTTTTACTCCTCACACTTCAGATAGAGCCCTAATATCCAGAGTATACAAAGAACTCAAAAAATTAGACAATAAGATAACAAACAACCCAATCAACAAATGGGCCAAAGACCTGAACAGACACTTCTCAGAGGAGGGGACATACAATCAATCAACAAGTACATGAAAAAATGCTCACCATCTCTAGCAGTCAGAGAAATGCAAATCAAAACCACCCTAAGATACCATCTCACTCCAGTAAGATTGGCAGCCATTATGAAGTCAAACAACAACAAGTACTGGAGAGGATGTGGGGAAAAGGGTACTCTTGTACATTGCTGGTGGGACTGCAAACTGGTGCGGCCAATTTGGAAAGCAGTATGAAGATTCCTGGGAAAGCTGGGAATGGAACCACCATTTGACCCAGCTATCGCCCTTCTCGGACTATTCCCTGAAGACCTTAAAAGAGCGTACTACAGGGATACTGCTACATCGATGTTCATAGCAACACAATTCACAATAGCTAGACTGTGGAACCAACCCAGATGCCCTTCAATAGATGAATGGATTTAAAAAAATGTGGCATTTATACACCATGGAGTATTACGCAGCACTAAAAAATGACAAAATCATGGAATTTGCAGGGAAATGGATGGCACTAGAGCAGATTATGCTTAGTGAAGCTAGCCAATACCTAAAAAACAAATACCAAATGTCTTCTTTGATATAATGAGAGCAACTAAGAACAAAGCAGGGAGGAAGAGCAGGAAGAAAAGATTAACATTAAACAGATACATGAGGTGGGAGGGAAAGGGAGAGAAAAGGGAAATTGCATGGTAATGGAGGGAGACCCGCATGGTTATACAAAATTACAAATAAGAGGTTGTGAGGAGAATGGGAAAATAAACAAGGAGAGAAATGAATTACAGTAGATGGGGTAGAGAGAGAAGATGGGAGGGGAGGGGAGGGGAGATAGTAGAGGATAGGAAAGGTAGCAGAATACAACAGTTACTAATAGGGCATTATGTAAAAATGTGGATGTGTAACCGATGTGATTCTGCAATCTGTATTTGGGGTAAAATTGGGAGTTCATAACCAACTTGAATCTAATGTATGAAATATGATATGTCAAAGCTTTGTAATGTTTTGAACAACCAATAAAAAAAAGTAAAAATAAAATAAAATAAATGAAGTTCACAATATAAATGTTTATTGTTGATGGTTCTGTCTTGATGAACACATAAGGATATTAAAAGTTGTTTGTAAGTCTACCTGGGTGTGAGCTGAATGCAGTATTTTTGAACCAGTTAGTGCATCCATACCCATGTTACAGTTGTAATTCTCTGCAGTTAGGTCTCAGTATGTACCAACAGCATTAGTTCTGAATATTTTTCTTTCCTGCCCCTTTACTTTTTGCCCTCCTCACTCTCGCTGCTTTGCAGTTTGTGGACATACTGGAGTTAATTGTTAATAAACTTACTACACACACACACACACACACACACACACAATCTGGCCTACAGATGTGCATGTGTTTAGTCTGCACAGTGCTTTTATCAGGTGTAATTATCTGACAAGTGAGAAAACCAAGAGCTTTCACATAAAAGTCAGAATTTTCACACGTCTTGAACAACTGGAATATCTTACAACAGTGGACCCCCCATTCTTCCTGATAACAATGGGCTGGGGCTAAGTTGGGCCCTACTCCACTGTTGTCTTACATCAGTCTCACTTCATTCATTGCCTTTACCTGCCTGAGCTTATGATTTTGGCCAAAGACAAACGAAGACTAAGCAGAGACTAAAACGTCTGTGCGCAGTTGTGGTGTCATCTGTTGGTGAAGCATGGAGATGAGGGCATTTGCTCTGAAAAGAAGCTTTGTTCCTCTATGTGAACAGTTGTGGGTTGAAGGTTTGTAAATAGAGAAAGACCTTGATTTATTATATATGACTAATTACTCAGCATAATTCCTCCTCCTGTGTCCACACCTATATACGTGCAAGAAAGTATAGGTCATCTCCTGACCTTGTCGAGACCTTCAGGAGACGTGTGGCTGTGTGTGCTGTGCACATGCCCAAAGTGAGGAGTTATCAACCTGCTTCCCTTGAACACTCTACTTAGGGACCTGGCATTGCACGGACTTGTTCATGTGGCTTTTTGAATGAGGTCCCACCTTTTCCGCATTGCTGTTGAACATGACTTCTCATCACATGGAAGAAAAGGGACAACTCTGGAATCAAAAAACCTTAGTAGCAGCCTTTACTGACTATTTGATCTGGAACATGTTACCAAATTTCTGTTGTCTTTGGTTTTCTCATCTAAGAATCAGAATGAAATAAGGGCAACTTGGCAAGGGGGTTGTGATGCAGTGTGTATCAGAGCCCTACATAAAACTTACTCTATTTAGAGCATATTATTCTAGAAACAGAGATGGTGAGAGAAACGCAAATTAGACCACTAGTGATATTGATTTACCCAGCATCTCAGGCTGAGAGTTCAAAACACATTCTATTAATTTTGAAAACTAATTTTCCATACTTAGCAGAGGAAATACATTTTAAAAACATCGTTTTCATGGAGTCCCAATTAAAATACCATTTGACCAAGTATAGCAAGATTGTGTATACAGCTCTGTTATTCTAACATCTCTCAGTCCTGGGCAGACCTTCCACATGGAATGTAATGGGTCCTTGGATTAAAGGGATAATGGCAGTAAAGCTTTATCCAGGGCCTCTGCTCTCCTTTCATTACAAAATCTCTTTCTTGAAGTTCAGTTATTATCAAGGCTTAAATGTCACTGTCTTGTAGCTGATTCTTTTTATGACCTATCCTGAGGTTGACAGACCTCATTGATTATCTAAGGGATACTTTAATTTGAATTTTCTTTCAGCATCTCACAATCCATGAGTTCAAAACCCAACTTGTTGCCGTTCTTCTCTTCTCTGCCAGTGGCATCAATAATCTCTCAGTTCTATGCAATGTAGGCTCATTCTATGATTACCATGGGCACAGTCACTGGGTTTGGAATAGCCCATTAGCCTCTATTCTTTATTTTTTGAATCTAGCCTTGATGAGTCTTTTTCAATGTCAGTTACATCTCTCTTTCCTTTTCTACTTCACTTGTACCAAGTTAGTCCAAGGCCTCCCATTTCCACTTGAATTATAATGGAAGACTTTTATCTTATCCTATCTCCAGCCTAAACACCCTGAAATATAGCTCTCCATCAATACTGTTTGGTGGCTTCTGGGTGGAGCACTCCATTAAGTCTAAATCCTTCTGTCTGTTTTAAGGATTTTCGTTTTCTAACCGTAAGTGTTTATCTCATTTATCACCAACTTTCACTTTTTTCACATTTATCACTTTCCCAGACTAATCTTGGATTACATAATCTTGGTTTACTTTTTTCAATATTTTCCCAAGGTGGAGACTGCTTCTCATATCTGCCAGGTCCAACAGGACTTCAGAAGTCGAGTCATCTGCCATCTCCTTTCTAAGACTTGTCTGACTTCCCTCTTGTACTTATTTTCATCTTCCTGAACTTCTATAGTACTAACCATTGGTGCCATGCAATTATCACTCTTGGTCACCCACACTCATTATTGACTATTATTCATGAGAGCCAGTATTGCTTCTTCAACATCACTGTAAACCCTGGAGGAAAGATATCACACCATTCTGGGTCTCTATCTCATCAAGATCCCTGCATGTGGCAAATTGATTGAAGGAAAAATTGAATGTCTTGTTAATTTGTTGGAATAAGTGATTTGAAAATTATATTCAATTAGGTTTTAACAGGTTTAACTTTTTAATGCATACATCCCTCTTGGGCAGGCAACTTACATTCTTCAATAAGCTGAATAGAGGAAATGCCATAACTGATTTTTAAAGTAATAATTGGGAGGGACCCAATTTGATGAGTACAGAATGTACTTTAAGAGGCAATGGCACAAGATACTTGAAGTCAGACCTGTTCCAGAAAAATCTGAGATATTTGGAAAAAATATCCTCAGGTCGCCTAAATTCATCCTATTTCTAATATTTAAATACCACTAGTCCCCAAGAGAGGAAATCAGGACAACATTAGACATAAAGAGTTGACAATGGGATTGATTGCTCAAAGAAAGTGACAGGAACCTTCCACCCACACAAGTACCATGTCATTTTTCCATGAACTGGGTCTGCAGTGATTGAGAATGTGTACTTGAGAAAGCTTCCAAAGGGTTGAGCAATCCATCTGGCAAAGGCATTGGACACCATGGGATTTGTTATTGTGGTGTTGCGCCAACCCCAAGGCTTATTTAATTGCCTTAGTCATCAGGCATCAGTGCCACTAATCTTGGGGCTTACTGAGTGGTGTCTGGCTTGGGTGTTTGAAAGACCAAACAAATAAAGCCAAACAAGTACAAAATTCTACCACATCTAAGTCTTAGGTCAGGAGGTTCTGATCCCAGCTCCCAACCAGTCCTACACTAAGGATCACCCCTCTGTAAAAGAGACATAGTAGAACAGAATGACAAGAGTTGAATGATTCTAAAATGCCCTTTGTCCATCTACAAAACAAATGCCCTGTTACATGCTAAATATCTCCAAATTACCATTTGAGTAATTTCTGTATATTTGAACAATATACCTAAAAAATTCTAATTTAAGCACAAATATATTACTTGGACTTGGGAACCTGTTAACCCCTTAGTTCTCTGCTCATATCTGTATGAACTGGCTATCTTTCTCAGGTTGGATTCTGAGGGAATTGACATAAAGTAGGTTGGTTATTTTGCTGGGTTAAAAAGTGCAAAAGTTATCACCACACTCTACTGCAGGCTAGGAATAACAAGTTCAGGAAAATGTGTCCTGAAAAACTAGTCATCATAATGAGGGAGAAGACGAGATGAAGAGAAAGTGTCCTCCCTCCTGATTTTTCCTCTGCCTCATCTGACATGCACCTTCACCTAGCAGGTATCCTTAGATTAGAATCTAGTCATTATTCTGTGAGACCTGTTAACTTTGCCAGTTGACACATTAGAAACTTATTAGAAACTTACTCAATACTTCCTCACAACCTTCTAAAAGTTCAGCCAAGAAAAAATAAGTTGCAAGGAGGGAAGATTAAAAAACAGACATTCTGTTTCCAAAAAAAAAAAAAAAAAACAATCAACTTCCTTCTTTGTCTTAAAAATGTCCCTTTCTACAAAATGTTGCCCTGTCACAAAAGATTTCATACTTCAATCTTACCACTCCCTTGGAGTCCTCCTGCACTAATTTGGGATATTCCCAGAATAAAATAATCCCAGAACAATCAAACTGCTTGTTACCTATGACAGAAGAAAAATGTTTAGAAGTGACTAGGCAAAGTTCAAGATGATGGCTCTTGTGGTGGGCAGTCTCCTATTGGAGAGATAACTGGCCCAAAGAAGAATGTGGGACTCTGATGGGCCAACATGAGGTTGAAACATTTTACCTGCCCACTGTTGAGACCTCTCATTTAAGAAGGCTAGTTTGAGTATCATTTGGATATAATGTTTTGGTCACTCTAGTGGGTTTTATTAGTTAAAACATTAGAAATTATCATCTTCATGGCATAAAATAAAAACCACCATCCTCCTTTCCATTTTAAACTGTCACCTTTCTATCTTTCTACAAAATTGCCCTTTCTATTAAGGCTTTGAGAAGAAAAACATCACTAATGATAAGGTATATAAATATAATTCACATTTCTATGAATTTTTCCAGAAATGAAAATTAAGGCAAACTTTATTCATTAGCAAAATAAACCAAATAATTATTCACACACACACACACACACACACACACACACAATGAACTTTTGGATGCTCAGATTACATTCAAACCCATGATGAAGAATAGGAAGAAGAGGAAGAGGAAGAGGAAAGAGAGGAGGAACAGGAAAAGGAAGAGAAATTATTTTTCTAGTTTGTCTCCTCTAAGAACACTCTTTTGGTTGTTATGATGCACCAATCTGGTGCATGCCATTCAGATTGTACCACCTTGGCCCTCTCTGCCTGGTACAGAAGAGAGCACCTGAAACGCAATAGAGTCACCAGATGATCTAGTCAAAGTCCATGATCTCCGAGATATTTTCCTCAAATGGTCCCATAGAGCCACCACTCTGACCCTACCAAGAAGGTCTTGAAAAGGAGTACTATAAAACCATATAAGTGCTTCCTTTGCAGCTTATCCTTGTCCTTGGCAGGCAAATATTCTCAAGTTCAGCTCAGGACTTGTAATGAACAAGAGATCAAGATAAAGTAGATTTGGCTGTATTGGCCTGGAGTGGATTCCTGGCCCAAAACCCAGGGCACTAACTTGAGTAGTCAGGTTTCCAAAATACAAAAGGAAACAGCCAGGGAAAGGAGAAGGGGAATAGTATGTGTTTGCGACAGGGGTGGGGAATGGCTATGATCGGAAGAGGGAAACAACATATTAGAACCATGGCTAGCCACTCACACTGAATGTGACCCTTATTCCTGGGACTGGATGTTTCCTAGTTACCTTCTCAGGTCTGTCTCCACTCTTCCCTAATGTGATATGTCCCGCGCCCCACCCCCCAACCCGGGAAGCTGATCTTTATGAGTTTCAACAAGGAATCCTCATGCCCCATAACTTTCAATGGGATCAGCCAATGGAAGGCACTGGCAGGATTCTGAAGCTGGAGGAGAGTGAGGTTGTAGTTGGCATGGGTTGACTGTGTCTCTGGTTAAAGGGTGGCTCCAACCAGGTGGCTTCTCCATGCTACGCTCTCTGTGTTCTTATAACTTGGCTCCCATTTTGCCTGGGAGACCTTGGGGTAGTATTGATGACACTGAATGGAAGCTGTTGCCAATTGGGGATCCTACACTATTCTTCACCAACTCCACCAAACCCTGCCCACACCCCCTTACATAAACTCTTTCCAAATCAATTATTTGTGCCCCATTGTTTCCCATCAAGACAAATATATTCTCTAAATACAAGAATTTTTTTCAAAGGAGGTGACAGAGGTTGAGCTTGAGAAAGGCAGGCTGAAAATCATAGTAATATTAGTCCCAATTCTAGGGTTACTAATAGCAGTGGTATAGGCCCATCCTTTTGTCTCTTCATATAAACAAGTAGAACAAGCAATGAAGCAGGAGTTAGAAGTCTTAGCTTCTAGTCTGGAATTTACCCCACATGGACTGAATGGTCTTGGCCCATTTGCTTAACTTTTATAGGTCTTGGTTTTCTCATTCGAAAATAATGTGTTCAACATACTTCACAGCACTGTTAGGAGATTCAAATTATCATAATGCTTTGAAAAAAAGGCTCTTTCTTATTTTTCTGTTGTAAAAATTCAGCACATTTTCCCAAGCTTAATAGTAACATCAGCTCCTTTGAAAATTTCCCAAGTCTCCCAGGAAGAATTAATTCTTCTTTCCTCTATTTTCACGTGGTAATTAATTCAAACCTCTAGTAAAGCATCTATCACATCACAGTATAGATGAGACTTTATAAGCTTATTACTTCAGTTAGATAATAAGCTCTTTTCAGCTTTCCCATGCACCAAGCATGGAACTTAGCACATAAAGTTCTCAACAATGGCCACTGGAGGACTGCATGGGCTCTTCCCTTTACATAACCTCCAGAAGGAGCAGCCCCAGGTGCACAGAGAATTCCACTTCATGACACAGGAAGAGACTTCAAAGACAGCTGGAGCAGACACCTGGTTGTATATAGTCAGGTTTGGACAGATAAGCTAGCCCAATCAGATTTTTTTTTTCCGTCAAAATTTCAAATTTTTTAGATAGAGACTTTTATGCATCTGAGAGCTTTGGATCAGGAAGTACTGGGAATCTGGGACTTAGCATGGACACTTTTGAGACCATGAAAGGTTGATAAAGGCAAGGAAGCAAGACTATAGAGGGAGGAGAGCAGAGGAGCTGTGCAGAGAGAGGTGCAGACAGAAGCCATGCTGCCTTTGACAAATGGAAATTCTATTTATGGGGAGTTTTCAGACCCTGGAAGGTGGGGTTATATTTCTTCTAGCAGCCTCAGATTTGTTGACATTTCTCCTCTACAGTTGAGCTAGCTTTTGTGGGTTTCTATTTCTTAGCAATCCAGTGAACTCCAATTGGAACATTCACTCATAGTCACCTTGCATGGTGGCTGAGAGTGAATGAGTCAAGCTGACCAGCTGGACACGCACTCTGCTGCTGGGAGCCTGGGCTGGCCACCTCCCATGTGTCAGATATGGCTTGTGGGTTGCCTTATTTCTTACGTCTGTGGACTTCCTTCTCATCCACAAGGTTTCCATAACTTCCGATGAATTATATTTCTTCAGCAGACGCCTCCTTTGTCATCAAGTGTCACAATCATGTTAGGGTTAGCCACTTGATCCTCATAGCTCACTGTCCCTTCCCTTTGTAGGTTCTCACATGTCACACAAATTCTTATACTCCACCAGTCTCCAGGGAACAAAACAGACAAAGAAGAACAAGTAAAGGATGACACATTCAAGCAGGCCAGCCATAGACTTGGCGATGCCCATCTTGCCCCCACTTCCCAACTCTGGGTTAGGGCCTGCCCTACCCAAGGCTTCTGGGTGGTCAGTGATTCCAAAAGACCTAGCCCACACTGAACCAGAAAGATAAGACTACTTTGGGACTTCCTCATTTTTTAAAATTTTTGATTTTTTTTTTCTTCTGTGGTCTGATGAAGCTAGAGACCTTAAACCAGCTCCCAGAGCACTTGAAGAACCAGTTGAGTCACTGCAGTACTTAGGAACAAACAGCCCTTTCCCAGTTCCTGGAAAGTGACAATTCTGGTGGTTGGAAATGCTCATCAACATCACAACTCATCATAACTAAATCAGCTCCACTTTAGCATCCAGTTTCAATAGTAGTGGTTTGAGAAGTGCAGACTCAAGTGGGGAAAGCAGAAACCTAAAAGAGGAAGAGGGGAGGAATGGCAGTGAAAAGCGTAGCCCATCCGTCACCACCACCTTCTTCATAAGGTAGCTTCTGTGGGAAGATCACATCCTCAGAGATGGTTTACTTTCTTGCATTCTGCTTTTAGGAACTTTATGCTAATGGATTTCATTAAATAATTATCATAAGAACAGATTCATTTTATGTTTGATTAATTATTAAATAAATGAAGTAACATCCAGCTATAGAGTGCACTAAGAGCTTTTATGAATATTGCAAGTTGCAAAATTTCTGGGGGAAAATGGTTTTTAAATTTTTATTTTGTTTTCTTTTTTATTTTCTTTTTGGCTGCAGAATGGCTTCAACAATAAAAATGATAGTACAAAAGAAATATTGACAGTATGACCAACAACTTGGCTCTACTTGCAAGGATCATAAGTGATCTGATCGTCAGAGGTTATGCATTGGCACTTGAGAGAGGGGAAAACCGAACTAGAAAATTGAAATTCTTTGACCAGATGTTCCATTTGTTTCCACCAGACCCCTTTCTCCTTCTCTTTCCTGTGGCGGTGGGGAGGGAGTCTGCATTCCCCCTCACATGTGAGCAAGCAAATATCCTTTGAAGCTGAGAGTGATGGACGTCACCTCCCGTGACAAAGGGCTTTGTTCTTTGCTTTAAAGTGAGAATACAAACCTTGAAGTTTATTAAAAACCTTTATTGTAAAAGCAGTGTGTGATAAAATACAGTTCATATTATAGTTGGAAAAAAAAAGAATATAGGCATCTTAAACAAGAGGAAATGATGGACACATTAAACCTGCTAGTCACTAGTGAGTAGAAATCAAGTCCTGAAATCTCAGAGCCCAGGGGTAGTAGCTACAGGAGCAAAGTATGGCCTGGAACCATATTCTGGTTATGTCACAAATTAAGCATAGACTTAAGGGTATTATTCAATATCTCTAAGTCTCAGTTATCTTATTTCTCATGGTTACCATAGAAAATTTTTAAAAATTAAATGCTTACTGCAATTGACTGGTATACTGGAAGCTCAATAGTTTTGCAGGAAGACGTACTGCCACAGAGATGCCCTGAGTTCCAGCCCCTCTGAACCACATTCAATCCCCTGTGTTACAAGAGCTCAACAGTGGGGCATCCTATTTATACGAACAGCTCACCTCTTTTCCTCTTGGGGCCATCCCACAGATCCCAAATCACAATCTTCCCTGGGCTTCAGCCAGAGGCCTGGGAAGGAGACGGTTTGACCCTCCTCCTATAGATCAGGAAGGTTCTGTGCTTTTTGTTTCCTTTTTTTCTCTTTTACTATTCAGCAATTTATCTCATTATATCCCAGCCTGTCTCCTTTATTTTGTCTCTCTCCCCATTTCTACATAATCTATTTATTAGGCTCTAACTTTCTAATAGTAACTTGAAGCCTAAGAATAGTGCTTAGGAAAATTAAATATGGATGTAAGAAGAACCAATACAATAATCATGTGTATTCTTTCAAAGGCCAAACTAGTCCCTACTGGATATGACAAAAGTCTCAATCTCTGTCTCCTCAACCTCAGTGACTCTTTTTTCTAATTGATAATCTTTTATCTTCAATATGCAAGATAAAAGAAAATCCTTTTAGGCATGATTCCTTAAAGAAAAATTGGGTTCATTCTACTGTATTCTACAGCTTCATTCTTTTAATTAAAAATAGTGAAAACTAATGGAACAAAGGAACATCAATATACCATGGAAGACATTGAGCTGAACCATCTCAAGCAACCAGATAGTGACAATTCAGAATGACAAGTTCCCTGTTAGGAGTCAGCTTTGGGAAGTAATGAAGAGCTAGTAAATACCAGGTGCAGTTGGTTATTATTTTTCTCTTTTAGGAAAAGTATTTTTCCAAGTCTCTTTTGAGATAGGTTTATGGATTAGAAGCTGCATGTGAAATGTGAGCTGGATTAGAGAAATATTGGTTTTGCAGCTGGCTGACTAAGCAGACCCAAAGGATATAAATGAAGAGTCAGGTTAACTTGACTAGATTTCCAGTGGTGGACCACAAGGCTCTGAGGCCTCATCTTATTCAGCTTTTGGATTTGTGGTTTCAAATAAAGCCATAGAAGCCATATTCATAAACCTATGCATAGGATTCCCACCTGCTAGAAACAACCAATTCAAAAGATGATGGTATCAGGATTTATAATGATCTCAATATGTTGAGACATTGCCTCAAGATAAATCATATTCAGTTTAAAAGGCAGGAAGGCTTCACTATGAGTGTACTGTTGATTCTTTCCAATGAAAATTCTCATTATTTGCACGCATCAAGTGAATTTCTTTTCCTGCAACCAAGAGATACCAAATTGATGCTGATAACATCAATTTCTCAGGAGGCCTAATCTCAGGGGAACTATGGCACTTCTAGAGAGTAGATGAGAGGAGCAAATCTGGACTCTATCCCCTGTCTTCTTTCTTATCATGATATAGCAAAGGAAGTTTTGCAAAATAAAATTATTTTAGATTGAAAATGATATATATATAAAACTCAAAAAGAGAAAAGAACATGGTTTGATGTCATAAATTCCAGAGCTAACCCTATTTCTAGCATAGCCAGAGCTACGTGCTAAATGTAGGCAGGAATCCACCTCTCAGTCTCTTGATTTTTGATTCCTGTGTGTTATAGTCATTCTTAGACAGATTCTCACTTAATGGCAGTCAACATGACTCTCAACATCTATAATTTACAATCCACTAATTTAGCAGAATGTGAGCTTTATCAGAATGAAATCCCTTTTCTGTTAGTTCCACCAGAGTCCTAGTGTGGACTCTAATCCACTTGGACTGGGTCCCAGAACCAACCACTGTGGTCAGCATGGTGGTCATGTACCCACTTCTAGTTTGGATTATTTCTAGCCCCATGACATGGGTTCCCATATGAAAGAGGAATCTTACAAATAGAAGCAGAGAGGAAGGGATACTAGACAGGCCAACACAACAGATGTCTACCCTGGTAATATTCCCATTGTATTCACCACAATAATAACTGAGAAGATGAGAGGAGAAATGGCTAGAAGAGATGGAGATGAGAGGATGACAGGAAAACTTGAGAGCTAGGTAAAAGCTTGAGAAGAGTCTTCCTGGAGAGGAGGGGATTGGCTTGGTCTTTTATACGCAGAGGATTGAAATAAAAGCTTTGG
The DNA here is from genome assembly GCF_001458135.2 of Marmota marmota marmota. Taxonomy (NCBI): domain Eukaryota; kingdom Metazoa; phylum Chordata; class Mammalia; order Rodentia; family Sciuridae; genus Marmota; species Marmota marmota. Next base: position 63,372,073 of record NW_025999842.1, read on the forward strand.
GGAAAAGATTCTGGGAAGCTGATTTTAGTTCAGCATGTGAAAAAGAAAACTATAATTATTTAAAATGTTCAACAGTGGCCCAGCTACTGAGCAAGCTCTTCCCAAAGAAGGAACAGAACAGGAATTCTTGCCAGTTGAGAACTTTTCATAGGATGGGGGGTTGAATTAGGTGACTAAAGGCATCTATAAGGTCTTCCAACTCTTTGATCTTTAAGTAATATGGGAAGCACTCAATGCACAACTTAGAAAATTTTTACCATTGGCATCCGGCTACTTCAAACTAACAAAGTCCAAGGAAATTTGAACCCTGTAACCACTTTCCTCCTAAGTGTCTATACAGAGGGTATGTGCCAGCATTTGTATAAATGTAATCTTTATCCAAACACTTCTTGGTGCTAAAAAGGTGCAGACTCTAATAGAAAGGTCCAACTCTGGCAAGTTGTTTTTCATTTCTTGATTTAAATTGAAAGCACCAAGATATATTAGAAGTGAAGACTTCCACTTGCAAACACTGTGACCACATGATGATACAAGAAGCTGGTTAAAAGGAAGAGCAAGTTTATGTTCTGCGATGAGCAGATCTGGAGAGTTTGGAAAAGTGAATGATTTATTTTTCAAGAATTTATATTCCTATTAATAACTAACATCCACTGCTATTACTAAAAATAGCTGGTAACTGTTATGTGCATGTACAACTATGTAACATTGAATCCCACCATTATGCATGATTACCATGCACCAATAAAAAGAAACAAAAAATAGCTAATAGCATGCACCAGAAATGATGCTAAATACTTCAAACATATTATCTCTTTTAATATTCACAATATCCACAGGAGGCAGAGATAATATGATTATTGTCATACTGTCAATAAGAAGATCGAGGTATAGAGATTAATAACTTTCCCAAGGTAATATATTTGGAAGTGGCACTACTAGAATGTGCCCAAAATATTTTCAGATGGGTCATCTTTAAATTATACCACAAACCTATGCAGAAGGTATAAATAGTTCCATTTTATAAATGATGGAAATAGATTTCAAGAACTTATTTATCCAAAGTCACATCACTGCCTAGATGCTATGTCTCCTTTTCTTGGAGCATGTATTTATGTGGTACCTGGCGAGGCTTTGGAGAAAGGAGTGAAAGTCCCATGTTCATGGCTGATCTTGTCAGCATGTCTTGTGCCTTATGATTAATCTGTTGCATTTTTAATTCTGTTCAGAAGAAAATGAAGCATCTGGCTAACCTATGGGTTTCTGTATTCTTACAATTAATCTTTCAGTGTTTCTGAGGTTCTGAGTCATGTGATATACATCAAAAATAAAAAAAATCCTCAATTCTCATGAATGATATCCATAATATCAGAAGAGATATATTTCTACATATAGGATCTGTGTTAAAGTATGCATTCAGAATCTCCTTTTGTCTCACTTAATGGTTCTTACTTCATGTTCTAATCTACTTTTCATAAATTTAATTGTGGTGAATACAATGACTCCACCACCATAAACACCCTAAATTAGCTTTACAATGGTTGTCATGTCCTGGGTTTTGGTTGCTAGAGTCACTCCTGAAGTGGTGCCAGGGGATACAGGTTCTGAAATAGCACCATCAATGTGGAGGAGGACTAGACGAAGGTCATGACAGAGAAAGGTGACAAGCCAGCAGTGCAAGAACAGAACAGAAATAATTACAGATGGGGTGCAATGTCAGCTCCCCAAGTGTGATGATATCCATAACAGATATACCCCAAACATGTGGCATCAACTGGGATTTGTATTTGAATTTCTTTCTGCACTATAATTTTCATCAAGAGAGAAAAGGGAAAAAATGTATGAGCTCTTTGTAATAAATTCCCCTTGTGCCATCTCTACTCAGATGATGTCTTTGCTGCCCAGGCTCACTTCTTCTCCTGGCAAACATTTTTCCCAAGATGAAACTCAGCTCAGAACTTCCAAATGATGGAATAAATAAATGTGCAAGAATTTAGAGACCGAGGCACATAATCTTGGCCCTCCAACATTGCTGCATGAAGTTGAACTTCCTCTGGGTTGCTATAAACTTAATCAAACATGGCTGTTGCTCTCACAGTGAGGCAGTTCAGGTCTCAAAGGTATCACCAGTTATATTACTTCTGAGACCAGCCAGGAACTTCAGAGAGCGCAGAATGCTCAGTATTTGGTCCATCCTATCTATAAAAAGTGTTCCCTAGAGTCAAGAGGAAGGGCTCAAAGACATGAAGGGTGATTATTTATCTAAAATCGGTACAGCTGAAAGAGGCTTATAGATCCAAAGGGCTATTACAAAGTTTACCAGGAGAGTGAACGATACTTTACAATTAAATCTCACCTTAGTGATTGGCTCCTTGGTCTGTGTAATTACACACTTGTTTTTTTTTTCCAGTATTTAACTAAAAGGGCCTCATACTGCTGTCGCTGCTGCTACTCTGCTCCTTTTTTTTTTTTTTTTGCTTTTACAGGGGAAGTGGTATTCTTATAAAGCTTTTGCATAAGTAGTGGCCACTCCCTCCACAGCAACCCTCCAGAATGGATTACTTGCTTGTCTGTGGTGAGGTCCAGGTGCAGAATGGGATGAGCAGAAATGAGTAGCTTGAGACTTCCTTCATCAGCAGAGCTCCACCTCCCACTGAAGCATATTCTGATTCTTTTGGATTAGACAAGTGGCTCAAAGGTCAGTGATTACTGTTACTCAAAGTAACAGGGGGATGTGTTGGGGTTGAAATGGGGAAATAAAAGGGAGAAATGTTAAGATAAAGTTGCGTATGTTGGCTTCTCAGTAAATCCAAACTTTAGTGCTGACTGCCCATTTACTACCATGCTTCAGTGTCAGTGGGGGTAACATTTCCTGGGAGTTTAAATGGTACACTGAGTCATATGAGTCCTCCAGATAGTTTTGTGAGATATCTGTTAAAATGCTCTTAGACTTCATTTGAGGGTTGCCTTAATATGTGGTGTTTGGAGTAGGAAAACTAATTTTATCATGCTATTTTTGTATGTACAACTTGATAATAAAGTGATGATTTTGTAGTATTTTTTTTTTTTTTAGCAACCACCACAAAAAATATTATGAGGCATATCTGTTAGAAAAGCCACGGGAGCCAGGCACAGTGGTATGGACCTGTCGGGCCAGTTGTTTATGAATTTGAGACAGAAGGATTGCAACTTCAAGGCCAGCCTGGGAAAGTTGGTGAGGCCCTATCTCAAAATAAAATTTTTAAAGGGGCTGAATGTCACAGGTCAGTGATAGAGCACTTGCCTCGCATGTGGGAGGCCCTGTAATGCAAAAAAAAAAAAAAAAAAAGCCATGGGAAATAAATGCTTTTATATAAATTAGCTAATTTGAAAATGCATGTGAGAGAGACTGTGTTATAAGAAGAATTTGAGAAGTTAGAAAGAGGTGGTGGTGGGAAGCATTTAGTGACAGAGGAGCTCCATGAGTATCAGACTATTGGCATAGTACAGAGAAGGGCACCAGGGATGGGGCTGGGGAGTAACTGCTTAGGAGCAGATAGGCTCTGGTTTATTCTGAGGCAAAGCAGAGATTCCGCCTCAAGAACAACAGGAGAGATGAGCTCCAGCAGTGGTCCTCTGCTGCTGCTACCTAGGGTTGGCTTTTATTGACTCAGTCACAATTGTCAGTGTTCTCATCCCAAGTAAAGCAGAGAATTTTGAACATCTATTTAAAAAGAGTTTTCACATCAAGTATGAGATTGAAGCCTCCATTAGTTCTGTAAAATGAGTACGACTTCCCTGTTATCCTCTAAGAGTCTCAGTTGTAACTACAAGTTTCCATTCCAACTTGGGTATCCTGACTCAAATATCGTGTTTGGAATTTAGTTATGCCCCTGGGAAGAAGTAATTATCTAAAGTTGATTTGAAAACTTGGGATGATCCACAGTAGGTCATTATTAAGAGATTGGCAAGAATAATTGGAACATTTACTTTGCAGCAGAAATGGCTAATAATTTTATAAATCAAGTTCACTGAGCCATTTGGATAATGTTAAAAAGTATTTACCTAAACATGTTTCAAAACTTCATTTCCTGGAATCCAACTGTTTAAATAACTTCACCATGGTAAACACATGAACGTAATTTTGCTGAAGAGTTTATTTTGGCCAGGAGCCATCAGATTGGTTAATTAGTAAAGGATGATGTAGTCCCTGGGGAGTAAGTGTTTAAATACGACATTTGAAAAACCTTTTTAAACATTAATGTCAAGCCTTTAAAATATTTAGAGGGAAAAATCACAGGATTGTGACACTAGGGAACTTACACAAGTATCTTTATCTGCTTGAGTTTTAAATAATTATCGTGTAATTCCTATAGTTCATCCAACTCTGAAAGAAAATAATTAGTATGAAAAATATGCAGGGAATTTGATGAGTATAAAATCCCCTGTGGGACGAAAGAATATATCATGAAAGCCTCTTTTTGTTGAACCACTCATTAAAGATAATTAAGAAATATTTTAAAATTCTGAGATTCTATTTTTTTTTTCCTTTATAGAATACACCTTTGAATAAATAAGTAAGGCCGGGGTGTAGCTCAGAGGTAGAGTGCTTGCCTTCTGTGTCCAAGGCCCCAGGCTTGATCCCCTGCACCAAAACAAAGACAGCAGCAATAAAAGAAACTCACAAGAAAAGGAAAAGAAAATTTAAGAAATTATTGAGGCTTCTCAATGTTGTTTTTATTTTTTGAAATATGTCTGGACTTTTCCTGCGGATCGTTGACCATTGAAAACTGTCTAGCATTGTGGGAAGAACCCTATATTACTGTAATAACTGAGTAAAAGTCAAATAATGCAGTTGAAAGCTCCTGGCACGTAGTAGAGCCTCAATAATCAAGTATGAAATTCTTCATTGAGATGGAAATTTATGGGGAAGAATCATTTAACTGGAAATTTTACATTCAAAAGTCATAAAATTTACTTAGGTCTAAATTTTCAGCAAATGCATATTGGGCCCTTCTTCTGCGTTTGAAGAGACCTTGGAATGGCATGCTATTTTCCCACTGCAATGTCATTCTTGTGCCCATGATTAACTGCAAGCATTGTTTACTTTGTTTTCATTAGTGGGAGCTGACAAGAGACCCAGCTTCCTTAGCCTCGGGAGGAGTCAGCTTTGATTAACTTGCCATATTTATTCCAATTTCATTCAAACAGTGATCTGAAGTCAAAGATGCCACATGAATCAACGATGTTTCTAAATTCACAGGAAGGCCATGACTGGCTGGCGTGGCAGGTCCTCCATCTTCACAGACAAAAATCATCAGACAATTCTGCTTTGTCCGGAGACCCTTTGTCCAGTATTTCATTCTGTCTTCAAAGTCTGAGAAAGGAAGTCTATATTTAAATGAAAAAATATAGACTTTAAGTGACCAGTTCCCTGATTGTTTAACATCTCCATCAAAGACCACGTTAGCTTTCATTTGAGAAGCCTGTTTAAAGTACGAAAATAAGCATGCTCAACTGTGTATTGAGAAGAGAAACAATTCCTAATGAGCAAAAGGGAATCACAGCAATTTTGCTTCTCCTCTCTCTGATGTACTTTTGACCTTGATTCAATTCTTAGCTCCTGAGCCCTTCCAGCTGTATCAAATGAACAAGCATGATTAACATCTAAATAGCTTTAGGGTTTCTGCAGATTTCTTAATTTAAAAAATATTAACAGAGGGTTGGAAAAGCAAAAATGTTTATCCCTCTAATTTCAACCCCATAACTCTCTATGTTAAACTGAAATATCTCTTCATAGTACATCTGTCTATCCACCCACCCATAATTGTATTAGACATAATGAGGAGTTTGCGGGGGGTGGGGGGGTTGCTAAAAGAACTCACAAGAAATTTGGAGATACCAGAAATGGAAAATTAGAGATCATGTTATGGTGCAAAAGAAAGCAGACTTTACTCTAGGTCCTAGTTGTGACTCCTTTCTCCTAGTTGTATAGCATCCCAGAGGTGAACTTCTCTGATATTCTTATCTCATCTAAACTGGAAATGATTAACACTGATCCCTCCTACAAGGGTGCAATAAGGACCCATCCAGAAATGTGCATGAGCCGGGTGTGAATTGAGACCTTCACATATGGTGAGCATCACATATTAAGTACAAGTATGTGGTGAGGACTCCATGTTAGTTTTCTCAATGACAAAATGTTACTTCTAGAGATTCTAACATGGAGAAGAGTGGGGTACAAGAGAGACAGCCTTTCATTGCCTCAAGAAGTTTTTTTTTCTTCATCTTATCCCTACCAAATACAAATAAGAGGGGTTTTCCTTTAAATTTTTTTTTAAATACATCATGATATTTTTTCAAATTATACCCAAGATTCTGATGTGTTCCCCAAGCTTCATCCCTGCCCCCTTGGTCATCTGCTCAAATGAAATAGACTGTTATAGCTCAAGTTTTAGGGGCTACCTCCACAAGGAGATGGCAGGTAAACTGGGCACTTTAGGACAAGCAGGTTTTGGTGGGGAGGAAAAGAGAGATAGGTCTTCTAGAATAAGAAAGCAACATAAGCAAGAATGAGAGATGTGCAGGGAAATTTAGCTATGGAAATATCTTAGGGCTATTTTAAATTTTAGCCCAAAAGATCACTTAACATTTAAAAATGGTTCCTTCTGAGAGGTCAGTCCAATCAAGACTTTGGTTCTTTATGAATATGGGCTATTTCATTTTATTCTTTATCTTTCTAATGAACATGATTTCATTAAATCTACTATTCTGAAGGCCAATGTTACAGTCAAAATGGCCACACAGAAAGTCTTTTATAGAACCTATTCTTTCCTAACGGAAGGCAGTCTTCATTTGACCAAATGTAATTTTTTTTTCCTTATCACTCAGAGCTTGGGATAAAAAATAGTTATCCAACTCTTCCTTTGAAAAATGCCTCAGCTAAACTTTTAGAATCAAATGAAAATGACCTTTTTAGATACTGACAGCTGAGTAATTCATGAAGGTACCTCACTCTGTTCTAGCAGTGAACCAAGAAGATGTACTTTGACAGAGTTTATTTTCAAGTTGATAGAAAGGAAGAATAATGAGACACTGTCCTTTAGTGCTTCCCATGGAGCAAATTTGTCACTTTGCCAGGCTTGATGATATGAGATGGACAGAGCCTGGAGTGACATTCTGGATATAAGCTTTTACCACACGTGGATAGTATCTTTTGCATCTCTATGTTCAATATAAATGTTAAATGTGTTCTTCCCTCTCTCTGGAAGATTCTAGGAGTGCCTGGCCAGAAGAGGCTGCTTAATGGAGTCCAGAACTGAGATAATCAACTGTCTCAAGTCAAAACAGTGCCTGAAGGATGAGTCCCCAGGCAGATTTCCGTAATGTAGAACATTTGGTGAGTTTGCATATTGCTGGTTAAATCAAAGCCAGGATCATCTTGGGTCCTGACACAGTCTTTGAAAAGTTCTCTTTCACCCATTCACTCACCAATGCATTTCAGATTCCTTCAGCACAGTAGGGATTCCTACGTTGTGCTGAAGGCTGGGGAAGATAAATGGGTAGAAACATACAAATCTGTGTCCTAGCAGAGTTAAGTCCATAGGAGAGACAAGCACACCCCCAAAAATTAATATAATAAAAGTTTTTAAAAATTATTAACCTGAGATACATTCATTCTATCCTTCAACAGATTTTGTCGGTCATCAAATGCTAGCCAGACACTCTGCTTGCTTTGTTTAGGAGCTGAGACTATCCTGTGGGCACTGGGACTGTCAAACTACTTAAACAGAGATTCACAGCAGAACACTGTGCTTTAGAGGGGCCTGTTTGTTGTAAAGAGGCAAGATAGAGCGAAAGCACAAAAGCATTTCCACAAGCAAGCCAGAGCAGAGCAGGCCTGGAGGGAGGTCAGCAGGGCCAGGAAACGCTACTGGAGAAGTTGCCCATTTATTAGATGCCAGGAAGGGGTGCAGGAGGGGAAAACCCTATGGCAGCGAATGTATAGGAGAGATCTGGACACAACACTGGGGAATAAAACTGATGTCCGGGTTCCCGTTAAGGCAGGAAGTGCAAAGAGCTCTGAGGGAGAAGTTTAAGGCCCAAGAAGGGTGTTAGGCAATGTTGTGCAAACGGATCACAACCCATTCCAAAGTCAAGAAATCAATTTAGTGGGGCTTGACCAGCATTGTTTAAAATTATAAGCAGCTTTATCAAGGAATAATTTGTAAATGTATGGTTTGGTAGTTTTCAGTAAATTTAGTTATAAAGCCATTTTCAAATCCATTATTAGAATATTTCTAACCCCTCCCCCAAAGTCTTCTAATGCCCATTTGCAGTTCATCTCTACTCTCAACTTCAACCATAGGTAACCACTGACTAGCTATCTCCATGAATTTGCCTTCCTGAATACTTTTATGAATGGAATCACACAGTATGGAGTGTCTTTTTGGGGTCTTGGTGCTTTTGCTTAGCATGGTGTTTTGAGATTCATCCACGTTGGGTATCTATCAATAGTTTGCTCCTTTTCATCCCTGAAGAGTCCACTGTATAAACATATCACATCAAACGAGCTAATCAATAAATGGCTGCACATGAGGGTTGTTTCTGGTGTGGGGCCACTGTAGACAATGCTGCGATGAACATAGGTGTGTAAGTCTTTGAGTGTACCTGTGTCTTTTCTCTTGGATCTGTCATCCCTGGGATTGGAATTGCTGTGTCATATGAAATGCTTATGTTTAATTTTTAAGAAACTCCTAGCTTATTTTTCAAAGTGGCTGTGCCATTTTACATTCCTACCAGTAATGTATAAGTGTTTCTACGGCTCCACATCCTCCAACTGGTAGCATTAAATCTTTTTGATCATAGCTTTTCTGGGGGGCAGGTAGTAGAACTGCATTCTATTCTAATATGTGTCATGATTAACGTGGTTGAGCATATTTTTATGTGCTTATTGACATTTGCATGTCTTCAGGTCTTTTATGCATTTGTAACTGGATAATTTATCTTATTATTATTGAATTATGAGAGTACATGATATACTCCTTTATCATGTATATGATTAACAACTATTTTCTTCGGTATTTGGCATATCTTTTCATTTTCTTAATCTTTTGAAGCACAGGTATTTTTAATCTTGATGAAATCTAATTTGTCCATTTTTCTGTTATGAATTTTGCTTGTAGTATTTTTTAAGTGTTTTTGAATGCCAACTGAAAGCACAGACTTCCTACTGTGCTTTCTTTAAGAAGCTGTGTAGTTTTAGATTTTACATTTAGGTCTATGGTTCATTTAGGGTTAAATGTTTTATAAGAATGTTATACCTTCAAGCATCATTTCACATTTGTTACTAGAGAAAGTTTTCTGAATGGGTAGAGCACTGATTCAATAGAAAACGGAAAGTCTTCAATAAATAGTGCTGGGAAAACTGAATATCCATGTGCAGAAGGAAAAAAAACTAGATTCTACCACTCACATAAACAAAAATCAACTCAAAATGGATCCAAGACCTGAAACTATTGGAAGAAAATATAAGGAAATGCTTCAGAACATTTTCATGGGTAAAGCTATTTTGGATATGACTCCAAAAGCCCAGGCAACAGAAACAAAATTTGACAAATGGGATTAAATCAAACCAAAATGCTTCTCTGCAACAGAGGAAACAATCAACAGAGTGATGAGACAATCTACAGAATGGGAGAATACATTTGCAAAGCATTTATTTCCAGAATAAGGAACTCAAACAATTCAACAGGAAAAAAAATCCAATTGAAAAAAAATGGGTGAATGACCTGAACAGATGTTTCCCAAAAGACCTTGTACAAATAGCCAACAAGATGTGAAAAAAATGCTCACCATCACTAATCATCAGGAAAATGTAAATCATTAAAAACAATGAAACATAATCTCATGCCAGTTAGAATGGCTGTTATCAAAAAGACAAAAAGTAACAAATGCTGGTGAGACTGCAGAGAGAGAGGAATCTCACACACTGTTAGTGGGAATGTAAAGTAGCACAGCCGTTACGCTAGGCAAGTGCTCCACCACTGAGCTATATCTCAAGCCCAGTAGAACCATTATGGAACACAGTATGGAAGTTTCTCAGGGGGGAAAAAAAAAACAGAAATAGAACTGTATGTCTCAGCAATCCCACTCCTGAAAATATATTTAAAAGAATTGAAAGCAGTATGTCAACAAGATATTTGCATTCCCATGTTTACTGTAGCACTGCTCACAATAGCCAAGATAAAAGACCAACCTAGGTGTCCAGTGATGGATGAATGAATAAAGAAAATACACTACCTATACACAAAAGAATATTATTCAGAAATAAAAAGTAAAGAAATTCTGTCATTCACAGCAACATGGTTAGAACTAGAGGACATTATGCCAATTGAAATGAGTCAGTCTCAGAAGATAAATACACACTCTCACGTATATGTAGAAGCCAAAAAGTTGACCTCTTAGAAGTAGAGAATAGAATAGTAGTGTCCAGAGCCTATAAAGGATTTGAGGGAAGGAGAGATGGAAACAGGATGGCTAAGGGTACTAGGGTACGATTGGGTAAGAGGAATAGCTTCTAATGTTCTGTAGCACAGTAGGATAACCATGATTAATAACAACTTGTTGAAAATTTCAAAATAACTAGTAGAGAGGATTTTGAATGTTCCCAATACAAAGAAATTATATGTCTGAAGTGATAGATATGCCAATTACCCTGCTATAATCATTTCTCATTGTATATTTGCATTGAAATGCCACACTGTACCCCATAAATACATAAAATTACTATTCACCAGTTAAAATTAATATATATTTGAAAAATAAAAGTAAGAAAAATAAATGCTGCATGTGGTGTGAGATAAAGATATAAGTTCACTATTTTTGCATGTGGATATGCATTTGTCCCACAATCAGCATTATTAAAAAAAAAAAGATAACAGAAGATACCAGAATTCATTGTACATTGTTTTTGCAGAATCCATCTATGTTTCGTGTATTTCCTAAATTGTGAAAAAGAAAAGGGTATGTTGTGTTGGCTTGTGATAAACTGTCTTTCAAGCCACTAAGTATGGCTTTCAGCATCCAGTGCAAAGATTTGGGAAGAAAGAAAAGGAAAAGAGAGGAAGCAACTGAGAGCAATGGTCAGGAGGGAGGAAACCCAGAGTCAAGTCTTACCTTGGGGACAGTGACCCAGCAGAGTGACATGAGCTGGCAATGGTTCTCTCATGTTGGGGGATTTGGGCTCTAGATAAAATGCAGACATCAGAGGGAGAAAACCATCCATGTGCAATGAGGAGAGTGTGTGATTCTACGTGGAGGCGATGCGTGAATTCCCAGTGGACAGGACATGTCAGCTGGACTTGAAGCATGAAAAGGCTGTGTCTAGAATCCCGGGGAGGGAGGTGCATCACTGAGGGAAGGCCCAGGGGATGGGAATGAATATTTCAACTGGAAAGAGAAGACCATTAGTCCCTGTGGCATGACAGGACGGAAAAGCCAATCAGCCAGGGTGAAAATTTCAGTAATGAAAACTGGGGTTCGAGGGTTTTAAACCCCCTTACTAGGGTCTCAACACCTATATAATTAAGGTCTCACATTTGTTTTCCAATCATCTTCTGTCTAATCAGGAGAAATTAAAATTCCTGGCCTCTCCCTCTGAGTTGTCCTTCTTTCCCTACCCAATCATCCACATCAATATTAATACCTCATTAGTGCTCTGCCATTCCTCACAAAACAAGGCTAAGCTAATGGCACTCCATGTAGGATCTTTAACTACTCCAGTTATAATTTAAATTCTTTTCTAGATATTAATTTAAAGCATACAAATGTTTTAAAAAGTCATTTACAAGGATGCAAATGTTGTTTTTTTTTTAAAAAAAAAACATTTCTATTTGACATCTATATAACAAATATAGATGTCTGTCATTACCTTGCTTTTAAACCTTGAACAGACACAATTTTCCAAGCCTTGAATGCTTTATTGGTATACAAATAAGCTTGCACTAAAAACTCTGAGGTTTTTGTTTTGTTATGTTTTGTTCAGTGACAATAGAAATATGGTTGTTTTGCCACAGACACACATGTTGTCTAATACAACCCAGTTCCAAGAGCAATGGATAAATTTACCCATTGGACAGAAAAGCGTGATTAATAAGAATAATGGCCACTCACACACATTTATAAAAAAACACACATTTCCTCTTATATTAAACTTTAAAGTTTTAAACACATTAAACATATTTGCTTTTGCAACTAGTCTGTCCCAGATGTGAGTTTTTGCCTCAGGCAGTGTGCACTTATTCCTTTACTTATTCCACAGATATTTCTGGTCACATATTTCCACACACAGCTCTGCCCTCCATTCTGAAATGGGCACAAACAATCTATAATCTATTAACCTATAAACTTTGATTCAGCAAAAGAAAAAAGGTAGGAATGCAAATAAGGTCACTGTGTGTGGTCAATAAGGTAGGAGAGCGTTCACTTGCAGATGTGACAAGGAACATGAGAAGGCAGAGTTTGAGGACGGTGCTTTGCCTCCCAGCGGGCACCTGCTCCCTGTGTGGAGGTTAGGTCTGGGTGGCAGAAGCACAGCAACATAAGTTGTGTGGGTGTGAGTTCAGGAACCAAAACAGATGGAACTCTGGGTCCATAATCCTTGACAGTGTTCCTCAGACGTCTTTAGGGTGTTTTCTGTAACTGACCCTGGTCTTGGCACTGCATCTGCTGCTTAGTATTTTCTTTTACTGCTGTTAGACTCAGGGTTACATCATAGGAGTACAGGAACTACACATAGAGACTTAGAAATATTTACTGTTAATTGGAAGAAAAATTAGGAAATAGGTGATGGTTTAGTATGCCATTTTCAATATCATATTTCTTCTTTTTCAAGTAAGTCATAACTTAATTTGAATGTCCTTTGAGGCTGAGACATAGATTTCTCCTGACTAATTTTTAGTCTTAAAGAGCCATGTTTTTTAAAATCCACTTTTGAAAGCATGTGGATAATTTATAAGAAACATATATATGAATTTGCATAAGGAGTCCCAATGGATAGTAGGAAAGAGTGTTGTCTTGAGGGGTGGGGACTTGGAGTCAATGTCTAGTGCTGCCATTAACTAATGTGAAGGTTTGGATAAGTTTTTAATTTGACTCAGTTCTGTGATGTTCACAAAATCAAGAGCCAGAAATAAATAAATTCTGAGTTCTCCTTCAATTTTAATAACTTTTGTTTGTATTTACAATTTATTGTGTAACATCACATATCCAAAGTACATAGATTAATATTTACTCATTCACGCAAATACCAAGCAGTTTTCCTTAATTGGGAGCAGATCAGCCTGTGATGAGGGCCTACAGAAATAGATGTGTGGAAAATATGTGCATCTGCCTAGAGTTACTGAAGATTGACATTCAGTGACTCTCTCTTGACTTTTGAGTCAGTATCAGTATTAATCAAATGATGACATCAGCTCTGAACTCTGCAAATCAACCTAACTCCTTCGAAAATGGAGAAGTTCTGAGTAAGAAATTGCTTGGCATTTAGTTTGAGAGCTGTAAGTAGAAGTAGAAGAGTCAATCACTCAATAGTACAAAATTAATTTAATCTCATAATCATACAGTGGAAAACCTAAGCAATTTAAAAGAAAACTGAATGCCACCAAACACCAAGGAGGCATTTATTGAGAGACAACGTTCTTCAACCAAGGACAATTTCCTGGATATCTAGAAACCACTCCACAGACAGATAATATGTCCTCTGCCTTCTCTGGCTAAGGCTGCTCGTCAATTATTTATGCACTGGATAGGCTCAAGCCAAATGGTTATTTTGCCATGAGTCCTAGTTGAGGGAATGTGCTAATTTAGAAGAGGGATTCCAAGGACACAACATCAAATAATGGGCAGTTCCAGGGCAGCTGCCTTAGAACAAGGAATGGGAGCCCTGAAGGCTGGTTTGCTTTCTTTGACACCTAGAGCACCCCAACCTGGGAAGACAGAGAGAAACTATCCAAGCAAATGTCCTGCTCTAGACATTGAGTCAGTGCTGACCTAGAGGTTGTAAGGAAGGGTTGAGTCTTTGGGGCACTTTAATACAAAAACCCACGCCATCAAAACCCATGTTCTGATGATGGGCCATCTTTATCTCCCCAAATGTGTTGGCTGATGTTTTGGGTTGGGGAGTGGGCACAGGTGCCAAGAGAACAAGTCCCCCAGTGAAGGAGTGGCAATACACAGAGAAGAACGTTTCAGATATAAACAAAGATTAATAACATGATATGGTGGGCAGAACGTAGACCTTGTAGGCAGACAAATCTGAGTATCTCATCTTGACTCCCACATCCTGACTGCCTAACTCTGTTTCAGTTTTCTCATCTGGGAATCAGAAATGATGATTTTTACCCCATATGATGATGTAAAATTGAAACAGTTCATACATTTGAATTTTACTTATTAATCACTGCAAATACAATAAATTCAAAAAAAAAAAAACTGCTCTTTTCCTCCCCACACCGCCTCCAGCACTTTCTGGGCTGAACTGTGCCCACCCCCATTTATATGTTGAGGTCCTAAGTCCCAGTACTTCAGAGCATGGTTATATTTGGAGAGAGAATCTTTAAGTTCAAATGAAGCCATGAGGAGGAGTCCAAGGCCAACATGATTGGTGTCCACAAGCACAAACAGGGGCCACCATGTGAAGACACAGGGAGAACACAGCCAAAGAGAAACCAACTCTGCTGACACCTTGATCTTGAACTTGTAGCCTCCAGACTTCTGAGAAAACACATTCCTGTTCTTTATGCTCCCCAAACTCTGACTTCATTTTGAGTCTGGAAAACTAACACATGCACCAGTCCCCGCCCCATCTCCACCTGATGGGCCTATGGCAAAATCTGACTGCTGTGGCAACAGAACTCTAACATCCAGAAGCAGCTGGGGCTAGCCAGTCACAGGAGGTGGGGGAAACCTGAAGTCATACAAAGCCATTTTACATGAACTACATGAAGGAAAAACAAATATTGTGACTGTGAAGTTAGTCCACAACAAGATCCTAGCAAGATGTCAATTTCTGATCAAGCATAAACTTTTCCTTATGAATAAGAAAATAAAGATTTTAATAGTGGGCACATTAGAATAAGTTATACCTTATGTATGTACAATTTGCCAAAATACATTCTTCTGTCTGTATAACTAAAAAGAACAAATAAAAAAATAAGCAGAATGATATTGATCAAATTATATTGTTATAGTGTGTGCATAAATGAATAAGTAACAACAAATCCTACCATTACATATTATTATTTACAACTATAATGCAACGATAAAAAATTTAAAAAATAAACATTTTCTTTATAAAAAAATAGTGGGCATATTAAGCTATTTACACATAAAATCAGACATCAGAACAATAGGCCAAAGAGACTGAAGTCTAATATCGATAGAGTAATGTTAAGTAACTTATAAGACCAGTTATGTTTGTTTAATAAAATGCCTCAATTTAGACTGTGTAGACATAATTTGTCAATGGCGGGGTCTCTTTCCACTCATCTAACTCTCATTAACCTTATCTACTGCTTCCTAGAGGGTGGAGGGAATAGCTTTAAAAGAAATATTTTCCCATCAAAGACACTTTGGCGTTAGAAAAAAAAATGCCTCCAAATGCCTTCGCAATGTACTACAGGACTAGAAATAAGTTCTGGGGTCTCTGCACTTTCTTGCTAATTTGACTAAGTAGATCTTATTATAGAAACTGGAGCCCATTTTATTTTAATAATTGCAAACTGAGTCTAGAATGGAAATTCAGTTCTCAACAGACACACAGATCACCTCCAAGGAATGCCATCTCTATTGCCTCTAACCTGAATTTAAAAGAATACACATCATTAAAATCAAACCAGGGTTAGCATTTGGCCATATCTGATTCAGAAAGGAAAGGAAAGAAGAATAAGAGGGAAGAGGAGTGAGAGAGAGAGAGAGAGAGAGAGAGAGAGAGAGAGAGAGACTGACTTCCTTTCTCAGTTCCCAAAGTACTTGGAAGGAAGTCATGGATGGCTACCATGCTCTCAACAATGAAAAACCAGAACCAACTGAAACTGGGTGACTGTTTTCTTTGATCCACCCAAGAATTGAGCTCACAAAACTGGAGAAAGAAACAAAATCACAGACAAGATCAGCTTATTAGGAGCAGAAGCTGCTGGAGTCAGTAACTAAGAGAAACAAGTACATGTTAATTTTGACAAATTCCTGATGGCAGAGTGTGTTTTCGCTTCAGAATGAAAAAACTCCTGGAAGTTCAGTCTCAGGGAAGCCTCACACTTTTGTGTGTTTTACTTCCAGGTGTCCTACCAGGCTCTTTGGAGAAGATCAGAGAAGAATTCTCTCCTGTTTCAGGAAAAAGAAAATAAAAGTTATCCTTTAAAAATATGCGAGGAAGGAAAGTAAAGTAACTATTTACACCCCATGAGTGCTCTTCTTGAGAAAGTCTGCTGACCCCACCCCACCCCAGGGAAACTGCCAAAGCCTTATCGGATCCAAAGAAAAGGCAATTAGATAAGTCCCTCCCTCCAGTATATTATAAAGAGAGAAAAGATGGCTAAGAAACATTTACAAAAGACAAATGGATAATACACTACAATACATCTAGATGATGGAATCCAGTGAGTAATAAAAAGAAATGAGCTATCAAACAACAAAAAGACACACAAAAGAAATCCATATTGCTAAGTGAAAGAAACTTGTTTGAAAGATGTCTCTATTGTATGTGATTTCAATTACATGGCATTCTGGAGAAGACAAAACTACAAAGACAGTAAAAATATTTGTAGTTGTCAGGGATTCAGAGAAAAGGTGGAAGAGATGAATAGGTGAAACATGGGAGATTTTAGGGCAATAAAACTATTCTGTGTGATACCTTAATGACGGTTACGCAACAGTCTTTGTCAAAGCACATAAAACTATACAACACAAGGAGTAAACCTCAATGTAAAATACTAACTTTAGTTAATAGTAATATATTTATATTGGTTCATTAATTGTAACAAATGTAGTAATGAAAGATGTTAATCATAGGGGGTGCTGTTAATAGGGGTTCTGTGGAAACTATCTGTGCTATCTGTTCAATTTTCCTATAAATCTAGAATTTCTGTAAAATACAAAATCTATTAAGGAAATAAAAGAAGGAAATAAGAAAGGAAGGAGGGAGAGAAGGGAAAGGAAAAGACAATAGCAAATGTTGGAGAAAAGTGAAACTTTGCACACTATTGGTGGAAATGTGAATTTGTACAGCCATTATGGAAATCAGTATAGAAGTTCCTCAAAAAAATAAAAAATAGAATTACTATATGATCCAGCAGTCTCACTACTGGGTATATATCCAAAAGAAACACAATAATAATGAGATATCTGCATTCCTATGTTCATTGCAATGATCTTCACAATAGCCAAGATATGGCATCAATTTAGGTGTTCATCAACAAATGGATAAAGAAAACATGTTATAATGGACTCACTTTACCTATATATAGTTTATGTACATATAATAATTTTACATGCATACAATGTGTATGTGTATATTATAACATCTTTACATATCATAACATCTGTATGTATAAAGACATATGTATTATATTCTTAAGAAGTGTTGAGGACTGGAGTCATAGCTCAGTGGTAGAGCAATTGCCTAACGTGTGAGGCATGGAGTTTGACTGTCAGCACCACATATAAATAAATAAATAAAATAAAGGTCCATTGATAACTAAAAAATTTTTTTTAAAAACTGTTTAAAATAGATTTTTAAATGTTTTCACTACAAAACTAATAAGTATGTGAACTAATACATTTATTAATTAACTCAAATGGGCCATTTTATAATCTGTACATATTTCAAAATAGCATGATATACACAATAAATCTATACAATTTTTACTTATCAACAAAAAATAAATTACAATATGAGTAACTTATGAATATTTATTTTTCAAATTTGACAAAAAAACAAAACCAAACAAATAGTATTCTGCACATTCAATAAAATCAGCATAGTTTAGGGGGCTGGGGTTGTGGCTCAGTGGTAGAGCGCTTGCCTAGCATGAATGAGGTACTGGAGTTGATCCTCAGCACCACATAAAAATAAACAAATAAAATAAAGTATTGTCCATCTACAACTAAAACAAATTTTAAATATCAACATAATTTTGGAAAAATGTGAGATATACATATAGACATATCATTGCCAAAATTTGAAAGTTGAAGAAAAGAAAAAATCTCAGAAGGAATAAGAAAAAACTGTTTCATCGTGTACATGGGATCATGGGATCCTTAAAAACATTAACAACTGACCTCCCACCAAAAACAAGAGAGTTTAAGAGACATTGGGATGACATATGCAAGCTGCTAAAAGTCAAAAGTGGCACCCCAGAATCAGAAAAATTATTCTTTCCCAAAAATAAGTGAAATAATGAAACTCCCAGATAAACAAACACTTGGAGATATGCTGATAAGAAATATCAAAGGAAGTTATTTAAACTGAGATAAAGTGATATCAAATACTAATCTGCATTCACATAAATAAATAACCAAAAAGCACCAGTAAGGTGATTATACAGATAATTATGAAAGCCAACATAATTCTGTATTTCCTCTCTTTTCTTCTCTTAACTGATTATAAAGCAATTGCATTCAGCAATACATATATAATTTTATAAATAAAGAAATGTATAATGTATTTGCAATGGCAGAGTAAAAGTGGCAGGTGGGAACATAGGTTTATTGTGGTAAGGAAATGATGCCAATTGGTAATTTGAATCTACAATAAGAAAGGAAGCAAATAAAAAATGGTACATGTGAAGTTTAATATAGCAAATTCTAAAAATAAATACTTTCAGCTTTTTAAAAAGTCATGTGATTATATACAGTAATAGTTATAAAAATGGGTCTTTGGGTTTATAACAAGTATACCTGTAACATGCATAAAGGGTGGGGAGGAATCAAAGCTATTAGGACTCAGTTTCTACATTTCACTGGAATTAAGTCACATCTGACATAGATTTTGATAAATTAAGATGTCTATTGTAATTTATAGAGCATCTCTAGCAATTAGAGAAATGCAAATCAAAACTAAGATATCATCTCACTCCAGTCAGAATGGCAGCTATTATGAAGACAAACAACAATAAGTGTTGGTGAGGATGGTACACTCATACATTGCTGGTGAGACTGAAAATTGGTGCAGCCAATATGGAAAGCAGTATGGAGATTCTTGAAAATCTGGGAATGGAATCACCATTTGACCCAGCTATCCCTCTCCTTGGTCTATACCCAAAGGACTTAAAAACAGCATACTATAGGGACACGGCCACATCAATGTTTATAGCAGCATAATTCACAATAGCTAAACTGTGGAGCCAACCTAGATGCCCTTCAGTGGATGAATGGATTAAAAAAATGTGGCATATATACACAATGGAATTTTACTCAGCAATAAAAGAGAATAAAATCATGGCATTTTCAGGTAAATGGATGGCATTGGAGAAGATAATGCTAAGTGAAGTTAGCCAATCTCCAAAAAACAAATGCCTAATGTTTTCTCTGATTTAAGGAGGCTGACTCATAGTTGGGTAGGGAGGGGGAGCATGGGAGGAATAGATGAATTCTAGATAGGGAAGAGGGGGTGGGAGGGAAAGGGAGGGGGCAGGGGATGAGCAAGGATGGTGGAATGTGATAGACATCATTATCCAAAGTACATGTGTGAAGACACGAATTGGGTGTCAAATATTTATATACACACAGAGATATGAAAAAATGTGTTATATGTGTGTAATAAGAATTGTAATGCATCCCACTGTTATTTATTTATTTTAAAAAAGAAAACTAACTAAATAAATAAAAATAGCAGTTTTCTATTTTCTTCTCAAGTTCACATGGAATATTACCCAAGATACATTATACTGGGTCATAAAGTAAGCCTCAATAGATTTAAAAGGATGGAAATCATACTAAATAAGTTACAGAATCATTATGAGGAATATTGGTCTATAGTTTTGTTTCTTGCTGGTATCTGCCAACAAAAAATTGCTGTACTCTGTATATAAAATCTTGAAAAGCTTTCCTCCTCTTCAATTTTCTGGAAATGTCTTCCTTAGACCAATCCTAACAGAGGCACAAGCTGTCTTGCAAAGGAGTGGTTGCTGCGTCTTCTAGAGGGACATGCTAATGTTTACCCAGAAAAATGGACCGGTCCATTCCTGGAGCCCCAGAGAATTTATAGGAATCTAGAGATTCAAGAGTTTTAAGTAGTTCTCAGTTCCATTTGTACATGTCCCAGTCTCTAACTTTGACATAACTTGTTAAGCTTGAGAATTGGACCTCTTTTGAAGTATTGCTACTTTTATAGGTAAGTCTTTGCTCTAATCCTCACCTTTTCCTGTTCTCCAGTTGCAAGAGATAAAAGCACTTTTATATGCTTCCAAGGACACCCTCTGCTTTTCACATTTAGCCTTTGACTTCAGATTAACTTAACGCTCAACCATTCATTGCCTTCCTTCAAAGCACTGATTGACCTTAGCAAACAACTATCCTATTCCATGTCTCTTATACTTTCCCCCTGTATCTCTCAATACCTCATACATTGCACCTGCCAGTACTTACCTTCCATCGGTAGAAACTCTCAGTTCTTCACAGTACAGTTTGTGACAGTTGCATGCTCCTGGATGCCAGTTGCTTGAAGGTAATCTTGTCCCAAAGTCTTATTTCAGAGTCATCTCTTTCAGACACCTTTGGGTTCTAACTGTTGCTGGACAGTCTCCTCCAATAGCAGACCCATAAGAAACTACCAACAAGGGTGTCAGGGCATGCTTTCCAGAGTGAAGGAAAGACATGAGAAAAGTTAAACTGCAATGCACTCAATAAAGACCTCAGTCTCCCATGGGGCATTCTGGAGCTGTGTTGGCCCTGCAAACTTGTCCAAGTTGGGGCAAGACTGATGGGCTTGTATACCTTTAAATTCACCTGTCATTGGATGAGGGCTGTTCCCAGGAAAGAGGCCTAACCTTAGATAATGGTGCTTAGATAAAGTCAAAGGCCATCCCAGAGAGAGAGGTCACTTACATCAGTCAGTTGCTGGCACTCCTAGAAGCCGGGAGGATGGGACTTGAATCCTGCAAGTGAGTATGTGTGCAGCACGTCATGCCATCCACAAAGTTATTTTTCCCGAATCCTGGCCTTTTCTCTTTTCTTGATCCACCTTCTACAACACACAGCTTCAAACTCCTGGTCCAAGCCGGCTTTGAGAGAAGCAGAGATGGCTACCTAATTCTGACAGCGAGAAGCTGATAAGGGTGCAGGTGAGGGTGTTGATTTGGCAATGGGGATCTGAGGAGAGAGGCTGTGTGACTGCTCATTCAGAGAGTGGGAGACAGCTTCCTGGGGAAACACAGAGGGCCGAGAGCATCGTGCAGAGGCCCTCTGAGATCTGTGAGCATGAATTAAAAAAAAGAAAACCTATTCATCCAAGTCTGCAAAGAGAAGAAACTCATTCTCACTGTCTTAAGAGGAAAACAAAAATATTGGAAGAACTGGACAGCAAGAACCGGGAGACCCACACATCCTATTTTCACTGAAGAAAGAAGTGTGAACAGCAACCTCTAGGTTTGCCGGAGTCGAGGGTGGAGTCTGTGCTTGGCAGAGTTTGGTCCCCGTGGGAGGGAAGAGAACAGCTCTGGCAAGAATCTGTTACACCTGAGCAAAGCTGAACAAATGGGTGGGTCTCCTAAAGGCAAAACCTAGTACTGGTGGGTGGCCACAGTGAGAGGAGCCAAGGTATGGAAAGCTAAAAGCAATTTTATCCACAACAAGAGTTCACCAACTGGACCGGGGCCTATCCCTGCGCACCATTCCTAACTTGCTATGTCAAAGAAGCAAAATGAGGACACCAAGCAGGAATAAATGATCAGCAACACAACTTTTCTGTTTATGGACATTCTCATCATTGGTTACAGAGAGCATTCTGGAAGGAATTCAACAATAGATGTCCAAAGCCATGAAGGTACACATCATTTGACCTAATTGCCTGAAAATGGAGAAAAAAGGGCAGAACTTTTCCACATTTTCAATTTGGTTCAGGGTTGGTCATGTTTATTTTTAACTCTTTGAGGATTAAAAAAAATTGTGAAGGAAAATATTTCTGGTATGGCCCACAGTGAGAATGCCACCCGAAGCACTGAGCTGCAGTAATAGCACAGCTGTGCTTTGTGTTAATTCATTTTTTATTTTTAAACAGGGCAGGCTTTGCTCTAGAAGGTACTTCCCTCTTAGCATATCTGTCCATAAAGGCCACACTGTGTGATCTGCAGCTTGCTGTTCTATCCACCGTATAAATGGGTGCACATTTTGAGAACGTGCACACACTGGGCAGAGCATTTGGGGAATGACCCTGAGAAAAAGAATGCACTGACCAATAGCAGGCAAGGAGCATGATCAGTAATTAAATCTGGTTTTCTCTTTAATTCTACCACTTTCTAGCCTCTACTGTGTATGCTAACTGGGTCTGGCCCAGGGAAAGTGGGGGATACAAAAGATGAAATAGTACAGTCTCTAAGAATTTTGCAATTTAGTAAAGAAGGCCTGTTCTTTTTAGTAGACCCTCAGCTGTTGGCTTTGCCTGCTGGGAGCCATTAGCCAAGTAGGTATGACAATTTCCTTGCCAGCGTACCCCATGTTGCAGTGACATTGAATGTAGGTGACCTTGCTCAAGGACCAAGGCGGATTAGGGCGTTCCCGGTTTAGGTTCCAGGTTTAAGGTTTAAGATTATTCCTGCTGGGAATAGGGCGTATCCTGCTGCCTGAGTTCCCCTTGAGTTCTCACGGGATTCAGACAGTATATTTTTTGGAGATAGAAGTCCAGTGGAGGTGGATTTGGGCAGAGAACGTGGATTTCCCCAGAACGTGTTTGTAGACGGCTGCTGTGAGTTCAGGAATAAAGAGTTGCTGTTTGAATCTACAAGCTGTGTGGTGGCTCGTGATTGTGTGCCCAGCCAGACTGCGGCATTTGTGCCCAGCCAGACTGCGGCATTTGCCTAAAGATGTAATGCCAAGTGCTTCAGTAGCCATGTTGTGATAATGAGGCAGCTGTCTTGAGGACTGAAAGCCACATACTGAGAAGGGCAGAGTGGATACAGAGAAAGAGTCTAGTTCCCTGACAACATTATTGGGTTGCTGCACCAATACCATAGCCATCAGCCTTTTAAGTAAACAATGTCACCGTGGCTAAGAATGGGAGTTTAGTTACTCACACCTGAATCCATTCCTTAATGTTAAAAATGAATTGCCAGGAAATTATAACTTTTTAACCTCAGGAAAAGCTTATATAAAAATTTGAACTCTATCCTAACAGTAACTTACAAAATTTTAAATATTCACTCCCATGGCACACCTTTTGCATAAGAAAGCCCTTTCTCATTTGGGGACATCATTTCAAAAAGATACTGAACCTGGCTTTTCCTATGATGACTAAACCAGACGTTTCAGTAAGGGTATAACAAATCTAGCCAGAAAGCAAACTTGGAAACTTTCCCCTCTGCTATGAGGTAGAGACATTTCAGCACCATCTTTAGAATAAATTAATTAAAAGGCTATGCTAAATATTTCCAAGGTTTGTTTTAAAATAACTCCTTGAATTAGAGGTTCTTTATTTTGGGCTTCCTTGAAGCTTTCTGGTGCATTTTTTAAGGCTAAATGAAGAACATGTTATGTTTTCTGGAGTTTCACACTATTTTCTGCTTCTCTAGTTGCCACTTGAAGGGCAGAAAAGAGATAGATCTAGACTGACAATTCCTGGCTGGGTGAGGTGGCACATGGCTGTTAGTCCCAGGTACTTAGGAGGCTGAGGCTGGAGGATCACTTGAACCCAGGAGTTCAAGACCAGCCCGGAAAATGTAGAGAGGCCTCAGTTCAAAAAGAAAAGAAAGAGAGAGAGAAAAAAAAAAACAACTGAAGTTCTTAATCTCACTTCCTCCTCTTGTTTTTCAAATCAATGAGCTATAGACAGTTGGGTGGGGTCGGTGTCTTCCTCTCATTGCAGGCTAGCTCATGCTTACCTGGGTCATCCAGCAGACTGAAGCTTGCATAATTTTCCAGTAATGATCCAATTTGGCCCAAGTGAACTTCACCTTCTGTCCACATCCATAGCGGCTTCTGCTTGGGACAGCTTTTGAATTTTCTTCATGACTAGCGATCACACTGGGCACGATAACTGAAGCATCTGTAGGGAAATGAAGTAATGGGCCAGCTAATAGGCTTAATGGCCTTAATAGCCTTAAAAAAATTAATGTGCTTAATGCTCATTTCATTCACAGTTGCCCTTGGCATTACGGATGGCAAGACCATGCATTTATGGAGAGGCAAAAAATGGCTCAATTGTCACTAAGCGTGTACAGGACAGCGAAAGAGAAATATTACAGTCGTGTTAGGAAATTTCAACTCAAATCCATTTTCATAGGACAGAATTGTGTTATATGAGGGAAGAGGCAGCCAACCAGGAGACGGTTGCCGTCTTAAAAAAGAATTTAACTCATCTGTCAAAAGGAAAATGTCCTGAAAGATTGTGCTGGGTGGAGGGCCCTGGGAGCAACAGGAGTGATCTGGCTGGTGGGGAAGCTCTTGGGAAGGGAGGCATTTTGAGTTCAGGGGAGTTTCCTTTTATTTCACAGCATTGCTCCCAGTTCTGCAGTTCCAGGGTTTTCTCCTCATGTAATGGGCTACATTCCCGAACTTTCCAGCCCTCCCCCTCTTTGTTCTGAATCACATTCTTTAGGGAACTATTCATCCCAGGATTAATGAATTAACTGGATCAATTCATTCAGATTCCTAGTTGTGAATTAGCTCCACATGATACTTTAGATGAGGCTTTCTGGATTAAATCCTCGAGGATCATCAGCAGTTGGGAATCCTGGGCACCACGGCAGGCCTTGCAGGTCCCTCAAATCATTTCCATAACACCAGCTGGACACAGGGACAGCACTGCAGAGGCTATTGACCCTCTCTGTGCTAGACCGCAAGATAAAATTCACAACAACACAGGGTCTCCTTATAGACTCCACTATGTCAGCTTTCAAAGAACACTGGGGGAGGTGGATTGGCTTTGCATCTGCTTCAGGGACCCAAATTCTGGCTGAAACCCAAATAGCAGGGAGGGCTAAAGAAGAGTGACAGGAGGTCCTCAGAATTAGAAGTCAAGGGGCTGGGGCTGAGGCTCAGTGGTAGCACACTTGCCTGGCATGAGTGAGGCACTGGGTTCGATTCTTAGCACGGCATATAAATAAATAAAACAAAGGTCTATCCACAACTGAAAAAAGAAAAAGAATTAGAAATCAACTGTGGGCACCATGAAACCTATTCCTTACTAGTAGCAGATGTTGGTGTGGACACACACAGGCTAGGTCTTGCTTACTGTGCTGAGCTTCTAACATGGGCACACCATTGCTACAATTCCCCACTGTCCTTCTACTCAGCTTTGCAGAGTCCTCCTGCCTCTTTTGTAAATTTGGGATGTGACCTTTCCCATCAACTCGTGCAGGGGTTATTATGTTTACTGCAAAAGAGAACTTCAAAAATTTCTCTTTTGAATAAATAATATCAATGGTCCCTTGGGGCTCGTGAAAACTCCTAGTGTAAGTCAAAGCAGATGAGGCACGATGGTAGGATGCTTCCGAGTTTCATCACAATTTTAATTTGGTGATAGCATCTTTTCCTGCACTAAGCATTTGTGTTTATTGACAGCTGCTTGCCGGTAGGTCTTTCTATATTGGTTCAAGTTATTGAGGACCCCTGAGGTTTGACTTGGTGACAGGTAATTTAGATATTTTTAAAAATTAAGGAATAAAGAAAATGATGACAAATAGTGAGTCTTCTTAGTGGTTCTGGATAATCTAAAAAGAGTCTAGCTACCAAACTCCCCAAAGCCCAGATAGTTCATTTACCACCCCCTCACCAAAATAATTATTTTACAACTTAATCTGATGTCATTGTGTTTTAATTTTTCCTTTGGAAAAAATTTACAAGGTAAAGTTTTCCAAATGAAAATAAAGCTTTATTTACTGAATTTATCTTCTAAATAGTTTATTGATATACTTTATCATCCATCAGTCTTGGGATATGTTTAAAAGGGAGTGATAGATATAAATTAGAGCATGAGTAGTGTTTCTATCAATTTATCTACTAAGAGGAAATTCATTTTTTTGACATCTAGGAAACAAAGCATCCCTCAAGTGATAATTTAGTAATAATTTTCCCTTTCTTGAAATAAAGGAGCAGCTCAAACTTGGCTTAATAGTCCCAGTTTCTGGCACCTTAATTGCTAATCCTGTATTTTGCCTAGATCAAACATTTGGAGAGGGTTTCTCCATGGCCAAAAAATATATAATTTAGTGGAAGGTGGCTGAGCCATGGTAAGGACAGTAATTCTTCCTTTATCAACCACAAGTATCCTGTTTTAAAGGGTCATAATTAAATAGAAATAAAGTAGAAAGACTTATAAATAAAAATTTACTAATAAGACTACATTTTTTTAAGAATCTTAAGAAGTATCAAAAGTACCACGGGCCCAGTTTTTTCGGTATGTCCCTGTATTTCATTCTCTCGATTTCCTTATGAAGTAAGCATTGTGAATTGCATTTTACAGACAAATAAATCTAGTTTGATGTGTTCAAGTAATCTTCTCAAGGATGCAGGGCATGAATGGTAGGGCTAAGATTCCAAATCAATCTGACAAATCCTTCCAATATACTGTGTTCATTTCTGTGCACAGAAAATGAGCTAGTTTTTCACCGGGAGTATTTGATTAAGGCAGAGCAATGCTCAGCAGCTTCTACCGGAAATAGAGACCTGCTTTGGGAGATCCGTGCTTCATCCGTACCTCTCTGCTTTTTCCTTTTACTTCACCATCACTGAATAATGCACATGTCCATAGCTAGTGGTTCATGTGGGAAGACAAGGCCTTTGACTAAAGAAATTCACCAACATAGTAGCAATGGTTCAATTTAGATTAGGGAAAATGCATTCCATCTGTTTATATTTCTGTATTTTATAATAAAAAAGTACACCTTTAAGAAGAAAAAAAAATAAGTTCTTAACTGAACATTTTCAAAATTTTGTTTTTCCTTACTAAATTTTTTAAAGTGACAAAATTTACATATTTATGGTTCACAACATGATGTTTTGAGATATGTTTACATTGTGGAATGGCTACATGAGGTTATCTAACATGCACATTGCCTCTCAGACTTCTGGGGGGGTAGGGAAAATAATTAAAATCTACTCTAAGCATTTTCAAGTTCATAGTACATTGTCATTAACAATAGTCCCCACATTGTACAATGAACTCATTTCTCTTAACTGAACTTATTTCTCCTAACTGAAATTTATGGATTTTGACTGACATCTCCTTAACCATCTTCCACTCTAAATTTTAAATTAAAAATACACCTTTAACAAGGAAAAAATAAAGGGTTGAAATAAATTAGCGGCATGTAAGAATATTTGGGGAAAGTCCATTGGCTATAAAAGTCCAGCCTTGTAAACATCCCAAAATGTTAACAATCAAATGAATCGAGCTGTCATCACTCACTTGATTTAGTTTCCTTCCTGGTCTTTGAATATACTTCCATGTGTCTTATGGGCTGGGTTAGGCCCTGAGTTCTGGGTTTTAAGGCTCTTCTTGCTTAATCTTGTTGGCATTAACCTTCCTTTCCCTGCAGTCCTTCATCCGCCTCCAAGGTTTCCCTGGGACAGAGACGGTTTGAGTTTGTTTTTTCCTGCTTTCAACTACTAGGTCAGATTACCCTCAAAACACACCCACCCACGCTTTCCCCCCACTTATTAAAAAAGTAATATTTTCTAAAGCTTAGGGGAAAAAAAGAGACAAACCAAAGGATGAAAACAATGTCATATTTAATTTCATCACCCAGAGATGTCTCAGTGTATTTCCTTCTATTAGTTGGCCTATTTGCACACACGTGGGGTGGCGGGGGCTGGCACATAACCAACTGAATAGAATTTTAAGTTAAAAAAAAAAACTTCTCAACTTAAAATAGAATGGTTCCGTTCAAATACAAACTGAAAATTGAAAATGATTTTTATTATACCAGGATTGCTTTGAAGATGACCTGGTTACGCTTATGTTAACTCTCCAGCAGCTTATATAAACATCAAAACTGATCTTGCCTCTTAGCTTTAATACATGTACTGAAAGGAAGTACTTTTCTTTCCTTGAACTCACTTTAATGACTAAGGTGAGAGTTTTCCCTTCAATATGTCCAGCATCTCCAGGCCATCTTGAGTAAAGAAGCTTTTCAATTCTTTTCACCTGTTCATGAGCTCCTCCTTTATTATTTATTTATTTATTTATTTTGAAGAAGGAGGTGACTTTCTTGGCTGGAGAGATGAGAGAATCTAACAGGCTTCCTAGCCTATGTAGACATCAGAGAGCAGCCCAGGTCTCTACCTCCTTCACATTCCACCTTCCCATGTGGTGAGCTCAGCTAGAAAGATAGTTCCTGTCTGTGGCTCCCCAGCCATGCTGTCTGTGGCCACAAGGGGAAGCCAGCTGCTCCTGGGGCAGGAGAAGGAAGCCACACTGTCCCACCTGACTCCTCTGTACTGGGTGGCTGCCTATCTGTCTCCGTTCTACATGTCTAATTGGTTAGAATCCAGAGTGCAGCAAGAATTTGATTAGTCAGCACCCCAAATGCCAAAGATTGTCTCTATAGAACACACTCTAACTTTATAATATGCACATGTGTGGAGTGTAAGTGTGCATTATTTTTCAAAACTTTAGTTACACAGAGGTTTTTCAAAGTTACATAGAGATGTTTCAACTTTGAAGCCTTTACAACTAATCTTCCCAGAATAGCTCAGAAAACAAATGTCAAAGCTAACCTCTAGTTTCAGCATAAAACTGAGCAAACCATAAGTTGGGTAAAGAAACATTCAGATATACTTAAAAGCTACCAACCCATGCTAATTGAGATGCCAGCAATAGGGCAAATTTAATTCCTTTAGTGTGACTTTATTTGTTTTTGTAGAAGGCTTGGGCTCCTTCCTTTCATCTCCCTTCTTCATAACTCAGGTCACTGAACCCCAGGAGATGCTGACCAGGAACATGCCATTCCATTCTAAGTCACAATACAGTGTGTTCTTCTCAAAGTAAGAGGAGTCTCTACTGAGACAGAGCTGTGGCCATCACTGGAATTTACTTACTGGGTCATGTCCCATGAAGACACAGAGTGAGATCATGAAAGTCTCTTCCTAGAAATTAAGGAGCTTCCCAGAAGAGAATTCATCCAAGAGAAGAAGCAGCCAATCACAAGCATCTTAAAATGCCCCAAATCTTTTATTGTCAAGAGGTAGAAGTAATTTGGAACACAGTCTTGTGCCTGTCTCTCAGATCTGTCCACTAGCACCAGAGAATTTACATCTGGATCCTAAGATTAGAAAGGACTGTGGGTAATGACCAGATCTTTGTACTAACATTGGGATGTGTTCCCTTTGCTTGGGTAGCTCCCAAAAGGGTGTGACATGAGAGAGAAAAAAAGAAGATATTGGCCACTCAACTATTTGGGAACCTCAAATTGATCCATGCATGCATCAGTGGAAGCAGCTAGGGGAACCAAGGCCAGGGGTGTGGCCTGAGGCAGATATCTAAGCACATGACAGCTCTGCCCAGAAGACACCCAAGTCCGCAGGGTGTGGTGGTGCTAAGAGCCACAGCCAAGTAATATGATGCATGGCATTTTTGGTTGAAAGGTGATGCCAGCAAGCCATTAAGATGATATGATTATGTTAAGATCTGCATTCATATGGATATTGGACTCCTGCTGTCCACTTCAGCCTGCTAAGGGACTCCTGGAGAGTTCCCATTGGTTGGAGAAGTGCGGCAGGAGGGAATTCCGGAGGAGGGAGTTCCTGTTGGGACCTGAGAGAAGCTGTGTGGGTCAGTCGGCAATCTTCCCGGGAGCATACGGGGCATTGGCGGCAGTTTCAAAAATAAAGTTTGTTCCTGCTTGAGTGGCTCGTGATTTTGTGCCCAGCCAGACTGTGGCAGGTGGGATCTGCCGAATCTGCTTCAGCCTCTGAAAGGCAGCACTAGGGTGGTATCCCAAGAGGCAGGGCCAGTGCCCTGAGGTTGGGGGATGGGCTGCATACTAATCAGACTGTATTATACACCCTCTAGGATCAAGCTGTCTGAGACCCAGAAAGGATGGAAGGATAGAAGAGACAGGAAATGCTCAGAACTGAAGAAAAACATGGCCAAAAAACCTTCTCTTTATGGATCCGGCCATCAGTGTGGACAGAAGGGAGATGACCTAAAAGCTGCACTGATGTGTTCCTAAGTGCATGAGAACTCAGATGGGGAGCCTGCAACAGGAGGCTTTGTAGCAAGTAGGGTCCCACATTAGTAGATGGACATTGGTTTCACTAAAACAAGAATGACATTAGAACAGTACAACCTGCAAATAGGCACATATGCACTGGCGTAGGAAAAGTGGAAATGAGTGTTATGATTTGGATGTGAGGTGTCCCCCAAAAGCTCACATGTGAGATAATACAAGAAGGTTCAGAGAAGAAATGATTGGGTTACGAAAATCTTAACCCAATCAGTTAATTTGATCACCTGATGGGATTAATTAAGTGGTAATTGAAGGCAAGGTAGAGTGTGACTGGAGGAGGTGAGGCATTGGGAGAGTGATTTAGGGTACATATTTGCATTTAGCAAGTGGAGATCTTGCTCTCTGCTTTCTGATCATCACATAAGCTGCTTTCCTCCTCCATCACACTTTTCCGCCATGATGTTCTGCCTCACCGTGGGCCTCAAGGAATGGAGCTGGCTGTCTAGGGACTGGGCCCTCTGAAACCATGAATCCTCAAATAAAGTTTTCTTTCTCTACAATTGTTCTGATCAGATATTTTAGTCATAGCAGTGAAAAAGCTGACTAAAACAATGAGAGAAAAGGAGAGAAATTGTTGAGGATTAAATTAAATCTGCAATCTCAAAACACATTTTATAGCCTGGCAGAATACGTAAGCCTATTTACATAATTCAGTGTTTTCTTCAACCATGATTTTTCACACCGGGAAGAAGTAGAGTACAAGATTGATATCATTGCTGAAGATCTTTCCAGATGACGGAAATTCATTTCTGTTCATCCCATGTGAAGGTATGCTATTTTTGTAGGATGTCCCAAATTCATCCCAGTGGCGTATCTTAGATTGGACTGAGGTATGTGTGGAATAGACTGAGAAGAGAATCTGTGGCAGTAGAAGGCATTGTAGTTTGCTCATGTTTTATTTATCTTCTAGAAATAAAAAAATAATATATAAAACTTCAGCTGCCCTTTAGCACTAATTGCAATGATATATAAACAAAGACATCACATTGCTTTTTTGGAAAGTATTTTAAAGTCCTGTATACCTAGATGTTTACCTATGCTTCTCACTGCAGTTAAGAGCCTGTTGGAGTAGCTTCATTTCAGGGGAACCTGGAGTTCTTTCACAGATAAATAGGACAGCTTTATGGTCTCAAAAAAAAAAGAAAAAAAAGAAAATCTATGTCTAGGATATTTATGAAGAATGAATTTTATTAATAACTTTTTCTCTGAGATTTTACTTAGAACTTGTGGTAAGGAATTTATTTTAATTTTATCAGGATTATGTTTTTATTTTTGTTATTTAGGTAGAAATTTTTCCTTCTAATGATTAGATTCCAGGTAGATACTGATTGACATATTTCTAACTCTCAGAAAGTCATTGCTGGAGGAGTTGAGAGAGAGATCCAGTTTAAAAATCCATTTAAAAATAGTTTTACTGATGTATAATTGATCTGCAAAAAAAACCTACATAAACATCCTTTATCTTAAAATATATAATTTGATGAGCTTAGACATATTCTCAGAACAATCAAGTTAATAATCATATCCATCACTTCCAGAAGTTTTCATGTGTTTATTTTTTGCCTTTCTTGTGAATTTGTTTTGCTTTTTAATCTTTACACAGACAAAGCCGGGTATGGTATGCATACCTGTACTCCCAGTGACTCAGGAGGCTGAGGCAGTAGGATCTCCAGTTCAAAGCCAGCCTCAGCAACTTAGAGAGGCCCTAAGCAACTTAGTGAGGCCCTTTCTCTAAATAAAATATAACAAAGGGCTGGGGATGTGGCTCAGTGGTTAACCACCCCTGGGTTCAATCCTTGGTACAAAAAAAAAAAAAAACCCACAGACAAACCCAACCTTTAAAGTCCTAGGCTCCATAAATAGGGGTCAGAGGGGTCAGTACATACCAACTAGTAGTTTATAAACTATTTAAAATACTATAGATAGTTTTTCAAATTCACTCATATTTTCTTTACCTCCCTCTTTTCCCCCCTCTTTTTCCCACTCAATTTAGGTTTCTTTCCCTTACTCCCTTTTCCTTATTTTTCTTTTCTTTTCCATCTTCCATCTTTCTTTGTCTGATCTAAATAGGTCACTTTAAGGTATGAGACTATCACATGCTTAAAATTGTGTGACCAAGTATTCAGGAAAGCTGTTTAACAACACTGTCAGAAGCCTCTTGAACATTCATTCTTTGCCCTATCAGTTCTGCTCCTAGAAATGTAACCTAAGGAAATAATCATAGATGATAACAAATAATATCTATTGAGCGCATATCATGGACTGGTACTGGCTTTACATAGACCAACAACCTATGATGTGTCATCCTCTTTTTGCACTGAAGGGAACGAAGAGCAGAGAGATTAGGCAACTTTCTTGAGAGCACACCTCTGGGACCAAAACAAAGTAAGTCTAGCTCTGAAGACAGCACTCTTAATTAGGACAGTCCTCAAGATGTGCAAGCCCTGGGTTAATAATTTTTGTGGGGTCCCTGCCTAAACAAATAATTTTATTAAAAATATATTACAAAATGTATGATCGCTTGTAAGTTATAGTGATACTCAAGGACATCCAGAATAATGGGCAGAGAGGTATTTACGTGTTTATTGTTTGATCAGTCCAACCAGAAGATTCTTGTAGTGTCCAGGTACTATCTTTTACTGTGCAAATCCAGAAATCGCCTCTCCATACTGTATGTCCAATGTTCCATTCCAGGCTAATTCCCTGTCTTTTCCAGAAGAAGAAGAGACCGATGTATTATTTCTGGCAATGCCACAACTCTAGATTGGCACAACATGGACCTGGTTACCCCTTCAGGTCCCTCATACCATCTAGTTACTGCTGGTTACAACTCACAATGCTACATCATCATCCATCCCCTGTCCATGAAAACGGACTTCCAAAACATCTCTCCAGAGTTATTACTGGACTTCACAGGGGACCAACTCAGGTGACAACAGCAGGGGATGAAGAGAGTGAGGCAGTCCTGCCGTCTTCCCACTGCTTGTGGGTCCTAAGGAGTGGTGGTAGCTGTGTGGTTGCAGCATATATGAGGACAACCTACATGAGTGTCCACACAAGGCAGGTGGTAGATCTGCTGGAACCATCAGAAGCCTGGAGCCCTGCACTCATCCTGTGTCTGAAGTGAGGAAGAGAGCCCACTCTCAGAGCATTGAACAGCTTATTAGTTATGCTCACAAACACATGCAATGCTTTGTGAATTTTTAAAATGAAATTTGAGGGCTGGGCTTGTGGCTCAGAAGTAGAGCTCTCACCTAGCATGCGTGAGGCAGTGGATTCAATTCTCAGCACACATAAAAATAAAATAAAGGTATTGTGTCCACCTACATCAAGAAAACAAATATTAAAAAAATGAAATTTGAATACTTCTTGAGTAATTTAGTTTGTTAGGGGTTTTGTGTAGGTTAATATAAGGGTGCAAGAAGCTCTTGAGAAATCCCTTCCACTGTCTTTGATGCTGCAGTTTCTTCAGTAGATAATGGATCAGGCGATTCATACATTTGTGGACTGATTTAAAAAATTATGTGTGCATTTATTATATGTCATCACTATTTTATTTTGTAGATGTTAATTAATTTCATAACAATTCTACTTAATAGGCATCGCTACTATTTCTGCTCATTTGTTGAGGGGAAATAAAAAGGAGGGCACAGTAGAGTCATATAACTTGGTCAAGATTGCAGTTTTAAGAGACAAAGTTGTAGCCCAGACCTGGCTGTCTGTATACTTAACAACCATACTAAGCTGTGTGTATACCCTGTAGACAATGCATCTTCCCAACACAAACTCCCTAAATCCTTGCCAAATCTATATTTTCGCTCTATCATACAAGTCAAAGAGAAATGCTGATGTCCACCAATTCTTAAACATTTTTAAATTTTAAATTAGAGGTTGTAATTCAAGTAGATAACCACAGTGGGGAATGCTGGTAGAAACAGCTAAAATAAAATGTAACTGACAATGTCTTTCAAAAAACATCCAAATGAGTTTTGTTATGACACAGGCTGCCTCTCTCTATGGCAATACAGAAAAAGATTCCTTTCCATTATGTTGATACTGTGAAAAATGGCAAGAAAGTCAAGATTAGAATTTTTCAATTACTTTTAAATAAAGGAGTAAACATGTTATATTATTTTTTGAAACTATCAATGGGCTACAGATCCTATCCCATCTACCTACACTCCTCTCAGTTGGGCAAAGTTATTCTCATTACTTAAATATTCATTATCACATTCCTGATGTGATCAGATTGCAAAAGATGTCACAAACTGGAAAATTGTTACCATAATCTGGTCCCATTTATCATTCCTCACTTAAACAGTCTTCAGCCATGCTTCAAAATATTTGGTTATCTGAATGTTTGTGATGATTTTACATTATAAGTAGTCTACAGCACAATGCAAGGTAATTCAAAAGAAATATTGCAAGATTTCCCATATATACAAGGTCTCATAAAGTCAACGCAAAGAATGCTAAAGAATTTTCCCACTCACTCTGCAAGCCACTGGCAAATAAGGATCTGGCAGAGTTAGATCAGTTGACAACTGAAGAACAGGAATTTGACAAGAATGATGATACTTGGAAAAAGAATGATTTTAATATAAAAGGATTAAGAAGAGACCTTGTGAAATATGAGGAAATCCTTGAATATATTTGCAAAGAAAAATGAATCTCTCCCTTACAGAGGAACTCAAATGTGAAGAGTATCAAGCCATGCTATCAGCTAACACTGTTGGAGAAATTATATATCCCAAAAGAAATTAATACTTAATAACTCTTTTATCCTAAGAATGATCACAACAGATGCAATTATAGCCTAAACTAAAACTCATTTTCATAACTTTAGCTTCACTTTTCAAGATAAGATTTTGATCAAACTTTCCTCCCTATTCTTCTATTTACTATTAAACATGGGTTCCCATGTTGTGCAGTGGATCTTTCTTGGAACCAATTATTCTTGGATAATGAGGCCTTCCAGTGCTCAATGCTGATAGAGCAAAGGCTGAATGGGGTTAGCAAGGCGAGAGCACACGTTCATCTTCAACGTCACGGCAGTAAAAAGACAATTCTAAGGACAACAGAGACTGAAATGCAATGAACTGATCACTGTCTACCTTGCTTCCCACTAGCTCTGAGAAAGGCCTTTGCAATTCCAGGGAAATAGGAAACTCAGAAAAGACAGCTGCCCATAGCAACCCTGATTGAAGTCTGGTCTGGAGCTAGAAATGTCCTTCCTTTAGAAAATCCCAAAATTAAATCACTCACACTGCTATGCACAAAGGAGAATTCATTAAGCAAATGACTGAATGAATTTCCTCTTTTCATTCATCCCAGAAATGCTCCTATTAAGTTCTTACATACTATGGAGATTACAGAAAACCGGGCTAATGTGGTCACCTGACATAAATCAGATATTTATTTATTCAGAGATGTGTCATGGTGTTATTTTCTCTCTCTCTTTCTTTCTTTCTTTTTCTTTTTTCTTTTTTTTTTTTACAAATGACTTCATAAAAAGCAATTATATTTTTTAAATGTCTCTCAAAAACGATTTCTTATAAGAATATTCGGCTACCATGAACTATCTTTCCCTCAAAAATCAACCCTTCCTGTAGGTTTTATAGTGTTTTTTTTTTTTTTTAGTACAAACTGTACAAGAATCTTAGTTCCTGTGGGAGTACCAAAACAAACAAACAAAAAAATCACTGATGCTAAAAATTAATCCTTAATTCAGATAATTTCTTACTTGTAGAAATTCCACTGAACCTGGTCAAATATCCCTAAAAATGAGTAGAAACTATATTCAGAAATTCAACAGGCCAGTGTGGAAGCTTTTCATGTGGTTATAGGCAGGTTTTTTCTTACTCAAATTTTTTTTTTCCTTCCTCTTGGCTGTTAAGGTGAACTGTGACTAATGATCAGTAGCACGTTTCCTAAAGGTTACAAACAAAAATATAATCTTTGCTTCTGCAGACCACGAACAGTTTGAGTTTCTTGATGACAGGCCTTGCCAACTTGACATCAATTCAAAGAGCTGAAGTTCTGTTTTTCAGTGTCAGAATCGTTTCATGCCATGTTGAAGACAAGTTATATCAGAGGGCGTTGAGGCAGTCTTACTGGAAAATAACATCATCTAAAGAGACTCTTAATTCACAGGGGGAAATAAAAAGCAAGCAAAACCAGCCAGGCACAGTGTTCCACGACTGTAATCATAACAACTTGGAAGGCTGAGGCAGGAGGATCACAATTTGGAGGCTAGCCTTAGCAATTTATTGAGACCCGGTCTCAAAATAATAAGTAAATAAATAAAAAAGATTGGGGACATAGCTCAGTGGTAAAGGGCCCCTTGGTTCAATATCCAGTACCAA
Source organism: Marmota marmota marmota (assembly GCF_001458135.2). Lineage (NCBI taxonomy): Eukaryota > Metazoa > Chordata > Mammalia > Rodentia > Sciuridae > Marmota > Marmota marmota. The sequence goes on from NW_025999842.1 coordinate 63,408,854, forward strand.
AAACACAAAACAAACAAACACAAGACCATTCAGAGGTGGAGCAATAGCAAAATTGTCATTTGTCCCTCTGGTAATACTAGCTTTTAAGCATCTTAATATTAACCTCCTCCCAACAGCTTAGAAACTGGCTTGCCAATCAGCTTTCTTGTTCTGTTTCCAATCTGTTTCACAGGTTGAACATCCACTAGAGGGAGGTTCAAACGACAGGATGCAAAACTTGAACTTGTCCATCTTAGTAGTTGTTTTCAACTCTAATTCAAAGAGCTGAATTTAAATGTGGCAGATTTGGGAATGTTTTCATGCACTTCAATTATTTGCATCATTCCTGATAAATTTCCCTTTTCTATGATCAATGGGTACCGTCCTACCCCCCAGGGTTTAGGAATGAAATATACCATTAGCTTTATTTTTCTTTTTCCAAAGTCAAATTAATCAAACTCTGACAGAAAACTTAATAGTAGTCCTTATTAGGATTTTATTTTCTATTTCCCACTATCTTCCCCAGCTGCCAGGCCTGGTCCTTTGAGGGCTTCTGTGGCTTCGACAAAGTGGAGTATTGGGCATCTCCACTGCTCTGTGGCCCTCTTTGGCCACCGTTGATCCCACAGACATCTAAGGATACACAGGCCTCAGAAGCCACTCCACAGCCTCTGTACCACCTTGGGCAGGGGCCTTGGTGCCCTGGGACCAGCCACCAGAGGTAGATCCTCACTCCTCCTCTGCTCAAGTTCTCACCCCTCCTTCAGGTGCGAAGAGGTAAAAATCTAACTACTGTTCCTCTCTTGTCTAGCTTACACTCTCCTGTCTCTTATCTTTTCCCTGCTCTCAAACTCAGTAGCTTTCTATCTTTCCTTTATCAAAATCTTTCCATTATTTTGTTTTCAAAAACAAAGGTTAAAAAGAGAGATTGTCCTCAGGGAACTTCCACTTGACTTCAAAACATAAAGTAACCAGAGAAGGAACATTCCAAAGCTTGTTTCTCTTCTTGGAAAAGGATTAATAATAATAATAATAATGCCACACAGGAAGAATTGAAGATAGTATATTCCAATAATGATCAAATGTAGTTTAAAATTAGATAAACAGCAAGAATCATAAAATGAAAAATAATACAATAAGTAAGAGAATGGATGAAGGATAGAAAATGGAGGAGAAAAAAACCATTGCCAATCGTTAAAAATAAAATTGCTTTGATTAATTTTTATCTCAGATTTGCTGACAAAGATTTTTTTGTGCTAACATGATTACTGGATCTCCTGTCTTCCATTCAAAAGAGAATCTCCAGCTTTAATATTGAAATTTTGGCCTCAAAAATCAGTTCCAGTAACATTCAATGTTCCTTTAAGGATGGGCATATGGAACAAATGTTCTGTCAAAATCATCAACTGCAGACCCTTGTACCCTGTTCAAGACTTGTGCTCCCTGTAGCATTGGTGATTATTCACAGGGTTGATAGTCTACACACTGAGGAGCGCCACGTGACCTAGTCAAGGACAAGTATTGTTTCAGTTAATGGATTGTTAACATTTTGTTAAAATCTCAATACTTCTGCCCCCTTTCAAGCTCTGTCACATCTCCTCTATGGCTCTCAAGGGACTTTCCTGTGTCCACCCAGAGCAGAAGCAGTGGGAGGCAATGAGTTGCATACCTGATTGGACTGGCTCCAGATTGTCTTAAAGGCTCAGTTTATTGCAGAAAGTGTCAATTTGTCATAGTCATTCCATGAGTAATTTGAATCCTGGGGGAAAAAAATTAAAAGATTACCCATAGAATTCTGATCTTTAAATATTTATTCCAGTTTGTTTAATTCACTTTGGGCTACTTACTTAGGTCCCTTGGTTCATTTTTTTAATATCTTTCTTTATTTGTTCTTTTTAGATATGCTTGACAGTAGAGTGTATTTTGACATATTATACACACATAAAATATAGCTTCCCATTTTTGTGGTTATACATGATGTGGAGTTACACTGGTTGGATATTCATATAAGAACATAGAAAAGTTATGGCTGATTCATTCTACTGTCTTTTTGCTAAGAGCCACAGCCAAGTAATATGATGCATGGCATTTTTGGTTGAAAGGTGACGCCAGCTAGCCATTGAGATGATATGATTATGTTAAGATTTGCATTCTTATGGATATTGGACTCCTGCTGTCCACCTCGGCCTGCTATGGGACTCCTGGAGAGTTCCCATTGGTTGGGGAAGTGCGGTAGGAGGGAATTCTGGAGGAGGAACTTCCTCTTGGGATCCGGGAGAATGCCGTGTGCGTGGATCGGCAATCTTTCTGGGCGCGTGCGGGGTATTGGCGGCAGTTTCAAAAAATAAAGTTTGTTCCTGCTTGAGTGGCTCATGATTTTGTGCCCAGCCAGACTGCGGCATCTTTTCTATTCCCATCCCCTTTCCCTTCCCTTCATTCCCCTTTGTCTAATCCAAAGTACTTCTATTATCTACTCCCCATCCCCCATTGTGTGTTAGCATCTGCATATCATAGAGAATATTGGCTTTTGGTTTTGGGGGATTGGTTCATTTCACTTAGCATGATAGTCTTCAGTTCCATCCATTTACCAACAAATGCCAAAATTCCATTTTTCTTTATGGTTGAGTAATACTACATTGTGTATATATACTAAATTTTCTTTATCCATTCATCTGTTGAAGGGCACCTAGGTTGGTTCCATAGCTTAGAGATTGTGAATTGAGCTGCTATAAACATTGATGTGGCTGGGTCACTCCAGTATGCTGATTTTAAGTCCTTTGGGTACATACTGAGGAATGGGATAACTGAGTCAAATGGTGGTTCCATCCAAGATTTCTGAGGAATCTCCATACTGCTCTCCAGAGTGGTTGCACCAATTTGCAGTTCCACCAGCAAAGTATGAGTGTACCTTTTCCCCCACATCCTTGCCAACATTTACTGTAACTTGTATTCTTGATAATTGACATTCTGACTGGAGTGAGATGAAATCTCAGTGTAGTTTTTGCATTTCTCTAATTGCTAGAGATGTTGAACATTTTTTTTTTCATAAATTTTTGGCTGATCTTAGTTTTCTTCTGTGAAGTGCCTGTCCAGTTCCTTTGCCCATTTATTGATTGGGTTATTTGCTTTTTTGTTGTTAAATTTTTTGAGTTCTTTATATATCCTGAGGCCTTAGTCCAATTTGTGTTGCCAAAAAAGATCACCACAGATTGGATAATATGTAAAGATAAGAAATTTATTATTCCTTACATTTCTGGAGGCTGGAAAATTCAAGGTTTAAGGGAGCTTGCTTATGACAAGGGTTGTTGTGCTGTCTCATGGAGGAAGGCAAAAGTGCAAGAAGGGAACACACTTTCTTTTATAGCAACCTACTCTCATCAAACACTTTCTAGATAATAATATTAGTCCAGTCATGGGTTTTCAACCCATGAACTCTGGGGCACTTCAGACCCCAGTTCTAGGTGAAGTTCTTCCCCAGATTTCCTCCAGGAGACATTACAGCCCTGTTCTTCTTTCTCTTGCCTCAATTTAGGATTATTTGTTATTTAATGGTATAAACCTGGATAATGACTCTTGGAAGTCCTAGACAGAGCATTTAAAATTGAGCAGGTTATGACCAGGGTGACATTACAAATCCTCCAAATTGGAACCCTGCTGAGAGAGAAAGTGATGTTATTGGTTACAGTAAGAAAAGAGGCACAATTGTGTTGGGCAACCTGAAACAATGACCATCTTGATGATGACCGACTCTGAGAAGTACTACAGTGGCTAGTTTTCCTTTAGTTTTTAAAATCTGATTTCTCAAGGCCCAGTGGCACACACCTGTAATCCCAGCAGCTTGGGAGGCTGAGGTAGGAGAATCATGAGTTCAAAGCCAGCCTCAACAACTTAGCAAGGTCCTGTGTCAAAATTAAAAAAAAAAATTTTAAAAAGGGCTTGTGGTGTGACTCAGTGGTTGAGCACTCCTGGGTTCAATCTCTGGTATCATAAAAATAAAATCTTAAAAAAGAATCTGATCTCAATTTTCCCTTAAGCATCTATTTCTACTGATGGCTAAAAAAAAAAACCTTTAATTTTGACATTTAAGAATAGCTTTGTGCAAAACTATAACTTCATCCAGTCTCTCTAGGGACAAATGTTCAAATTCCCAGTGCCCTTTTCTTCTCCTTCCTTTCTCCTCTCAACATCTGGATGTTGAGGGAAGTCTTCTAAAGACCGTGCATTAAGTTGGCTCCTTTGGTAGGGGATGCTATTTGGCAGTTCTTGCTGTCCCTGTTGGCTTTTGGTTGATGGGCATCTCACACTCTAAGTCATGAAGTGTGGAACTCTGTGGAGCAATTCCACAGTGGAGCATTTCCTAGTTTGTTTTCAGCATGGTCAAGGTCCTGTGGTCACCTGCTCTGCTACTTTGGCCCCATTCTGGCTCCCATAAGACAGCAGTTCCTCTGAGGCCCACCCCTATTTAGAATTAGGCGACCCAAGAGGGCTCAGCTCTCAGCCTTGCTTCTGGGCTCTCTTCACCTCTTCCAGAGCACTTCCTGACAGATTTGCTGCTGGCTAAATCCTACAGACCCTTCCAGGGCAGAGAAGATGATCTGGACTTGGGCACCACCCGTGGGATGGGGGCATAGAGGGTGCAGCTTCTTAATTTGGTAAATCCAAGATACACTACTCTTTTTCCCCATCAGTTATCTTGTTTACTGTTTACAGGATTTTACCGTATTTAATTCTAATCACGACAGCAACCTTATAGAGTAGTATTATTAACATTCCCAGGTTTTAGAGGAAGAAAGAGTCACAGAGAATAGTTAATTTGCCTGAGATTTCCTCAACGAATAAAAGAGAGAGCCAGAATTTGGTGCAGGCAGCCTGGTACAAAGAACTTTACAGGGAGAAAGTTCTTGAGCTTAGGATGAAGCTGATCAAATGTGATTTTTCATCCAGAACTTTCCTAAATAATTGATTAGGTGTTAACAATTCTTCCAACAAGAACAGACATTGTTGACACTTGGTAATTTAGAGGATATAGGTTACACTGTTATTCCAGCTCATCATTAAACAGCATCATCTACTATCAGTATTACCATAATTAAAATAATAATGACAATATCTCCATTAGACTACTGGTGCTAAACCCCACTGATATGATAAATAAATATAATTTCTTTAGAATTAAGTTGCTGACTTCGGTATCTTCTCCTTTTATGAATTCAATTAACTGGATGCCAGTAAATATTGGAACAGATTTTTATTGTCTTAAGTATATTTTTTTAAAAATAAAGAGTCTTCTCTTTGAACATTTGTCTTTTTCTTGTCCTTTTCTTTTTTCTTTTCCTTAACAAAGCCAATACTTATTTCAGATACAGAAAAATTCCTCCCTCTGTTCTCAATGTTCCCCTCTCTTTACATCTCTAATTTAATCTTGCTCAGAGAAGACACACGCCCCCAAGGTTCAGGAGCTGCTGCAGTGTGGATTATCTTTGGGACAACCCACATAATTGCATATTGACAAATACCCATGACTCTTGTTTATTAAATAACATTGGTTTCATTTTCATTGTTTCTACTTCCACATTGCTACTACATTCAGCATAGAGAATGTTTTATTTATCTTTTTCAATAGATTTTAACTAATTGTTAAATTAAAGAATTATTAAATTAATTATGAAATTAAAGAATAACTGTGCAATTTGGGGTTCCTTTGAAAAATGCATCCCATTCACTTCCTACAGCCTTTGAAACACCATTTCTTCACAGTGCTCCCCTCCCCAAGCCTTTCCCCACCTTTTTCCCCCCTTTCTGTTTTTGACTCTAATTTTGTCCTTCCCCCAAACCTGTGTTAAAATTTTTCTCCCTTTGTCTATTTTCCAGTGATTGGGTGAGTTTTATTTCTACCATTTTTTCCTCCTTGTTTTTTTCCTGGACTGTTTTGGTGATTCAATTTCTGGGCTCCAAATGTATAGTTGCCAGATTTTTACTGCTATTGACAGTGAAATTCTGCCCAGTCACTGGGCTGTGAAAAAGCAGATGCAAAATTGCTCCTCTGCCTGCCGCCCAGCTGTGCAGCACCGCTGCCAGCTCAGAGTGTAGGCACACGCCCCCGAGTTCAGGAGCTGCTGCAGTGTGGATTATCTTTGGGGACAACCCACATAATTGCATATTGACAAACACCTATAACTCGTTTATTAGACAACATTGGTTTCGTTTTCGTTGTGCTTAAACTTCCACATTGCTACTACATAGAGCATAGAGAATGTTTCATTTATCTTTTCCAATAGATTTCAACTAATTATTTAAAATTAATAAATATGTTTTATTGAGATATATAATTTTTAAATTATGATTTATCAAGTAACTGTAATTTTTATTAATCACATTTATTAATTTAATTAGGATACAGTTCATGCTATACTAATCCCACAGGTAAGATGATGCCTACTGGCTTTGGCGTGTTAGATGGGATAGGAGCTGCTTTCTTGTCAAAAAAGCAACATCAGCGTGCTGATCCTTGGCTGGAATTTGGAGATCTGAGAACCTGGCAGTGAAGAGAAGAATTATATGGAAAAAAAGGAGCCATATAAGGGGCAGCATCCAGAATAGGAAGCTGAAGTAAGTCTCTTGTCCAATAGAGTTGACTGTCTAAGGGACTAAGCAGAGGCCAGTTTATGTGGTAGGTCCATTTTATGCTGTTGTCACAGAATCCCACAGAAGGGGTAGTTTATAATGAACAGGAATGTGTCTGCTCTCAGTACTAGAGCCTGGGAATTCCAGTGTCAAGGTGCTATGTCTGGTGAGAGCTTCTTGCTGCACCACAGCATGCAGAAGGCATCATATGAAGAAAGGGCAAAAAGAGCAGAAGAGTCTTCACAGGCACAAGGGGGCACAAACCACTTCTAATGTCCCAATGTTTGTTTGCCACAGAGGCAGAACTGTCATGACCTAGACATCTGGGAAGAGTCCCACCTCACAATATTCTCCCAATGACAACTGAATTTCAATATGAGGTTTAAAAGACAAACTGGAATCATAGCATTAGGTAATGGAGTAGAAACCAGATAAAATATTAACAACTAACATACCACATTCATTTTCTCCCATTGGTTCTTGTGATCCTATGTCATGAAAAGGCAGGGCTGGACTTCAACTCACGCAGGGCTAAATGACCAGAGAGACAGTCCAAGTCTGTTTGCCTGCCCTGCCTTACACTAGGAGGAGGTCCATACCTGCTCTTGACTGTCCATGTCACTCAGGAATCTAGGCTTGTAGCAGGGGCTGTCTGGCCCCACATTCCTCTGGGTTTTCGAGAATCTACTGAGACTGGAACAAAGACCCTGGGGTCTTCCCTGAGCTGGAAAGGGGCTACGGCCACTGACTTTAGAAAACATGGGCAGAGTGGGTTATTGGCCCAGCTCATACCTGTGGTCTTAATGAGGTTGATTTTTTAAAATGTTTTTTGTGGTTTTGCTAGTGACAAGACCCTTTATAATACTCACTGTATTGTGCTGTGGTTGTTATTATTTTACTTTTATTTTGAGTGGCTATGTTGTTTTTTCTTTCTGGCTGTTTAATTCCCTACCTTTCATGGTTTTCTCCCAATTTACTGCAAGACATAAACAAATGTATATTTTTTTTCCACGTATTTAGTCCCCCTTTTGTGTGTTCAGTTGTTTAATGCTCAATTTTCCCTTTTGTCTAAAAGTTTATATGTCATATATCTACATTTCTCCTTTAACTTTTTTTGGGGAATATATTTTAAATTTTTTATTTCTTCCTTTTAATTGATGGGATTTATTACTTTTTTGTAGTTTTTCTAATAACTTTATTTTACTTATTTATTTTATGTGGTGCTGGGAATCGAACCCAGTGCCTCACACATATTAGGCAAGCGCTCTACCATTGAGTCACAACCCCAGCCTCTTTTTGGCAGTTTTGAGCTTATAGAAAAACTTAGAAGTATGGAGATGTCATATCTGCCTCCCTAAATACATCACTTGTTGAAAAAACTGTCCTTTTCCCATGGAATTGCTTTTGTTCTTTTGTCAAACATGGGTTGATTTCATTTATATGGGCCTGTGTCTGGCTCTCTGTTTTGTTCCAATGATCTATTTGCCTACAATTTCTCCAATACCACATTGTCTTGATGACTGTAGTTTTATAGTAAGTCTGAAAGTTGGGTAGTCAAATCCTCTGACTTTGTTCTTTTCCTTCAGTATTTTGTTGGCTATTCTGGGTCCTTTGTTTCTGCATGTAAACTTTAGAATCAGTTTGTCACTAAAAATGAATAAAACCTTTGCTGGCATTTGATTGGGATTACATTGAATCCACGGATTGAGTTGAGAAGAATTGATATTTGACAATACTAAGTGGACTATCAATTTATATAATCCTTGATTTTCTTGATCAGGTCGGTAGCTTTATAGATTTTTTTACATATCTTGTTAGATTCATTCCTAAGTATTTCAATTTTGGGGGGTCCTAATATTAATGGAATTGTATTTTTAATTTTAAATACCAAACGTTAATTGCTAGCACATAAAAAAGCAACTAACTTTTTTTGTAAATTAACCTTGCCTCCTGTAACCTTGCTATAATTGCTTATTACTTCCTTGCTATATTGGTGATTAATTGCTACAATTGCTTTTTAGTTCTTGTTGTGGTTGATGAGGGGCAGGTTGCTATGTAGATAATTGTTCATCTTTGTTCAAAGACAATTTTATTTCTTCTTTCCTAATCTGTATATATTTTATTTCCTTTTCTTATTGCCTTAGTGAGGACTTCTGGTATGATTGCAAAAAAGAATAGTGAGAGCCTTGTCTGGTTCCTAATATTAGAAGGAAAGTGACCAGTTTTTCACCATTAAATGAGATATTAGTAATAGGTTTTTTTTTCACATATTCTTTACCAATTTGAGAAAATCTTCCTCTATTCCTAATTTGCTGAGAGTTTTTATCATAAGTTGTTTTGGGGTTTTGTCAAATGCTTTTTTGTATCTATTGATATGATTATATAATTTTTTATTCTTCAGCCATTTTTTTGTGATTGACTATATTAGTTGATTTTAAAATATCGAACCAATCTTGCATACGTAGGATAAATCTCATTTGGTCATGCTGCATAATTAATTTATACAGTATTGAATTCAATTTGATAATATTTTGTTAAGGATTTTTTCATCTGAGAGATCTTTGTCTAATGTTTACCTTTCTTATATTTGGGTATTAAAGCTGTACTCATCTCATAGAATGAGTTAGGGAGTATTCCTTCTGTTTTATTTTTCTCCTTTTCTGTTTTTACTTGCAGCTTTTTTTATGAGTCCATAAAGGGTCAATAATTATAAACTCAGGTTTGTTAAAGTTGGATTTGCCTTGCCCCTTAGGTTGCATCCCATTTTATGTAAGGAAACAGAGACAACTATTAGCTTTTATCATTAACTATTGGCTTTTTGTCATTGATGCCTTAGGCTTCAACACTGTGGCTTCTTTTTGTAAAACTCTCATTCAAGCCAGAAATATCCTATTATTAGCAATCGCAAAAAGAAAAATTTTCTGAAAGTCATCTTTGCTTTGGAAATGGTCCTGAGATTGTCAATAAATGTCTATTTGTTTAGCATAATTGTAAATCAGGCAAAGTAGCTTCCAGAAAATTTTTCTGAGAGGAATAATGTGAGACTAAAGAGATATCTACTCAGAAAAGAAGCAGCTTTTTATAAGGAAAATTCCTCTGAATAAAAGTGCCTTCAAAATGCTTTGCAACAACAACATACAAAGAGCTTCTGCAAGAAAAAACAAAAACAAAAAGCCCCTGACTCTAATTCCAAGGCCAGTGACACCACATTGTATATAATACAGTTTCTTTTGTGCAAAAGTAAGAGCATGAGTACAAAGGGAGCATTTACAAGGGCCAACGTGATCAATCTGAGGAAAGTAGCAGTTAGAAACTGCAATCCAATTTTTTTTTTCTGTCTAGAAAATCAATGAACCCACAAGCATCTAATAAATCGGTCAATTATACACAGATGCCAGACTTTACAAAAGATGTAATATTAGGTTTTGCAAATCAGTACTGTCTCACAGAGATTTTATGACAGTGAGTTCCACTAATTAAAATGTCAGTATAAAACATTGCCTTTCATTCAAATAGCTAGTTCAGGCTCACCCTCTGTAATGACGGAATGTAATAATTAGGTAGCGGGCAAAGCCCACATGTTAGCAAACAACAACAAAAACACCAGGGTACTCAAAGAAAATTAAAGAGCTGGTGAAGCACAACTAAGGTGGTCTCAGGCTTAGCTCCCAGAGGAAAACACCCAGAGCAACACACTTGAGTGTTTCCATGACGACTCCAACAACCTGCCTGGGATTCATTTTTTTTTTTTTTTTTTAAATGATCCTGGAATTGCACCCAGGGTCTTGCACATGCTGGGCAAGCACTCCACTCACAAGCTACGCCCCCAGCTCCAGCTTGGGAATTATCATTGGAGTTGTAGAGTTACGATTTCTCTAACAAGAAAAATGAGAATTTTTTTCATTAAATATTTTAAAAATCCATAATCCTAAATTTTAATTAATTTTGGTTAATTAAGACTTTTACTATTATTAAAAGTTTATACTAATAAAATGAATATTTTTAAAATGAATATTTTTAAATCCCTAATACTAATTTGATTAATTAAATTTCAGTATCAAAATTTTACTTTAATATCAAAATTTCAGCTTAATATATTGATAAATATTTTAAAATTTTGTATCCATACTTTAAAATTCAAGGATCGTTTTTAAAGACTTTGGGTCTTTCCCAGCCTCATTGCCTGGAATACAGCGTCACTCGTGGTAAGTTTCCCCCTTTCTGTTCTGTGGCCAGACGTTTTACCATAGACGTGGGCCCAATGTTTTATGACAGACCTACGACAGACCTACGCCCGATGTTTTACGACAGACCTGGGCAGACGCTTCCTGACTTTACGGCTGAGCTGCCTTAGTTTCCACTCACTGGTCCCAAGGCCCCACAAGTAACTCTGGACCTGAGTGAAAGCCCTTTTAATTGGAAGAGGAGGGAGGTGCTCCCAACATGGACCAGATTAAAATCTCCACATAAGATTTGCATTCTTAGGCTGTATTTCTACTGTCTTTCCCCATTTTTCTCAGCGCTGGTTGCCAGGCTACCAAAAAAAAAAAAAAAAAAAAGACTGGCTTTGGCCTCTTTCCTCATCTTAGAGAAAACTCTGCTGAACATTGACAGGAGCCTTAATAGTCCATAAGGAGAGACCTGTGCTCAGAGCCTGCCTCCACATCACAAACGACCCTCTGTCCCAGATTGGTGTGGTCAGCACCTATAATGGCCCGGCCACTGGTGCCCTCCCGCCATCATCAATCCGTGTTTTTGTGGCTAGAACAGGGCTTCTAAGACTGGCCGTGATGCCACAGCATTTGTTTCTTTAGAAGAGACACCAGAGATCTCTCTGTGCCCCTCCAAGGCGTGCCCGGAGGAGAGGCACATGAGGACACAGGGAGAAGGTGGCCATCTACAAGCCAAGAAGACAGACTTCACCAGGCACAGAAGCATCCAGAACCTTGACTGTGGACTTCCAGCCCACAGAACTGTGAGGAAATTGGGTAAGCCTCCCAGTTTGCAATACTGTGTTATGGCAGCCCAAGTAGACTAATATAATGGTACAACATTCCCCCTTGGAGGGGAGATAGCTGTCACATTCAGATTCTGTCTGTCAGACACAGATGGTGTCAGTCCTGGCTGCCCTGGAAGCCTGTTATTAAAAAAAAAAAAAAAAAAGATCACTGACTTTCCTATTTGAAGAGATGTTTTTTCCCCATAACATACAAATGCATCTAGAAGTCCTAAGGTAAGAGCATTTGAAATTGACTTCTGGGGAACAACTGTCCTATGTCCATTAGTGTTTGTGGCAGAGGCTGCTCAAGCCTCAGGACACAATTGTCATGACATGTTACAGATGGGGCACAGATGTTAAGGGACTTCCACCAAGACAAGACAACTTGTGGGTAATCAGGAAGAAATCACAGGCATCTGGAATTCCCATGGATCCATGGGCTACAAAAAGTAGAGAATTTATTTTCGACTTCTTTTCCCCCATTAAGGCCTGTGGTCTTCCTGACCTCTTTCCCAAGTCATTTTTTCACCTGCAGCCTGTGCTAAGATGCTGAATTGTGACTGAATGGCCTCTTCCCACTAGGAGCAGCTCCATGGGAGTATGTGTAGGTAGGATAAGGGAGGAGGACTTACATGCTTTGAGAGCACGGACATTTATTCATTTCAGAGGGTAATCAGTGACATCTTGATTGAGTTCATTCTAGTTCAGTGCTCTGGTTGCTCCTGCTTCCTGAGAATATTCTTTTCTTCCATTCTTGTCTCTTCCCTATTTTCCATCCTCCAAATAAACATTCTTGAAGAGACCTTTGACACTGAATATATTTTGAACTTATTAGGTATTGTTTACTAAATGCAGTACATAGAAATTTAACAACTTGTGTTGTTAAAGCCTATTGATGTTGTCGTGAATCATTTTAAAATGAACTTCCCCAGAAAGCTTGAGTTTCATCCTCATCCATGACTTTTCAAATGTGAGTGAATAAGCACAACATGTATTCTGTTTTGGAATATAGCATTAGGTTTTGCTTAAAGGATACACTGTGCATAGACCCTTTGATTTCCCCTGTAGCAGTTCAGTGGATAGTAATCTACCTAACAGTGATGTGCTGGTAAACATTTAACAGTTGGTGCTCTGGAAGGTGTTTGCCAATTTCCATGGTGTAAACACTCCCACACAACTTATTTTGAACCACAAATATGGTGCTGTTGAAAGTGGAGTTAGGAGGAAAAGCAGACAAATGGCTCCCTGGATTCTGATACTGTGGATACTTGGTCTAGATATTTCATACAAGAGGAGAATTAGCTTCTTCACTCAATCTTTGATAATAACCCTGTTTCCATATCCCTTAAAATCCATCTCTGTGATGCTGCACCCCTGATGCATTCACCACCGTGATGAAGAAAATAAAACAAGGATTGAGACATGCAGCAAAATCTGAAAGTCTCCCCACACTCTGCTTACTTAGGCCACAAATCTCACTTCTTTAGCTCAAGAAAAATATTTCACCATGGAGAACCATTTCCACTGTAGCTATCTGACCTGGAGTATTCAGTAAACACTTTGGCCTTAGTGGAAGATGGAATGCCATTGGTGAAATACTGATCTGTTCAATTTGGTTTATACAAGAAGAAAAGCGGAGGCAGAGGGACTTTTGCCCATGTCAAACAGGAGAGTTATTCTCATAACTGGTATGTTGCACACATAGTGGTCATTGGTTGGAGTAGGGACTGTGTTATGGTTTTAGAGATTATTCCTAACTGTCCTGGGAATATTCTCTAGAATTCCCAAAAGTCCTGTGGGCTGCCGAATCTTGTTTGAGAAACTCCTTTTCTGCTAAGTTGAAGAAAGTTGGATTTTGCTTGCAACCAAGAACTCAGGCTCTTGCACTAGATAGCTTTGATTCAAATCCCAAATGGCTCAGCTTCCGGCTCAGTCAAATTCCTCCCCACAACTCAGGTTCCCTATCTGTCATAGGGGGATAATGCTTCCCATGGAGTTAGTATGAAGCTTCAATGCATGCAAAGTCCTTAGAATGGTGCCTGGCACATAGCACCCTCAATAACTATTAGCTATTATCATCATGCTGGGAACATTTTAGCAAAAAAATGGTTGACGTCAATCAATTCCAAATACAAAGGAGAAAGAAATAGCCATTAAGCTGTTGCTTTTTATGGGACATATTTTACATTTTCTCAGACATAAGAAACCTCTTCATAGTACAATAGTCTCAAACTTGGTGCAGAACGGAGAATATGTATTTAGTATTTCCATGGCAATCAGCAGTTTAGAAGTTGATCACTCTTTAAATCCAGCATCTGTTAATGTTTAAAGCAATTCATAGTTTTCCTCAGAGCACATGATTTTGGACAAAGAAAACAACAAATGAAAGTGCCAAAATGGGCTCGCTAGCTGGATTGCAGAAAATGAAATGACTTGAACAAAACCTTTATATGTATGATATATGCACTTATTCAGTTCCATGTCAATAAACCTTTTATTGTCCTTCTCAAAAATTCCTCTGAGATTTGCCTTTCACATTCTGGAATGGCTGTGCTAATTTTTATGTCACATACTTGTTTCCTTCTTGGCAAAATGTATTGTTTTGCTTTAGTGTCCTGAAGGTTTTTTGTTGTTGTTTATTTGTTTGATTTTTGTGCTTCTTACATTTCTAGCACACAAGCAATTTTTTAAAACTCTGAATTTTGTTTTACCTTCTTTTGTTTTCTTGCAGTTCCTTTTGATTCAACAAAAATGAGAAGGAAGGGACACCCTGACATTTTTCTGAAGCATATTGTACAAGTACCAAGTTGGTGAATGACTTCTAGAGATAATTCGTTTACTCAGTCAACAAATAGACACAGGACTCTCACCTGGAGCTGGCTGGGCTGGCTGCCAGGGATGTCTTGAGGAGCAAAGCACAGCCTAATCCTCTAGGAACCTGCTGCTTAGTAGGAAGAGAGACATGGAGAAGGCAGCACCCATGCCCCTGGTCTAGAGGCAAACTCAGATGCTGGGTGAGCACATCAGAGGGGTCCCTAATCTAAACTTGGGGTAATCAGACAGGATTCCTAGAAGAAATGGCATTTGGCAAACAAGAGTTATTCCAGTGACTTGTTTTTTTGTGGTTTTGTTATTTAATAAGTTTATGGAAGGATATATAATAAAAATATGTGATGCTATAAATATTTTTATAAAACTCTTTAAAAAGACCATCACAATTTTTAATGTCCTATAAAACACTTATTTCTTTTGACAGAATATAAACAGCAGATTTCCAAGATGAGAACTTTGACATACTCCTAATTCCAAAATTCTAAGATACTGTATGTACATGTACTTGTTTTATTCAGTTTGGACTGCTATGAAAACATTTATTTTTAATAATTCTGGAAGTCAGAAGTCTAAGACCAGGGTGAACGCATGGTCAGGTTTGGGTGAGGTTTGTACAAGCCTTCCAGCTGTGTCCTCACTGGTGGAGAAAGAGAATGCTCTGCTCTCCTCGTTATGACCTTTAAACCTACTACTTCCCAAAGTCGAATCCTTAATACCATCACTTTGAGGATCAGAGCTTCAGCATATGGAATTGGAAAGGGCACGAGCATTGAGTTTATAGCAATACTTTATGGAACAGTCATATTTTATTTTTCCTATGTGAGAAAGAGATAAATTCATTTTAGTCATAAGGTTCCCAAAGAATACACCAAATTTATTAAGATGAAGCGTTGAGTTTTTAAGCTCAATAAATACAACAAACTTTAAATCAGATTCTTTAACTCACATTGACAATTCATACATAAAATTAAAACACATTTTTAAAAATTACATGTTAGAGATAATAAAATTATGTTCTGTTTTTGTTCAAGGTACCTTTGCAATGTATGCAGTGGCTATTTTTTTAAAAAAATATCACCCTTGAGGTAATTTTGTACCCATATCTTATATTTCTTATAAATAATGACATTACTCTTTTCAGTTCCCACAGTAAAATATGGCACATGAACATCATTGACTCTCAACAACCTTGTGTCTCTCTCCTTCCTGTTCTATGGAACTTCAGCAGCTGACTAGGTCAACCTTCCACCTGTAAATGGTTGAAAATATTCTTTTCACTAGCTTAACTATTGACATTTTATTCATAGCCACAAACCCCAACTAGCACTCTGTGCTGTTCAGTGACCCACATTTCCCTAGTAGGTATAGTACTCTCCCCTGCAGTGACTATTTAAACCTTCTGCTTAAACAGCCACACACCCCTCCTTCCCACTGTCATCTGATGGTACTGCCTTGTTTTTCATTGAAGTAACAGAAATACAATAGAAACAAACCTCACAGTCAGAAATGCTCAGTGTGAGAAAATATACTTATTTTTCTATAATTGAACTGAATTTTACCTTTAGCGGTCATACCACTGATGGCAGAAAATTGAACTCAATGCACCTTCCATCACTTCAGATTTCTTTCAGTGCTTTCAAACTCAGTCCATTCAGGACTGTTGTCTTTTCTGTGTTCTTCCCCAGGTTGCATTTTTCTCTAGGGCTTTATATACTATCAGGAGGACAGGCTGGCTCTGAATGCTGAAAAAGCCGGAAAGAATAACACATTACAATCTGAATCTAAAAATAGTGTCTATTACTAGATGAAACCAGAGCTTCTAAACCCAAGAACTACAGTCTAGGAGTTTGTTCCCTCCAAAAGTCTTGTTGAAACTTAATTCTCAAAGTCATATGTTTGGAAAATGATTAGGATTAGATGAGGTCTTGACAGTGGGGGTCCCTGATTGTATCAGTGGCTTTGTAGGAAGAGGAAAAACCCCAAGTTATCATGTGGCTCTGTCTGGCCATGTGATGCCCTGCCCCACCTCAGGATTCTGCAGAATCCTCCCCAAGCAAGAAGGCCCTCACAGGTGTGGATCAGATGAGGACACCATGTTCTTGGATTCGCCATGCCACCAAAACTGTGACTTTAACAAATCTCTGTTCTAAACTCAATCTGAAATATTCAGTTATAGCAAAAGAAAACAACTAAGACATCAAGCCAACAACGGGTTTACCGCAACAAATCCTGGATGTCAAGAACAATAGAGATGATGAATTTAAAATTACATCATTACTCATTTTTTTTTCTAAATTTCACAACAAGCTATCCAAGTTTAATAATACTAGCGTTTTCAGCAATATTATTATGAAACATTATCTGATTTATCTTTGTGAGCCCTCTTCCCACGTGGTGTGTAGGTGTACTGTTTTTATATTCTCAGAACACATAGTTATTGCTTGCTTTTTCCTACCCCTTCCATCTTGTGGTCAGTATTCATTCTCCACGTTAGTGTGCCTCTAGACCCCACCATTAATCTTTACGCTAAAGTCTTTACTATTCTTTTGGTTGTCCGAAATCCACTTTCCATCTTCTCCAAGAAGCACTAATAGGAACTATATTTTCTGAGTTCTTGAATTTTGATTAGTTTGTCAATGGCCTTTGATACTTGAAAGCCATTTTGAATGAGTATAAAAATCCCTGACCCACATTTCCTTCCCTTGAACATATTCAACTTATTCCATTTTTCTCCTAGCATAAAGCATTACTGTCAGAAATTTTGAGTACAATCTAGTTTTATTTCTGTTCTTTTGTGATCTGGTCTTATGCTGGGTGCTTAGGGATTTTTTTTCTTTCTTTTTTTAATAGCTCAATCTTTATTCCACCCCACCCCCCCGCCCCCGATTGCTTTTTCCCAGGATTGCACTGTGCCTTATTAATATGTAGCATCAGTTGTATTATTGTTCCTTAGAATTTTAAAAGTAATTTTCTTTTTGGAGGTGTTTAAAAAATACTTTTACTTGCATGCATTTAAGATATACAACATGATACTATAAGATGCACGTACTGTATCATTATTACTATAATGGTACAAATTAACATATCCATCATCTCAGAGTTTTGTGGTCCTATGATTTGTTCTGTTCCCTTTCTTGGTTTGGTTTCTTGTTCAGAGTCTCCTATTATATTTTGTTAGATTTTCTTTACACATTTTACATACTGCTCACTTCCTTTCTGAGCCTTTTTACCATTTTATATGAAATTTTAACTCTCTGAATCTTCAGAATCTTCAATTTTCCTTAAATATTTATCTGTTGTATTCATTCATTCTTATGGCTATTCTTTCAAAAATTAATTGTTTTCTTATATTTTTAATTCTTTCCTGCATTCTTTCTCCTCATTCCTGAGCTTTTTTTCAGATTTATTCTATTATTTGAGCTATTATATCATTTTATTAAACATTTCATATTTTCAAATATTGATTTATATTATTCATCTCTTTTAAGGACATGTCTTCTGGCAGGCTTTCATTGTTTTGAGGGATACTATTCTGCATTTTCTCTTTCTGTGAGGCTTGACCTTAATCCCTTTGTGGTACTCATTTTTACACAAAATTAATTTTTCTGAATTTAAACTTGTCCAAATTCATATATCTAAAACTCCCTCTTGTGTTGTTTGGGAATGTGTTTGAAAATACAATGGCTTACCTTTTGAGATTTCTTGGGTCTGTTCCCTTTTTCTGTTTTTATACAGAATTTCCTTTGTGTCTATTTTTTTTTTTTTTTAATTTTTTTTTATTGTGGGTTGTTCAAAACATTACAAATTTCTTGACATATCATATTCCACACTTTGATTCAAGTGGGTTATGAACTCCCCCCCTCACCCCATACACAGATAGCAGAATCACATCAGTTTCACATCCATTGATTTACAAATTGC
>NW_025999842.1:63430921-63457614 GCF_001458135.2 Marmota marmota marmota
GAACTCGGGCGCCCCGCGCTCGGCGTTCGCTCCGATAGGCTCAGGTTCTTAGAAGCACCCAGGCGCAGAACCCTAGCAGTCTGTTTGCAAGCCACAGGCGAATTGTAGCCTGGAATTACCTGATCTATGGCTGAATGAGTTGCGGTCAGTCGAAAACAGGGGACGTGACGTCAGTTTACCAAGATGGTGGCTGCTGGCCTCCTCTGTGGACTGACCGGTGTGTAGAACCGAGAAGGACCGTTTCCTTCCCCCGTCTGGAACCCAGAATTCAGCCCTGAGTACGGTGCTTGCGCGGCTGGCAGAAACTGCAGCGCTGTAACCCTGCGTCTCTATCCCAGCGCACACTGCAGACTTTCGCCGCGGGGCGATTTGCTGAATAAGCAGTTACCCTCCGTGCGACAAACCTCTCGCGTTTGAGTCCCCGTAGCCTATCCTCGTGCGATGGAAATCCTTCCTCCAGGTTCCGGAGCACCCCACTATTGCTGGAAATTCCTAACAAGATATCCTTTAGCCGTCCTGACTTGTCATACTCCCACACAGTGAAGCAGCACACGGGGGTAATGCACTCCCCTCGCCGCCATCTTCCCCTAAAATATCTCCTTTGTGTCTATTGACTCTCTCCTGCTCAGCTTTGATTTGGTTTCCAAGAATTTCACCTCAGCAAGGGCGTTGTACTGGAAGGGAGGGTTTGCTGGTCAGTCTTGAGGGTCCACAGGTCCAGACCACTCACCGTGAGGCCTGTCACTGTCCTGTTACTGCTCTGCTCTCGAATGGACTCCCCAGGCTTGTAAGTGGATGTCTGTGCTCATTTTGAAGATTTCAGTCCAACAATTGTCCTATTGCCTCCTTCTGCTTTCTCTTCCATCAATTCTAACTCCATGCAGGTTCTGAAAGCTGTCTAAAGGGGCCAAAGAGGTTACTTTTCACTTAGTTCTGTTGTCTAGAATGGGTTACTTTGCCATCTTTAACTGCCAGGAAGACGAGGAAGAACTGGTACATTGTTGTCCTGTACTACATCAGGGCTCCAGTAGTTAAGCATGAGGCAGATTGAGTTTCCTGAAAAAGCAACTAGGGTATAGTGCTCCCCCATAGCATGTGGACTCCTGGATGGCAGGCACCTCACCTGTCTTCTCCACTACCATATCCACAATCCAGAATGACCACTGACATCCAAACACTACATATGTGGTTGATGAGTGAATAATCAAATCACTTTTACTTTGATTGGGATGTATTTTCTATTACCTTATCATATTGAGAATATGATGATCAGGGAGGATGGATAGGAAGAGATGGGTCAATGGGAATAAAGTTAGGTGGAAGGAATAAGTATTCAATTTCACAATAGGGTGACTGTGTTTAGTAATACTGTATTGAATATTATAAAGTACCTCTAAGAGAAGATTTTGAATGTTCACCACCAAAATATGATAAATTTGTGAGGTGATGAATATGTCAGATACCCTGATTTAATTATTGTATATTGCTTACATGCATCAAAACATTACACTGTGTTCATAAATTTGTATAATGATCATGTGTCAATTGAAAAAAAAAAACGAAAAATACAATGGTCAGAAGGATGTGTGGTTTGACAAGGAAAGAGAAAAGGAATACTGGAAACAGAAAATTTTTTATTTTCTTATGGAAAGGATAGTGAAATACTAAGAACAAATCATTTAACTGGTCCTTTGTCATTCTTAAATGGAAAGATCTGTAATATTTCAAATAAAAAGCAAACCAGTATACAAAGTCTTTAACCTTCTTGAAAAGAGAACCCAGCATTCTTTGACCTTAATTCCCCAACGCTGCCCTGAAAGGCATTCCAAGAACATACTTTGAGTGAACATTGGTAGGATAAGTGAATGAGCAGAGTTAGGTGCTTAATCCCTCAGCCCACCCATGAGGTCAGAACCCTTATGGTCCAACCACTTCCTGATATCCCCACCTCTGAACATTGCACTTTAAGTGCAGTATGTAAATTCTCATGTTTTGAGAATTCTGTTTGACTTGACTGTGTTTCCCTAAAGTTCATGTATTAAAAATTTAATTTCCAAATTCATATATTGATGTTATTTGGAAGTGGGACTTTGGAAAGGTGATTAAAATTAGAAGAAATCATGAGAGTTGGGATTCCTTAATGGCATTAGTGGCTTCTTAAGAAGAGGAAGAAAGACCTGAGCTAGCAGGCTTGCTCTGTCTTGTCATTTCATGTCGTCTGCATCATATTATGATGCAACAAGAAAGCCCTCAACAGATACCAAGCGGATGCCAGCACCTTGCTTTTGAACTTGCCACCCTGCAGAACCATGAGTCAACAAAACTTTTATTCTTTATAAATTATAGCAATAGAAAATAGACTGAGAATATCCACATATAGTTTAGACATGTAAAATTCACTCTTAATATAGATATAGTCTAAGAATATAAGAAGTAGAAGCGAAACTGGGTGTGGTGGCACACACCTGTAATCCCAGTGTCTCAGGAGGCTGAGGCAGGAAGATCCCAAGTTCAGAGGCAACCTGAGAAATTCAGTGAGCCCTAAGCAACTTAGCAAAACCCTGTCTCAAAAATAAATAAATAAGTAAATATAAAGGACTAGGGATATTCCTTAGTGGTTAAGCACCCCTGGGTTCAATTTCTAGTACAAAAAAAAAAAAAGTAGAAGCCAAGCTAGTTCAAACAATTTTGTATTAATAGAACATTGTTAAATGTTTATTGAGTGTATTTTCATAAAGAAGTGCTAAGTGAGAGTTCTTCATAATCTTTACACATTGCTCTAGTGATTTAAAAAAAGCAATTAATTAAAAAGGAAAAAATAAGGTCAGCTAGTTAGGAAATCAGTCTTCACCTTTGTTTTGTTACAAAGAGGCTGTGACTTAGGTTATAAATGGACTTCTCTGTTTTCTTTCTCATCTCTTAAGTAAGAGATAATAAGATCTATTTGGGGATAAGAAGAAAAAGAAGGAAAAGCTAAGATAAAATTTATTTTTGAAGTAAGATCAACATCTTTTAATAACTGCTTATTGTATTTTCAGTGCCTCATGTATCCAATGTAGGAGCCTGTCTGGGGCAATACAAAGATGTCCCAATCATAGCTCTGCCTTCATGGGGCTCATGGGGAGCTGCAGGCAAATGTCACCCTCAAGGGAAATGCCTGAAGAGTCATGGGGAAAATTATGAGCATTTAATTACAATGAACAAAACGAATACGCAATTTCAGATTTTCAGATTACTCTCCTTTCACCACCCCCCTCTTCACCTCCCTCCAGCCCAGTTCTTTCTCTCTCTCTCTCTCTCTCTCTCTCTCTCTCTCTCTCTCTCTCTTCTTCCTACCCCAAAAATAACTGTGAGGAGAAATTAAAACATTTAGAAAATCATATGTAGTTTTAGTTGATCAAATTAGGAATCCTTGAAAATTGCATTTGTACTTAGGCAAAATGGGAAGAAACATGGAAAAACTTCAAATTATTTTGTTCTAACCCATGATCTCACTTACTTAAGCTTTAAAACATCCTGGTAAGCACTTTAACATTTCAAACCTCCATGTAATTCAATGGGGATTAAATTTGTCTGTCTTTAAATCATGTAAAGGCCATTCATGAAAATACAGCTTCGTAAGATTTAGTTCACATCCAAAGGGAGAAAATCCAATTTTTTAAGAAACTAGCATTAAATCACAGGGAATTGAATCCACCTTTTGGGAATCCTAACTGCGTTACTCAGCTTTTCTGTCATGGGGAAAAAATACCTGAGGAAAAGCAACTTAAAGTAGGAAAGGTTTATTTTGGCTTATGGATTCAAAACCTTTAGTGGTTAGCTGTGGTTAGCTGACTCCACTGGGTTTAGGCCTCTGGTGAGGCAGAAATATCAGAGCAGAATGGTGTGGTGGGTTAAGCTGGTCATCTCATGAGAGCCAGGAAGCAGAGTTGGGGTGGCAGGATAAGATATAATCCCCAAAGGCACTTCCACAAGGACCCACGCCTTCACCTAGGTTCTATCTCCTACAGTTTCTACCACCTTCTAGTAATGCCATCAAATATGAATCCATAATCCCTTAATCCCTCAGCCCACCCATGAGGTCAGAATCCTTATGGTCCAACCACTTCCCAATATCTCCACCTCTGAACATTGGTACATTGGGGAACAAACCTCCAACCCATGAGTCTTTGGGGGACAATCTAGGTACCAAACCATAATACTAACCCTGGGAGGATTTTTTTTTTTTAATCAAGTTTCAAATTTGCAACCACAAGACTAAAATGTCTGCTAATTTGTAAAAGGTGTCAGTAGCTTTTTAACCATCTATCTGAAGGCAAACTGCAATACATTCAAACCTGCTACATAGTACTATTTAGAGTCACGAATCTTGGAGACATGTGCAGGTAGAATCCAAACTATGGCTATTAAACTGTGGGTACTTATATGCCTATAAGGTATAGATTCAAAAGTCCTCACTTGCCCTCCATGTGTACAAGGCTGTAGGGGTAGGACTTCCAGAAAGGCATCGATACAAAAAATCAAGGTCCATGAAGTGTGAAGGGAAAAAAGAACTCCATGCTCCATCATTCAAGGAGCAACACTGCTAAGACCCCTTAGTCCCCTGGAGAACCTAGGACAGCTTTTATCTCCCATAATATGTCAGGCATGGAGGGCTCACCCTGAAGAGTGAAGGGGAAATATTTAGGGCTGTCAAGGAGAGGCTGTTTGAGTAACACTAATGACTCTATTTCTTTTTGGGCCAAGGCTAAAGTTGTAGTTGTGACATGGGGGATCAGGCAAAGAGCAGGTGAAGTGAACCCTACATTCCCAGTTGCTTGATAAAATGGAAGGGGCAGGGGACAGCAGTGCCTTCAGTCTTTTCTTCCAATCAATAAAGAAGAAACACATCTGTGAAGAAGGTGGGGGAACCCCAGTGGGGGAATCTGCATTGTTTCACTTTGCAAGAAGTTTTTACTGAGTTTTGTGGCACGCGCCTGTAATCCCAGTGGGTTGGATGCTGAGGCAGGAGGGTCCTAAGTTCAAAGCCAGCCTCAGCAACAGTGAGGAGCTAAGCAACTCAGTGAGGCCCTGTCTCTAAATAAAATACAAAATAGGGCTGGGGATGTGGCTCAGTGGTTGGTTGAGTGTCCCTGAGCTCAATCCCTGGTACCACCACCACCAACAACAACAACATTTACTTTTAACTGATATAGAAAAAAGCAAACATTGAATCTATAAATGGGGTACCATTAGATGCTTTCATACATGTATACATTGTGTAATAGTGTTAAACGTGTTAATCTCCTTAAACATTTATCACTTCTTATGGTAAAAATATTAGAAATAATTTCTTCTCTTTTTGAGATAGATAATACACAATTGCTATCTAATCCTACTGTGTAATAGCACATTGGAACTTCTTACTCCTAATTATTGCAACTTGGTGCCTATTGATCAATCAACCCTCCCCGGCCTCTGGCACCATTCTATTCTATGATATAAACTTTTTAGATTTCACATATGAATGAGATCAGATCGTATGATGAGATCACTTAACATAATGACCTCCAGTTCCATTCATGTTGGCACAAATGACAGGATTTCATTCGTTTTTATGGCTGAATCATAGTCCATGGCGTTTATGTGCCACATTTTTTTTCTGCATTCATGAGTTGATGTACGCTGAGGGTCTTTTTCATTTGTTGGTTATTGTGGACTATGCTGCAACAGACCTGGGAGCACAGATGTCTCTTTGACATACTGACTTCATTTCTTTGGGATATATACCCAAGAGGGATTGTTAGATCATATGATAATTCTGTTTTTATTTTTTAAAGAAATCTCCATGTTGTTTTTCATAATAGCAATTCTAATCTACATTCCCACTAACAGAATCCTCTTCAGCATTTATTCTTTGTCTTTTTTTGTGGGGGTGGGGACCAGGGATTGAACTCAGGGGCACTCAACCCCTGAGCCACATCCTCAGTCCTATTTTATATTTTTATTTAGAGACAGGGTCTCACTGAGTTGCTTAGCACCTCAAGGTTGCTGAGGCTGGCTTTGAACTCGTGATCCTCCTGTCTCAGCCTCCCGAGCCACTGGGATTACAGGCATGTGCCACTGTGCCTGGCTTCCTTTGTCTTTGTGATAAGTCATTCTTACTAGAGTGAGGAGGTGTCTCATTATGGTTTGATTTGCATTTCTCTGATCAGTCAACTTTAGCATTATTTCATATACCTATTGGTGATTTAAATGTCATCTTTTGAGAAATGTCTATTTATATTTAATGTCCAATTTTTAATTGGGTTATTTGTTTTTTTTCTGGAGGGTTGGGTTTTTTAAGTTCCTTCTGTATCCTGAATGTCAACCTCTAGTCAGATGTATAGTTTGCAAGTATTTTCTCCCGTTCTGTCAGTTGTCTTTCCACTCTGATAATTGTTTCCTGTAACGTGAAAAAGCTGCATTTTTAAAGCACATTTTCCAGGATATTTGTGTAAGTGACACACTTCATAACCACAGTATTAACCAGTCTCCTTACAAATTCATGACTCTAGATTTTGATGATTCTTTTCAAATTTATACTTAAATAACTTGGAGAAAATACACCTTAAAGACAAATATTACACAAATACGCCTTAAAGGTACTTAGTGTGCAATTTCTGACCAGAATGGGAAATAAGACCCAGGAGGAAAGCCCAGTGTGGAGGGGGAGCTTGACCACACAGCCATTGACTTCTACCCAACCAGCAGGTCACACTCATAGAAAATATCCAGGGAACCAATTGGTCAGGATAAAGAATAATAAAGAAGAGGTTAGGAGCAGAGGAAGGTTGCACAGCCTAGCCCAAGAGCACCGGGTTGAATCACCAAAGCAGACTCGGGTTAGCTCTAGTGTTTTCTGGGATTAAAACTCCCACAGCTGTGACCTCAGAGACTTTCATTCCGAGCAATCCAGGAAGCCTTTTGGTTTTACTTTTCTCCAGTGCTTTTGCTTTCCAGCTCCAGGTTTCCTGGAAAGCTAGGCTCCTTTTTCCCATTCGGTCCACATGGGATGTGTATGTGGGGGAGGAAGGTCACATGATTTAACTCATCAATAGCTCAGGTACAGGAAAAAAATAAAAAAGTTTTCTTTTGTGGTCCATAACTAAGACAGCCATCCTCATAAGCTTCCTAAATCACTGACTAGAAGTTAAAAATGAATGAAATGTCCAATCTGGTTTAAAACTTAGTCCAACCCAATAGTCTATTTTGGCTCTCTAGTAAATCAAATGTTCTGTTTCTCATATGGATTTCCCCTCCTGTAAGGTAATGTAAGGCTGTGAGCAGAGAAGGGAGACTCAGGTCCTTGACTCAGGTGCCCTCTGGTCATGTCTCGTCCCCTTGATTGCTGGGCACTCTGCTGGTCTCCAAAGCTGAGGACTGCAGCTGTTGAGCTCATGATCTGGCCTCCAACTGGGCATCATTCCTAACACCACTCCCTGGGCTGACTCAGCCTTACCTTGGCCTCTGCTGGCTGCACATTGTCCAGTCACTGCCATGATCGCCAGCCAGCCATTTGTCCTGGCTGTCCACCCCCAGTCCTTACTGCAAGGTCACCTTGCCCTAGCTCAGAGGACCCCTGCCTGGCCCACCAACTCTCCATTCAGCATTTACATCACTCAGTGAAAAGGGCTGCTTCTTCCTGCTCATGTTACAGTATTCCATAATTATTTAAAATTATACATGTTAAGATTTGTAGATACCTACACATTTTTTAAAAATATATTTATTTTTTAGATGTAGATAGACACAACACAATGTCCTTATTTTTATGTGGCACTGAGGATTGAACCCAGGTCCCGCCCATGCTAGGCGAGCGCTCTACTGCTGAGCCACAACCCCAGCCCCACACATTTTAATACTTATTTAAATGTATACTTTTCTACCAATATCTCGAGTTATTCATGAGCTATATACTCTTTCTTCACCCTGAATTCCAAGATTCTTGGTATGCTTTCTCCCTTCCCTTTCCTGGTTTACTTTTCCCTAGCAAGATATCTTGGCCTCTGGCTTCTTCTGATCTGTGATATATCAGATATGTCTAAAGTTAATACAGAAGTCAATATTTTAAATGGAATTTACTTCAGTGTTTAATTCACTCAACAGTACCTAGGGCACCTCCCTGTTTGCTTGAGAATTTTTAGTAAAATTAATGAGTAATATTTATTCAGTAAATATTTATTGATCATCTGTTATGTGCTGAATGCTGGGTGTTAATAAAGAATTTGGCTCTTTACAAGATGGGGAAAATCTCTGATTTCATTGAGCTTATTTTAGTATTTTTCTCAATGGGCAACTGAAGTTGGTCTGCCACTGAGTATCTTTGTGCAGGAAAATGAGTGTCTCTTCCTCATGCCATAGACAACAAATAAATCATAATGGAGGATGGACCTAGGTAAAAAGTTACAGTTATAAAACTTCTAGAAGAAAACAAAGAAAAAAACTGAAGATTTTCAGTTAGGGCAAGTTGGTTTTTTTATTTTTTATTTTTTAAAGATAGGTCCTAAAAAGCATTAACTATAAAAGAAAACTGTGCTATACTGGACAGCATCAATATTTAAAATGTGTGCTTGTCAAAAAATATGGTCAAGAAAATGACAAGTCACAGACTGTGAGAGAATATTTGTAAAACATATTTAACAAATAAATATAAAAATAACTGTTACAACTCAAGAAGTCTAAGATCACAATTATAATATAGACAAAAGACTTAAATAGATACTTCACAGTAGGGGACACATAAGAAAAGATGTCAAATATAACTGGATATTTAAGTGAATGTAAATTAAAACTATAATGAGATACCTTTACATACCCACTAGAATAGGTCCAACAAAAAAAAAAAAAGAAGAAAGAAAGAAAGAAAAGAAAAAACAAAACTGTGTGGTTATTCATTAAAAAGTTAAAGAATTACCATATAATTCATCATTTCTATTCCTGGGCGTCCACCCAAAAAGTTAAGAAAAGGGACTCGGCTGCTTATATACCAATGTTCATAGAGCATTATTCTCAATAACTGAAGATGAAAACACCCCAAATGCCCATTAACAGATGAGTGAATAAACAAAATGCAATATATCCGTATAATGGAATATTGTTGAGTCTTAAAAGGAGTGAGATTCCAGCCTATAACCTATAATCTCAGCTACCTCAGGAGACTGAAGGAAGAATATAACAAGTTTGAGGCCAACCTCAACAACTCAGCAAGACCCCGTCTCAAAATAAAACTTAAAAGGGTTGGGGATATAGCTCACTGGTAAAGTGCTCCTGGGCTTAATCCCTAGTATGAAAAGAAAAGAAAAAAAATTCTGATAAACATTACAACATGGATGCAGTGTATGGTGTGTGTGTGTGTGTGTGTGTGCGCGCGTGCGTGTGATGCTGAAGTTTGAACAGAGGGCTTTGCACATGCTAGGCAAGTGCTTTACCACTGAGTCACACCCCAGCTCCATACATAGGTGAATCCTGAAGACATTTTGTGAAGTGAAGTAACCCAAATGTCCAAAGATAAATATTTCATGATTCCCCTTTTATGAGGTTAAAAATAGACATATTCACAGAGGAGGGAAGTAAAATTATCTTTGATAGGAACAGAGGGTAAAAAGAATGGGGAATTAGTGTTTTATGAGTACAGAGTTTATGTTTGGGAAGATAGAAACATTGTGAAAATGGATAGTGGTGATGCTTGCACAGTATCACGATATACTTAATACCAGTGAATCATATTTAAAAATGGTTAAAATAGCAATTTTTATATTCAGTATGCTTACAATAATAACAAAAATAAAATTCCAAAACTAAATGAATACCTGCAATGAATTAAATGAATTAAATGAATCCCAAATCCTTATGTGAGCAAAAGGAGAAGATAATATACTGTGTGATCAGTTTGCATGTCTAGAAAACGAAACTTTAGGGACAGAAAGAAAATCAGTTACTGCTTGGTGCAGAGGGTATTGGCAGGTATTAGTCACATTTTGGAATGATGGAATTGGTCTATAATGATTGCAGTGATGAGTGCATGCCCAAATATATTTACTAAAGTTTATCAAAAGGTACAAAAAATGTTTTTATTTCTGTCACTGTAACAAATGCCTGAGAAAATCAACTTAAAGGAGGAAAGGTTTGTTTTGGCTCATGATTTCTAGTGTTTCAGTCTATGTACATTTGGCTCCATTGCTATAGGTTTGTGGCGAGGAAGAACAACATGGCAAAAACACATGGCAGAAGAGAGCTTCTCACCTCTGGCAGACAGGAAGCAAAGAGAGAAAGGGAAGAAGGGGCCAGGGCACCAATAAACCCTTCAAGGGCATGTCCTCAGTAACCTACTTCCACCAACTGGACCTACCTCCTAAAATTTCCACCACCTAATATCCCCACCATCTGGGGAACAAGCTTTCAACACAAGAGCCTTTGGGGAAATTCCTGACTCAAACTATAACATTCTGCCCCCAGACCTCAAAAGCTCATGCCCATCTCATAGTACAAAATGTTTTCAGACTATCTCAAAGAGTCCCCATAGTTTGAACAGTTTCAGCACAGCTCAAAATTCCAAGTCCAAAGTCTCCCCTGAGACTCTTAGCTATGAACCCCTGTAAAAATAAAAAATATAAAAAAAGTTACATCTTCCAACATACAATGGCATATTGCATGTAAACATTCCCATTCCAAAGGAAGAAATAGGAGAATACTAAGGAGGGACCAGACCAAAGCAAGACCAAAACCCAGAAGGGCAAACATTAAATTTCATGTCTTACATCTATGGCATGTGGCTGCCCAAGGTCTTAGGCAACCCCATCCCATGATCTCAGTAGCCTATATGGCTACTATCTTGGACTGACTCTGGGGGCTGCCTGCAGCTTTACTGGGCAGACTTTCCACATTCCCAACATCTCTTAATGGGGTCTCCACTGCACCCATCACCCTCTCAGGGGATACCTTCAGGAACTGCAACACACTACCAGGCCTTCCTGTGGAATCTTGGTGGGAGGCTCCAGACCCTACAACTCTTGCATTCTGCATGCCTGCAAAACCAGTGACTCTATTATTATTATTTTCCTTATCACTGTTGACTGCATATGCTTTGATCACAATTTCAATTTTGTAGCAATTTTTTTTCTTTTTAAAACAATTTTTTTTGGTACTGGAGATTAAACCCAGGATGAGTGGGGGAGGTTTTACCATTGAACTACATCTTCAACACTTAGGATCTCACTAAATTGCTGAGGCTGGCCTTGAACTTGTGATCCTCTTGTCTCAGCCTACTGAGTTGCTAGGATTAAAACATGCACCACCATTCCCACTTTCATAATAAGCTTTTAAACACAGAGAATAGAAAGATAATTCAGTCTTTCCTCTGGCATGGATAACTGAAAAAATTTGAATCATTGATATCTAGGATACAGAAATCATGTGACTTCATACACACATGCACTTTCTCTGCAGTACAGGTTTAGGTTTCTTCTTTCCTGCTACATGACTTTTGATCAATTCTATTTGATGTGATTCCCATCATAAAGAAAAACATTGTAGGGAATTTTTCTGTGCATAGAGTATGTGTGATAGGTTCTGTGGAAGGCAAGACGGATCAGGATTGGGCAGGAAACATCAATCCAAATTTTTGGATTGATTTCTTTGAGGCTTGATTTCTGCTTCATCTTGGATTTCCCTTTGCAGAGTGTGAGTAAGGAAGCCTACATGGAAAGAGACCTACATGGAAATTGGAATTTGCAATGTACACCTGCCACAAGCGAACAAATGAATTAAAAGAACCTGTAGGTATTTGATTTTTCAAAAGATGAGAGCCTCCTATAGCTGTTATTGCTGGGGATGTCAAGGCTGTAATGAAATCTCCCTTGGGGCTGCCTCATTGGAACCCCCGAAGTCTACTCCTATTCATCCAAAGATCTGCCCAATTTGCAGTGGCTACATCACATTCTACTTGAAGGTCCCCAAAAAGGAATATGCTGTTCAATTTTTCCAGGAGGCTGGTCAAAATGAGACTGTTTTATCAGGAATAGACACATTAACATAGATTAGTTTCTAAAAGTGAATCTACTAAATATGCTAAGTAGCAAAATGTCTTCTTGGAGCAATAATGAAATGTGAGCAAAAGCAGGTGTGTTCTGATGGCAGGAACCACCACTGGAGAGACAAGACCACTGACAGCATAAGAGAATGACTGGATCTGCACAGTCTAGAAAAGAAATCTCATTTCATAAGTGAACTAGTTGCAAAACTTAATCTAGGATTTTTTCCTATTAGCTGCCAGGGAAGTGAAATTACTCATTAAACAGGAATTTAAAGGAACTTTTTTTCTTTTAGTCTGAAAGTTTAAATCACTCTATTAAGATAAAGTATGATTTAAATAGAATATCTGTTTAGATTGTTGCCCTGAGCGAGTAAATTCCTGCCTCTGAGGTTCTGTACTTTTGGTTCTCTCTGCCTGCTATATTTTTTCCAAAGATTTTAATGTAGGTTTCCCCTTAATTCTCATTTACTCAGTTTATCTCAGAAGTAATCCATTCTGAAATTCCTCCTCTGACCAGTCTACCTAACCAGAACCTTTATTCACATTCTCAGTCGTCTTATTCCTCTTGGCACATGCTCTTCATATTTATGTCTGCTCATTGTCTGTTTGTGTGTTTACTTTCTATCTCCCCTACTAGAAGGCACGTTCCATGAGGGGAGGACATTATTTCATTTGCTCTCTACTGTGTTCCAGGACCTATGACAGTGCATGATACATAGTAAAAATGCAGTAAATATTTTGAATGAAAAAAGAAAGCATGAGTGGATTAGCTTTTCAATCCACTCCTAGTAGGTTTCTGACCCCGTCGTACCTCTGAAATTGTCAAAGTCATCTCCTTGTTGCTTTTCTGTCATCTTTCTTAAGATGTGGATGAGTTATGGCACAGGCTTTGGTGCTAAAAGAGATCCCCCACATACAGTGAGTCTAGAGAGAAGGTAGTTTCTTCTTCTCACAAGAGAGTCCAGAGGGAGAAGGCAATCCACAGCAGATGAGCAACCCTGCTCCATTAAAGCATTCAGGGACTCAAGTTCCTTGGGTTCATTTCTCTAGTATCACCCAGACTCCTGTCCTCATGTGTGACTGAGGCTGAGCCATTGCCCCACACACATTCCAGCTTATGGGAACCAAGAAAAGAGAACGGGGAAATGCACACCCAATATTTTAAGGCCAATTCTAGTAGATTACATAAGTTCCTTTTTCTCACAATCCACTGACTGGAATTCAGCCAGATGGTCACAGGATCCTGGGAAATGTAGTCTGTATACACATAGACATACGTGTCCAGCTTGAACATAGTTGTTTCTATTAATAAAAGAAAAATGGAGAAAACAGGTCCAGGGGATAGCTATCAGTCTTGGCTACACATCTTAGCAGCATTTGCCACAGCTGATCAAATTGTCTTCCTCTTTAAACACTTTAGTCCCCTTGGCTTCATGGCCCAACACTCTTCCTGTTTTCCTTCTACCTCTCTGCCTGCTCTTTCTCAGGTGCTTTTGTTGGCTGTAGTTCTTCTGTTTGACCTGTATCTGTTGGATTTCTCCAAAGCTTTATCCTGGGGCATCTTCTATTCTCTCTAGTTATTATATTTAATCATATGATTTTATGTAGGACACAGAAATAACTTCTGAATTTATGTCTCTTGCCATGACCTTTCCCTGGAGCTCCAAACTCACATATCTGGCCTCGCTAATCATATCAAACCGCAGCTCCTGGTTGCTTGGTTCACCCTGCCCCTCATCCAGATCTCTCCTATTCTAGTATTCTGTATCTCAGGAAAAAGCCTCACCACTGCCCTGGTTACTTCAGCAAAACCCTAGTTATCATCCTGATATGGTTTGGATATGAGATAGCCCCTGAACACTCCTGTGTTAATAATGCAGAGGGTGAAATGATTGGATTATGACAACTGTAACCTAATTAGTGGATTAATCCATTTGATGACTTAATTATTTGGAAGGACTAATTGGGTGGTCACTGAAGGCAGTCACATGACTGGAGGTGGTGGGTCACTGGAGGTATGTTTCTGGCATCCTTCTTTCTCTCTGCTTCCTGGCCACCGTGAGCTTCAGCTTTCTTGTGCTGGTGCTCACCCCCATGGTCTTCTGCCTCACAGAGTCAGCTGACTGTGGACTGAACTCTGAAACTGGGAACCCAGAATAACCTCCCTGGTCTGAGTCAGTCTTGTCGGGTATTTGGGTCACAGTGATGAAAAGCTGACCAACTTACACCCTCAGCTTGACTCTTCCATTCACTTCCCCTCATCCTGCCCATTGATAAAGTCTATGAGCTCAACCACCAAAAAAATGTCTCAAATTTGTTAATTTTCCATATCTTCATCATTATCTCCCTGAGCAAATCCAACCTCAAACTGTGCTGGAATATTCCTCTTCCTCTGCCACTTTTGCCCCCTGATAATCCAATCTGCTCAGCAGCATAAGTGATCTTTTAAACATGTAATTCATATACCAACTGCCCAACCTCTTCAGTGTTTCCAATGTCATGGAGAATAAAACCCAAATCCTTTGCCCTGGTTTTTAAGGCCCCATAAGGACTATACCACCTACCTCTGCAGCCTGATCACATGAAGCTGCCCTCTCAGTAAGCCCATCCCCATCACGTTCCCAACACACAAAATTCATTTCCACTTGAGGGTCTTTGCACAAGCTGTTTTCTCTATGTGAAACACAGTGCCACAGATTTCCCACAGGCAGCTTCTTCTCTTAGCTCATGTCTCAAATGTCAACTCTCCAGAGAAGTCTTCCTGTCCTCATAGCTCCACAAGGCTCTCCCTCCCAAGCTGTCACTCTTAGTTTCTTGATGGCACTTAACACTGCCTTGCATAATACATCTGTTATCTATTGTGCATTTCCCCACACAGTAAAGGTGACTTTCATGAGAATAGGCTTGACTTGGGCCCTACTGTGAGTCCAGGGCCAGGCACACATTGGGCCTTTGGTAAGGATCTGCTGGATTGGCACAGGTCCGAATATGGATCCGATTCAGGAGCTTCTTTGGCATCTCAGGGGTCTTTTAAAGGCTATTGTAGAGTCAAAAGAGATTCTTTATTTCCAATGTTATTCAAAGGCTTATTCCAAACCACTTAAGTACCAAAAAATCTGCCCTTCTCTTCTGACATAGGGTGAAAGAGCCTATTCTCACTTGGTAAATGCACTCAGACATATCCAGGAGAGAGCAGTACAAGGGTTCTTAATCTGCTTCCATGGTCCCCTGGGAGGCTTATGGATGGGGCTGAAATGATATGTGAAAATATACACATTTTGTGGGGGGAGTACAATTTTGTATTTTATTTAGAGACAGTGTCTCACTGAGTTGCTTAGCTCCTCCCTTTTGCTGAGGCTGACTTTGAACTTGCCATCCTCTTGCCTCAGCCTCCCAGGCCACTGGAGTTATAGGCATGTGCCACCACACTCAGCTGCATTATTTTTCTTGTAAATGGACTCACAGATTTGTCAAATTCTCAGGAATTTCAATGGCCCAAATCAAATTCACCCTATTATGGAAAAATGATTAGAAATAGAGGTGTAAGATGTGTATTTGAGTTCTGCTGTTGCTACCTACAAATGATACCCATTTCTGCAGATTATGTGATTTATTTGGATCCTAGTTTCCACATCACAAACATCATCTTTTGTATTCTGACTTACATGTCACCATACTTTAAAAACATACCTAATCATCAACAAATATACCAGGTGCGGTATTATATCTCATGGTAATGACATTGATGATGTACCTCAGAGTACACACTCAAGCTACTTGCCTAAGATCACATTTGTTCACAGATAAGTTAAGATACGCTGCTCCCATCCTCCAAATTGCCTGCTCTTTGTAAAGAGTTGGCACTATCATCATTCTGCAGTTCAATTTCCCTGGGTAGGTTGCTTTCTTGGATCACTTCACTGTGAGTACCTTAGAGAAACTCAGCTAGCTGATTCTGTGGTTTCTCTGCCAGATAAGTCTCATCCACATCAGACAAGAGCCTCTGAGCCTAGGAGTGCAAGTTTTTTCATCTGTTCTTGGTAAAAACAAGAAGAGCAAAGAGGTCAAGTGACTGGCCTTAGTTCAGAAATCTAGTAATTGGCAGGGGGGAAAGAGTACTTCAAACTCTAATATTTTCTTAAAATTTCTATTGATGACCTTGGGAATCTTTATTCTACTAGTTAGTCAAGGATCTAGAGAGCTCTCCCTTCATAGTTCAGTGTTTGGCTCTTCTTCAAAAAGTTATTTTAAGGTACTTTATAGAAGCTTGAGCAATATTTTTCTCTAAGAGAACAGGAGGGTAGGTGACATCCCACTGAACAAGGACTAATGACATTGTTAGGAAGGAAGGAAAAAAGAATATCATCTCTACATCGATTTTGGCTCATATGCATTAACACCAGCTGTGACCTCTAAATGAGAGGAGCACTGGCTTAATGTTGAACATTGTCAGGGACCTTGGAAATCGGCAACTAAGGTCGCCAGAGATTCAACTCTATGGGCGCTAGTGAGAGGCAACTAAAAATAAGACGAAAGCAACTGGTATTTGCCTTAAAACATTTTTTCAAGCTGCTTATACCAGTTGTCCACTGCACTTTATGAAAAATAGAGACAATACTGAGATAATTTCCAACAGTCTTTTACACCTCAAAATGTAATAATAAGATTACAGTAGTAATTAATATTTATGGCCAATAATATCACACTGGCCAGTATCAGGAAGCAGCTATGAAGTACAACTTTTGAATTAAAATACATTTGTTGTTAAATATAAGTTGAAAGCTATGCTTTTAAAAATTGTTTTATTGTGTAGGAGTTTAAAATACAAGTAATACCTCTTATCTACAGGTTATAAATATTTGATTTTTATTGCTTTCTCATCCAGTGTACCTTTAGATCTCAGACTCTGGTCAGGTATGCATTCAAGGCACTGTTCAGGAAAGGTCAGGAACTTCAGGCCCTGGAGTATTTTCATTACATGTCTGCCCCCAAAACCAGAGCAACTCTCCAATTGCTTTCTACTCTGGTTTGAATGTGGTTGGACTCCTCCAAACTCATGTGGAAATTAGGTTGCCACCGTGGTGATGGTGGAAGGTTGGCCTCTAAAAACTGATCAGGTCACTAGGTGGGGTTAAAGTCTTTCTCTTGGGAGTGAGTTCTCATCCTCCAGAGTTTGGGTTTGCTGACTCTATTCCTTTTACAACCTCTTCCTCCCATCAGTGTCTTGTTCTACTGATCAAATAACTCATCTAGTTTATCCAACAGATTTTTGCTATGGAATAACTTTGGCTGTTTCTAAAATACCAAATAAACCTTCAAAGGGTGAAGATATATTCCCTTCAAGGAACTGCCAATACCAAAGGAAATTCATAAACAAAAGGCCTAGAGGGCACATAATGAAGAAAATAGTTAGAATTATTGCCTTGAATTATTTTCCCCGTCTTCCACTTTTCTCTGTAGGTCTTTTGTCTGCTTATGGAGTCTGAACTGAAAGATTGAGAAAGAAAGAGAAAACATTAAGTTGTGATACAGATTTTGGTTTTGGCTATCCTACTCCAGGTCCAAATCTCAACAGGGAATTTGGAAACAACCAGATAATTTTCAAGCTGCTGTGGAATGTCCCTTCCACGTGTAGACACTGACACCACAGCCCAGTAAGTATGTGATGGCATCTGGAGGACAGGTCTTCAAGGGATAATTAGGTTTTGAGGGTGAGGCCCTTATAAATGGGGTTAGTGCCCTGGTAAAAAGAAGAAGAGACAAGAGTTTGCTTCCTGTCTCACTCTGCCATGTGAGGACATGAGCTAGGAAAACAGCTTTTCACAAGACACGGGATCTGCCAGATCCTGACCTTTGACTTCCCAGCATCCAGAACTTTGAGAAATAAGTATTTTGTTTATGCCTCCCAATCTGTGATATGTTTTAACAGCCCAAACTAAGACAGGGGTGTTCCCGTCACAATAGGGTCTGTTTGCATTCCCTTGATTCAGATGGGAATTATTAAGTCCCTTGGAGAATCACTGGGTAAACCTCATGTCAACCAGCTAGAGGATAGAAGTGGTTGAGGAAGGATTTTAAGCAGGGCAGGCCTGGGATGGTCCTCCAGTGGACCTTGGGCAAGTGGGTACACCAAGATCCAGAAACATCCTGGGACCCCTGGAGCAGGTCAGAGGGCACTGAGGGTGACTTATTTTGAGCTGGTGGTCACTTTATGTTAGTTGAGAAAATTTTACAGCAAATGCTGTTGAATAAATAGCACTAAACTAGGAGGCACAGCAGTGAGAAACAGAGAGTAAAGGAAGAGTTTCACTAGTCATGATGCAGGGGCAGAAGTCAGCAGGGCACCCAGGGCTGTGCTGATGGCCACACCTCACCTCCCTGAGAGGCTCTTATACTTCCTCTGCAATGAACCATCCTGGGCAGGAGCAGGTGATTCTATACAGAGTCTGCACCTCAAATTTGGATGAATAGTGACCCCAAAGTGACTCAGTATAATGTGAAAGGGATTGTTTCCCACCAGAAGACACTGAGCTAGATGAATTCCTGTCACCCCTAATTTCCCATGCGAGAGGAAACGGACTCTGCAGTAAGTGTGATCAGTTACAGGAAAAAGGAAGCATTTGTATTTTAAGCAAAGGCTTTCGGATTGAAACCCATCTCCACAATTTGAAGGGAGCAACAATCATTTGGATCAGTTTTTAAAATACCCCATCCAATTACTTCTTTTTCATGCCTTTTAAGCAAGGCAGATGAGCCACTCAAAATAATGATCTAATAAAGGCAAAACAAATATCTTTTGATAAAAAAAAATATGTTGGAATTCATGATATTTGCACCCAGTTCCATGAAAAGCACTGGGCATATTTCATAACAGACCAGTAACACTGCATGGTGTGCCCTTCACCAGAAAAAACAATTGTTGAAAAAGATATTGGAAATCATGTCTTTAGAGGCCCCTTGTGAAGTCCCACTTTACCAGTCTCTGGTCTGATAACTTGCTTTCCTTCAACAAATAATGTTTATCAGTACAATTAGCACAAAAGCCACACAAGGTGATCATTACCAAGACTTGACAGTCACATCACTCCTGGGCCAAAAATATTTACCGATTTTATTATTTGTTTTGTTCAGTGTATTTTTTAGCCAGGCATGGTGGTATATGTTTATAATTCTAGCACTTGGTAGGCTGAGGCAGGAGGAGTATTTGAGTCCAAGAATTCAAAGTCAGCCTGGGCAACATATCCAGACATAGACTCAAAAAAATTTTTTTTAAAAATAGCACTATCAAGTCGAAAAATTATTTTCACTCTTAAAGGACAAAAGATGCTGAGATAATTCTAAAAATCAAATAAAATTATTCCTTTTATAAATAAATAGAATCTTGGGTATTTCTAAAGAAATGTGTATAACAAGCCATATAGGATTTAATTGTATATTACCTTATATTATTGTCAAATTTCTTGACTCATGACAATCTTGTCTCCCTGAAAAAAAAATTGTGACTTCTTTAGAAGTTGAACAGCTTGTCTCACACTTTTCTGTTTAGCAAAGGAGT
The DNA here is from genome assembly GCF_001458135.2 of Marmota marmota marmota. Classification (NCBI taxonomy): domain Eukaryota; kingdom Metazoa; phylum Chordata; class Mammalia; order Rodentia; family Sciuridae; genus Marmota; species Marmota marmota. Next base: position 63,450,529 of record NW_025999842.1, read on the forward strand.
AGCCACCTAGTAATGCAAAGTATTTATTTACCCAATGATTTAAAAGAATATATTGGCTTTATATTAACAAGTACTAAGAGTCTATTAAAGAATTTTTGTAAGAAAAAGATAAGTAAAATTAGATTTGGTTTAGAGTATATTTTATTTTTCTGTTATGGTACAGGGTATTTAACTCAGGAGTGCTCTACCACTGAGCTATGTCCCCAGTCTTCTTATTTTTTGAGATGGAGTCTTGCTCAGTTGTCCTGGCTGGCCTTGGACTTGCAATCTCCTGGCTCAGCCTCCTGAATCATTTGCATTATAGGCATGTGCCCCCATGCCTGGCTAGTTTAGGTCCTCTTATGAACATGGTGAAACCAGTAAGTCATCAAATCATCCACCTAAAGTTGGTGTAATAATTTATGTTACCAAGAGATTTAAAAATATGACCCAAACAGCAATCTGCACTGTTAAAATGATGTAATTTTTATCTATTAAGGCCAGATATTCAACACTTGGACATGTTTAGAAGGTTTTCCTTTTTTTAACAATTATTTCTTCAATTAAGTTACAAGTTAATTTATTAGACTTTTTAGGTAGATTAAACCAAGACTTTTATAGAAAATTTACTCAAGAAAAATACTTGCCGTGGGCCTTCCTTTCTCAGAGCTGGAGGATAGCACTAAAAGAATTGTAACAATTAGACTTGTATGGTTCATGTTAGGACTATCAAAAGTGTCTGCACTTAACTGTACTTTTTTGAGTAATAATTTCTTTTTGCAAAATTAAGTCATATCTGTCTTCTGTGAACTTTCTATCTGAATTTTTTTCCTGCTGCATACATTTAATTCAAATAGATCAAAAATTCTGTTAAATACTCACTGTATTAGTCCATTTCTGTTGCCATAACAAAATACCTGAGGCTGGGTACCTTATATAGAAAAGAGTTTTATTTTGCTCATTGTTTTGGGGGTTAGAGATCCAAAATCAGGCAGCCCCACTGATTCAGACTCTGGTGAGCTTCTTGTCTCTCACATCATAGCAGACACAGTCATGGTGGGAGTGTGTGCAAGAGGGAGAGATGCCATGGTAAGACAGGCAGTGTTATGGTTTGGATGTGAGGTGTCCTCCAAAGCTCACGTGTGAGACAATTCAAGAAGGTTTGGAGGAGAAATGATTGGGTTATAGCTTTAACCTAATCAGTGAGTTAATCCCTGATGTGATTAACTGAGTGGTAATTGCAGGCAGGTAGGGTATGGCTGGAGAAAGTGGTTCCTTGGGTGCGTGGCTATGGGGTATGTATTTTGTATCTGGAGAGTGGAGTCTCTCTGCTTCCTGACCATGAGATGAGCTGCTTCCCTCCGCCACACTCTTCTGCCATGATGTTCAGCCTCACCTCGAGCCCCTAGGAGTGGAGCTGGCCTTCTAATGGACTAAGACCTCTGAAACCATCAGCCCTCAAATAAACTTTTTCTCCTCTCCAGTTGTTCTGTTCGGGTCCTTTAAGTCACAGCAATGAAAAAGCTAAAACCGAAAGGTGGAGAAGTTTTAGGACAACCCCCTCACGCAGGAACTCACTCACTCCATGAGATCAGCATTAATCTCTTCTGAGGGCAGTGTCCCCAATCACTTAATTAACCTTATACTAAGCTCCACCTCTTAACGGTTCCCTCCTCCTGATACCACCACATTGGGAACCAATTTTCACACACATGAACTTTTGGGGGGAAAACCACACCCACTGTAGCATCTGCCTGGGAGCTAAGAGGTCTGTAGGCCTGGCGCAAAGGGGAGACTCTCTAAAGAGCCTTTGCACAAAACTCTAGTTGTTTCCTGTGATTGGTGCGTCTCCCCTGCAGTAGTGATACAGCTGCACAGATCTCCCCTTCCTTCTCCAGGCAGGACCCACTGTTCCTCAGACACATCTTCTCGTCTCTGTGCCCTTTCTAATCAGTTCCCGGCACTTGTTATGCCTCTGGGCTTCTGCTCAGCTGTAAATCCTGCCACCTCTTCTGGGGAGCCTTTCTGGAACAGGTCTCTCCTAGTGATCATCAGCTGACGTCTATCATTCATGGTGCCTATTTCCTCATCTGTTAAAGCAAAGGGATAACAGAATTTATAGCCTGAGATGATTGTGAGGATTAAATAACTTAGTCCAGGCACAGTGAATAGAACATGCTAGAAACAGAGCAATAGGAGCGCCGCGTAGTAATTGTTATTAATTGGAACACACTTGAGATTCTAAAGAACGTTTTGTTTAATGCTTTATTTGTTTTCCTGATTAAGTGTTTGTGCCTTATCTCCTCAAGATTACTGGAAGTCTAACAGGGGCATCTGGGGTGGAGAGTCCTTCTTCTCTGTGTGTGTAGCTGTGCACAAGGCCACCCAAGACCAGTTCCTGTAGACGCGTTGGACCAAGGACTAACTGGAAGCCAGTTGGGCTTTTCATCTTGTTATTAAAACCCTGTGTTCAATTCCAAGGCCGAGAACCAGATCAGATTGCCTTATGATCTGCCATTGTTGCAGGGTGGGCATTCCAACTCAAAAACTTTCCTGAAATAGACCACTTTCAGAGAAGCAGTAAAGGAAGAGGATCTGAACACAGCCCAGGTGGTCTTGCAAAGCCTCAGCTCACAGAGCTTGGTTCTCCAAGAGGCTGACTGCCCCATCCCTGAAATGAGCAGTGGTCAGAGCTTCATTCCTTCCACAAATGCATTCTTAACCTCAAACAATTCCTCTGATGGTCATTTGAACATTCTAGCAGGATGAGGCCTGTTCCCCCCAACCCCACCTGTCATCTCCGAGGGCTCACTATGCAGCAGTGACGTTCGACCCACTGAACTGCAAACACTTCACATTGAAAACTAATCTTTCATTCACTCTGGAGCGACCTCTACCTGCCAGCTCTCTCCAAGGTGTTGGGTCAACAGCAGTAACCAAATGAGGTAAAACTGCTGTCCTCATGCTCGTTTTCTGGTGGGGGAGAGAAAGAACACAAGCAATGAAAGTGTCTTTCAGATCACGGGAAATTCTGTCAAGGAAACCACAGAGGTCAAGGCAGTAAGGAGGGTCGGGGCTTGTGTGCATTATGTCAGGGAGTCAAAAGACTCCTTTGATAAGGTAGCACTGAGCAGAACCGGAAGGCAGTCATGGGGGCTCACAGAGGGTCTTTAGGGAAAGAACTTTCTAGGCAGAAGGAATGCCGAACGCCAAGGTCTTGACAGAGAGGTGAGCTTGGTTTGATGAACAATGATGGGTGGAGTGAGGAGGGAAAGGGGACAGATGAGGCCAAGGGTCAGGGGGACCAGCTTGTTCTACACTTCGACATGGCTGTAGGAGTTTGGTTCATTCTGAGCGCATTGGTAGCCATGAGCAAGTTTTGAGAAGCTACGGTTTTGAAAAGTTATATTTTGGCTGCTGTGAGGAGGACGAAACATAGAGCAGAAGGGCATAAACAGGGAGATCCATTAGGAGAAACAACAGAGATGGCTGGATGCCACCCAAGGGCCATCTACCCTTTCTTCGTAGGGAGAGCTCTGATCTCCTCCCTCTTCACAGCAGTGTACTCAGCTAAACTCTACATTTCCTTGTCCCCTCCCTGCTTACAACTAGACATAGTTCTGGCAGATGAAGTATAAGAAAAAGGATTCATGGCAGTTTTTGGAACACATAATTAAGGACAGCCTATTCTGCCAGGAGGAGGACATTTCTTTTGTTTCTTTTTGCTGACAGCCTGGAACATAAAGTAATGGCTGGAGCTCTAGTGGCTATCTTTAAAATGGAAGGTAAGGATGCTGGAACAGGAAGCTTGGGTAGGTCTGTAATGTTGGCATGGGGATTCCACAGCAGCTATGGACTACCTATTTGTGGACTCATTTATGTGAGGGAGAAACAAACTCCTATTTTGTTTAAGCCACTGCCATTTTTCTTTTTTCAGTTGTGTAAGTAAAATCTAAATATAACTAACATACAAAGTCATAGCAATGATCAGGTGAGCGAAGATGGTGGTAGCAGAGAAGATCAGGCGCTGGGTTTTTTTTTTTTAAAGGTAGCTCCCATAGAGTTTGTTGATGGTTTAGATACAGGAGTGAAGGAAGAGGAAAAAGAAAGAAAGAAAGATGTTTGAGTTTGGGCCCAAGTGATTTGAGAGTGCCATGCTTTACAGAGATGCAGAAGTCAAGGGGGGCTTGGGTGTGAGGCCGGGCCTGGGTGGAAACAGTTTAGAGTGTAAGTGGCAGAGCTGACTGAAGTGGGGACACAGTGAGACTAGAAGAAAGGCACAGAGCATGGGCACAGACTGGAGGAAATGAGTAAGTGCCTGTCCTGCTGCTTTTATGTTCTCAATAAAATACAAGTCAAAGATGTCAGCTGAGACTGAAGGGATGAGCAGAGGGTGGAGACGGGTGGGTTTGAAGAGAGAAATGCTGCGGAATAGTCACGTCAGGGTGGAATGGCCAGACAGCATTGATATGTGTCCATTGGCCTTTTGTGCTTCCCAAACAGAAGCCAGTTGGCGATGCTGAGTGTTTTGGGGTTAACACTGCATGTTTGGTGCAAAGTCCAGTTTAATAGAGCCTGAATTTTGCCAGAAAGTGCTATCGTGTATAAGGGAATGAAGGGGGTTTGCCAAAAGGGATTAGAACAGTGGATCAGCAATTGAAATTGGAAAGAGAAGGAAGTGAACACTCAGGATAAGATGTTTGGTCAAGGACAAGAATTGAGGGTTCTTGAAACTGAAATTGCTAGGGTGGGCACATTAGCAAAGCTATAGGAAGGACATACAGCCAGATATTGAGGGAGGGGTGGTTGAAAAGGAGACTTTGGAGACAACTTTGGAGGAGATGCAGTTTGTCATCAGTAAGGAGGGAGTCCCTGGGGACAAAAGTGAGTGGCTTAGTTGACAAAGATGAAAAGTCACTGGAGAGGCAAGGAATTGAGAAACCCGTGACACTGAGCTGGATGGAGGTTAAGGTGTTGAATAAAGTCTACTAAATCATAAGATTGATAACAAAAATTATTCGCAAAGTTCTACAGTTGGATTTATTACCTGGTATAGATGAGATACCATTTATTAGTACAAGTACTTGAAATTTAAAAATTTTAAGAGACATTTATGGACTTTAAAGATCAAAGTTTTACCCAAACATCTGTTTTTATTGGGTGAAAATACAAAGCATTTCCTTCTTCATCTGAAACTTCTTTGTATCTTGATATCTTCATAAGTTTTTTTGGGCGGCTAGTCTATTAACACAATCTTTTAAAAATTGACCTTTTTTTTTTTTACCCTTGAAAATTCTTCATATCTTAGTTTGTTTCTTCTGAGTTGGACTCTGCCCCCTTGTACTTTCCTCATAACCTTTCCACTGTTTTATTTTTAGACTTTTATTCCCATATTTACTTATTTTTCTCAGATGTTTGTTTCCTTTCTTCCTGCTCTGTCTCCCAGTTTCTCAGATTCCTTTCCCTAGGAGAAAGAATTGGGAGGTTTCCCAAAGTGTGCAGAGAGAAGTCTCTAGAAGCCATGGGAGGGACCTTGTGAAAATAGGGGTTCTTGCAGTTTTAAATCTAGTAAACATTCAGGTTATAGGGCCACACCTTAAGTACAGGCCCAGTTTGTCAAAGGTGGTCTCCAAAACATTATGGAAATTGCTTAGCAACTCCCATCTCCTAGTCTTTCAGAAATTATTAATTGGGAGTCTATTCTGGGCTATTCATTGCATTGATTACAGAAATTCTCATTATGGGCAATAACTGATTGACTTAATTCTCTCAGGGGCATTCACCTTTCTATGTGTGCATTAAGGTCCCAAAGCAGCCTTCCTATCCCTTAGAAAGTGGGCCAGGACAGTGTAAAATTGCCAGAATTTGTGTGAATGCACACATCTGAGTGGATGCATGTGACAATGCCCACCTCTTTAATAACTCTTGTCTTTGTGTCTTCCTCACCCATGTTACAAATGGGAAACAGAGATGCTCATGTATAGATTATGGTTAAGCCATTTTATTCTTTAATTTTAAATTCTTGGTCTCAGGATCAAATTCCCTAATTTTCCATAGAAAATTCTTCAGATATCCAACTTTATAAAGGCTTTCAGAACACTATTTTGGAATTACAGAGGTTCTTGGCTCCTGACTCTACCTTTAATCAGGTTGTTTGTTACTGGAAAATTCAGAATGAGTTGGGACTCAGAGACAAGAGGAACCAAAAATTGAGGTTCCTCTTTCTCAATGGGCCCTAGGCTAAATGGGTTATATCTCACCCTCCAATCCCCATGCAGAGGACAAGGAGAGCCACCTTGCAATGTGGTTGTAGTGTTGCAATGCTGGTGTAGTGGGCTTAGGGTCAATAGATTTGACTGCGGCTCCCTACTCAACTCCTGCTATCTCTGTGACCTTAGGCAAGTCACAGAAGCCTCCTACTCCTACTATCTCTGTGACCTTGGGCAAAAGTCATGGAAGCCTCTGGTGTTACAGCTTCTTATGTAATGATAAATTATTCTGGCTTCAAGTGTGGCTGATGAGCGCAACCCTTTCGTGAGTCACCCAGCCCATCAGGGGATCAGCGTCTGTGATGCTCCGCAGCAGGTTCCAGAAGCTTCCCCAGGAAGGGAAGAAGAGGCAGCAATAAAAGAGGTCTATAAGAGAACAGGCTCTTTCCCTTTCATATCTGCGAGGGCAAGGACCTTCTTGAACCCGCTGTGTACCCCGCACTTGTGTCTAGTCTCTCCTCCGCCGTAGAGAAGTTGCAGAACCAGGAAGAGCAAGAAAGCGACCTCTGCATCTCTCCAGGGGTAGTCCGGGCTCAGAGCCTGGCTCTGCCGGGCATGTTTAATTATAACTCACACCGTTTGCTCTTTTACCATCTCTGCTGAGCCTTGAACCTGTACCTTCGCACCCCGTTATTGGCCTTTCATAGACAGCTCGCATGGGATACAGCAGGAGAATCAAGTTTCTGAAATGAAAACACAGATATAGTAAAATCAGTCGCGCTTCTTCCTGCCGGTGACTGTTTAAAAGAGGGAAGTCAACGGGCCCCAAGAGGTCGCTGGTGGCGCAGGAACCGAGGCCAGATCGTAGAGAAAGGGGGAAGAAAAAAAAAAAAAAAAA
>NW_025999842.1:63457639-63536011 GCF_001458135.2 Marmota marmota marmota
GTCTCTTATACACATCTAAGTTGTGCCCAGGAAAAGAGGGGGCGCGCCAGGGACTTCTAATGCTGCCACTGCCCGCCGCCGCTGCGAGGCTCCCCAGGTGTGACGCCCGCGAGCATCCATCGGTGCAGCCGCCCGGGAGTGTCGTCTTCCTCCCGTGCGTCTGGCTGTCGGCAGTGTGGCGGGGTACCTCTGGGTTGCAGGGTTGGGCTGGGCATTCCTGCCCTGGGGTACCACATACCTGCCCCAGCCCCGCGACCCCAGGTGAGGCGGAATGGACGCCTATGTGTTTGTGATTGTGAGCGTGGGTATATTCAGATTCGGTGGCCAGCGGGGAGAGGGAAAGGACAGGAACAGTCCCTTACAGGACATCGTTAGTGACTATGATCCCGTCGGGTCCCGAGCTCTGGGGCGTGCAGGTGGTGCAGCCCTTCAAGTCAGTTCCACGAATTTAGCCCCTCGGGTCCCCCTCCTGCCCTCCGGCCCATGTAGCTTCGCGCTGTCCCTGGCTTGTCCCTTGGCATCTCCTGTCACCCCACCGGCCGCAGCAATCGTGACGCGGAAAGCGCGTTGCTCTGGGGATCTGGGAGTTATCCCAAGGTGCTGGTCAGCCTAACTAGCAGACTCTCCTGCGATCTGGCAGTCCTAGGCGCTGGGTGCGTCTCGAGTGAGAACTTTATTTTCCCTTGGTTTGTGGTTGGTTGGTTGCGAGCGAGGCCGCCTGCCTGTAGCGTAGGAAGAGGTTAGAGAACAGAACCGGTCCAGCGAGAAGGCGTGGCCACGCGCCTCTCTGTCCGGGACTGCGGAACCAGGGGTGCCAGGTCTGAGGACCGCACGCCCAGGTCCTGGGGAAGATGTTGGCTCGCGCGCCAGGGCCACGGAAGATGCAAACCCTTCGCAAATCTGCGGCCAGAAGAGGTCGTGAGGAGGTTGGGGGAGAGGCTGGGAGAGCTCCAGCTTCTTGAGGTGATAAACCTGAGCCAACCGGCAAACATCAGGCATCTGCAGGGAGGGGATGCGGGAGACAATGCCATGGAAGAAGCGCTGCAAACAGAATGGGCCAAAAACGACCTTTGGAAGCTGCCACATTTACCCCAAATATCCCCTCATCGCAGAAGCCACAGGTCTAGATATGCAGACCTTTGGAAGGAAAAACCAAACCAAACAGCAGCAAAGTGAATAGAAACAGAATTTTTTTCCCACATAGAGAAGCTCCGATTTTAAAACTTACATTTTCATTTCAGCAAAAACTTTGGAGCACTATGGTTTTGCATGATGCTTTATAGAAAATTAAGGGAAAGTATTTTCCAGGTTAGATTTCTAAAACAAAATACAAAGCACCTGATTTTACAGATTTATAATAGTCTTTTCTTTTCTGAAAGTCTTTTCTTTCATTCTTTCTTCTCCTTTAATTTTTTTTTCTTTTCTTTCTTTCTTTCTTTCTTTCTTTTTTTTAAGTCTGGTTGTTTCCTGAGCTCCAAGGTAACTTCATTTTTCCCATCAACAACAATCATTGACTAGCATTGGGAGACAAGTGTTGTTGAGCTCAGAGTCTTTTTTGTAAAATGTGATAATAATTTTTTTTTTTTTTTTTGCAGAAGTTTATCCAGGTTCAGCCAAATTCAGGGTAGAGGGGAAGGTGTGCTGAATGGGAATGGAAGATGTCTGTGCCTACTGTCCCCAAGAACAGTTGACTTTGGGCAGTGAACTCAAACTTCCTGGTCTTGTTTTTTCGTGGTAAAACTTAGGAGTTTGTCTAGATTTCTCTAAAACCTCTACCCAGCTCCTAGAATTCTGTGGTCCTTATAAATTTCTTGGAGAAAAGAAGATGTAGGAGAAGGAAGGAGCAAAGGCACCATAAAGGATAAGATCAAGAAACTTCAATGTATGTCACACTCACCTTCTTGCTATATACATTTCAAAAAAATGAGGCCTGATGAATTTGGGTGTTTAGTTGGTAGCAGGGTGACTTAACCCCAGGGTCTAGGAAGAACTCATAAAGAACACTGCTCCTGTTTGTTCCTAACTGATCATTAAGCTTCTGACTGACATCGTGATGAATTAAAAATGACATCATTGTGTACTCAAAATAGGATACCTTGCCCATGTTTGTTCCCCGTTGTTTGGTCACATAAATAAAATAATGATTTTTGGGAAAAGTGGATATGTGATCTCTAGTATTGTCTAAAATATGCCCTAAATAATATCAGACTAAGGTGTTTGCAGAATTCCTTTCTCTGTTTTTTTTTTTTTCTCCCATTCTGTTATTTTTAGTGTCTGTCCAAACAAAATTTGTGGTTAGTAAACACATCCTCTCAATTTCCTTAGTTAGCCAATTTTGGAGTCAGATAGTTATCTTAAATGTAAGTTGGCATAAAATCAAAAGTTTTCTAAATCAAAATGTTTATATCAACATTTTTCTTTGTAGAACATAATTTCAATATATTTGGACAGTATTATACACTAGCTGTGGAGCAGCTACTTGATAATTATTAACTGAATTAATGACTGGGCCTATAGTATCAAGTAGGCAGTGTGATGCTAAACATATTGAATATTCTCATGGGAATGTCAAAAGGTATGGGTATGCATGGTAAAAGCTAACATTTGCTATATAGGTGCCAGTCATGGTACATGCAAAATAAAATTTAATCCACATAACAACACTGTTGGTGGGTTCTGTTGTTTGAAATGGAAGTGATAACATTTGGATCTGGGATGTTCCCCAAAAGCCCATGTGTTAAAGGCGTGGTCTTCAGCTTGATGTGATTGGGAGGTGGTTGGAATCTTTAAGAGGTGGGATCCAGTAGGAAGGTTTTAGGTGATCAGGAGCATGCACTCAAAAGAGATTATGGATTGCTGGTCTCTTTCTCACTTTCACGCCTGGCCAGAAAGTGAAGGGGCTTCCTACAGCCTCCTGCCATGACACACTGTACTGCCATAGGCCCAAAGCAATGGGGCCAGTCAGTCATGAACGGAACCTCCAAAACTGTGAGCCAAAATAAGCCTTGTTTATAAATTGATCAGTCTCAGGCATTTATTCCAGCAAAAGAGAGCTGACTGACCCAGTTGGACATACTGCAAATAAGAGTTAAACCCAAATATGTTTGTTTCAAGTGCCCATTGCAGGGCACCATGGGCAGTTTGAGAGAGAAATATAAGCCAGCAGGCAAATGAAAGTCTAAAGAGCTGATTGGCTAAAAGATCATATTTATGTTCATAATTTTCTTGATACTGTGCCTTCCTGTATCAACACCCATCCTGCTGCCTCCCTGTATTAGAGCTGGAGGTGAGCTTTCTTGGAATCGCAGCTTCTGGGTTTTCCTCTCTTTAGCAATTGTTCTGTGTCTAGGCTGGTAGTTCTTAGTGGGTCCCTGGACCTGCAGCATCAGCATCCCCTGGGAGGTTTTAATGTCTTGTCCCAGACTTACTGAATGAGTCTGGACATGGGGCCTAGTAATCTGTGCCTTAGCAAGTCCTCCAGGTGATCCTGATGCAGCTAAAGTTAGAGACCCATTGTTCTGGAGTACTATTGCTTCCCCACGTATTTGAGAAAAAGAGGGAGGATGAATGGGGAGAATTTATAAGATAGTTTAAAGGTTACACCCATACTTTTCTTTTTTAAATTTCAGCTTTTTAAAAAATGCATCTGTTTACAGTTTTTTAACACCGTTGTTTCAAGGGAAGGACCAGCCAGCACTTTGAGCCCTGGCTTTTGACTCTGAGGTTAGGAGAGTCATGGGATGAGATGGGGTGAAGTGGGGCAACCAGAAATCAGGCGTGGGAAGGAAGAGATAGGTGACAGTGATGATGCTTTCTCTTCCCCACAGTGACCAGTGTCAGTTCCTTCTTCCAGTCAGTTTGGGGAAGGTCAGAGTACCTTCCCTTAAAGAACTTCCTGCTGCAACAAATTTGAAAGGAGGAAAGGAAGTTGGGGGAGGAAAATTAGGCAGGGATAATTGTGGTGTCCATCCCCCACCATCTCCAAAATGGATGTGGGGGTGGGAACACAAACATTCAATGGGGTAAAGAGATAAATATAGCACTTGCTATACTTAAACATTGGAGACCAATTTAGCGAAATTTGTTTTTGAAGAGGCATTCATACTTTGATTTGCTATAGAAAACAAACAAAAATCAAATAAAATCTCCCCCAGAAATTAGGGTACAATGCAACCTTGGTGCCAGCAGCCTCATTACTTATGAGCTGTGGAAATATCAAAAACTTGGAATACCACACATTACATTCATATAAGCCGAATAAGCCAGATGGCTCCCTACTGATCTTGTACAACCGGCAGACTCTAATGATTTATCCTCCAGCTTTGGATATGTGATTTAGCCTTTATGGGAGCTGAATTTGTTGGATTGATCTTTGGTTGATATGCTTTTCCTTCCATTTTCAATTTTTAGCATTTTAAATGGAGATAGAGTGCTCTAGTTCTCAGAATTGCTCATCTTTACATAAATATGAGCCTGAAAATTTTGAGTCAAAAAATGAAAAAAAAATCATTTGATTGAATTTGAAATTCTCCAAGTTTAAATAAATTTAAAAGAAAATGTGAAAATAGAGGCCCAGGTCTGTTACAAAACAGTTTCTCTAAACCTTAAAAGCCAATTTTTATTTTTCTTCTGCACATCACACAAGGTTTAAATATAGTACTTTAGGCTCCCACAGTAATCTAGGAATGAATGCATAAAATATGATGTTATCGATAGAAATTGTTGACATAGGAAAAAAGTGACATTTTTGTTTATAGCTGCAAATTTATCTTGTAGGGTTGATTGGGGACACAGTAGCACTGTACTGAAGGAAAGACAGAGAGTGACATTAAACTATGGCAGTCTGTTCTGTAAACACATAGCATGAATGGTGAGAAGCACTCTGCCTTGTAAACTGTTTTTAATGTAGACTAGTCTCAGTATGATTTGTTTAAAAACACGTGTAAATGTGGGTTATCTGGATACTGCCTTTCTTAATATTCCCTGTCATCAATCCAGGTTTAACACACTAGTTGGTTCTGTTTTCGGAAAAACTAGAAATAAAGTGATCAAGCTTTTTGAGTCTCAAAAGAAATAGTATCTTTTAATTCCATAGAGGCAGACTGGAGGAGGAGGAGAAAGAAATCCTAGCTCACTTTGCAGCTGTACTGATGGGTGTCCGTGATGTACTATGAAATCCATGTGAAGGATTGCAGCTGCTAGAGTTATTAGGAGTTATCCCTTGCTTTTTTTTTTTTCTTAAAGTGACCACAAATTGTCTTACCTTTATTTGTATATTAGAAACTCACCTCTAGCAAACAATAATATATATAAACTCTTTTGTTTACCAGAGGCAGAGATAGAACCATTAACATTTCACTAAAAATTCTTATTTGCAGAAGTCAAAAGGATGAAACAATTATTCTGTGAGACAATTCCACATCAAGTACATTTCAGAATTTGATATTTATTGAGTAATTCACATCATTTAATTCACTCAAAGTTTTTAATAGTTTAAATGGTTTTCAGTAATTTTTAATATATCCCTAGATACGTGCAACCATTATACTTTAGAACATTTTCATCACCACAGTAAGAAACCCTATATCCTTTATTTATCACCCCACTAAATGCTCTATTATCTCACCCTAAACAACCAGCAATCTACTTTTGATCTGTAGATTTGCCTTGGCTACAGTTTTCATATAAATGAAATTGTATAATATGTAGTCTTTTGTGATTGGCTTCTTTTAGTTGGCATGTTTCTAAGATTCATCCATATTTACAGCATGTATCAGTATCCCATTTCTTTTTATGACTGGATAATATATCATAGCAATTGTTTTTATTGTAAAGCATTCCATAATATTGTATGGATGTACACATTTTGTTTGTTCATCCACAAATGGATATTTGATTTGTTTCCACCACTTGGCTGTTGTGAATATTCAGTGCTGTTATAAATGTATACGAGTTTTTGTTTGAACACTGTTTTCGGTTCTTTTGGTGTATACCTGTGAGGGGAATTTCTGAGGAAATGACAAGCTATTTGTATTGTGGCCACATCATTTCACACCTCCACCAGCAAGATGTGAGGATTCCCAATTTCTCAACATCCTCACCAATGCTTCTTATTTTTCACTTTTTAAATTATAGTCATCCTAATGGATATGAAGTAGTGTATCATTGTGGCTGTGTTTTGCATTTTGCTAATGATTAGAATTAGTGACATTGGACAGCTTTTCATGTACATTTGGATATCTTCTTTGGAAAAATGTCTATTCATATTCTTTGCCATTTTTGAGTTGGGTGGTTTTTGTTGTTGTTAAGCACTCTGTTTTAGTTAGCTTTTTCACTGCTGTGACCAAAAGATCTAACCAGAACAATCATAGAGGAGGAAACGTTTATTTGGACCAGGCTTATGTTTCAGAGGTCTCAGTCCATAGAGAGCCAGGTCCATTCCTTGGGACTCAAGGTGAGGCAGAAGATCATGGTGGAAGAGTATGGTGGAGAGAAGTGGTTCACATGATGATCAGAAAGCAGAGACTCCACTCACCAGATACAAATATATACCCCAAAGCCACGCCCCCAATGTCTCCCTGCCTCCAGCCACACCCCACCTGCCCCCAGTCACCACTCAGTTAATCCCATCAGGTGATTGATTCACTAATTGGACTAAGGCTTTCGTAACCCAATCATTTCTCCTCTGAACCTTCTTGCATTGTCTCACACATTTATTTATTTATTTATTTGAAGGACACCTCACATCCACACCATAACACAGTCTTTATATAGTCTGCATACTAGCTCATCATCAGATATATGATTTTGCTATTAATTATGAAGTGGGGAAGGATGATACTGACTTAAACACAATACTGTTATGTATTTTTTTTTTTTGTACCAGGGATTGAACTCGGGCACTCGACCACTGAGCCACATCCCCAGCCGTATTTGTATTTTAGAGACAGGGTCTCACTGAGTTGCTTAGCACCTCACTGTTTCCGAGTTTGGCTTTTGAACTTGTGATCCTCCTGCCTCAGCCTCCTGAGCCGCTGGGATTACGGCGTGTGTCACCATGCCCAGCCTATGTATTGTTCTTTATACCATAAGTATATCTCTTTTCAATGAGCAAAAAAATTAGTTTGATGCCTTTGTCATTTAAAATGCTAAGTATATTGTCTGGGTATATAGTAAAATTTATAATAAATTCCTAATGATTAATTGAAAACAACAAATTCTTCAAAAGAATCTTGGGGCTTGGATTCCTGTGAATAATAAACTAGTCTGCATTTAGTTCTAATATATGGTAATTCATGATAGTTAGCACATACCTATGTTAGAGCTTTCATTGGTATGTGGAATGTAACCCATTTTTGGATAGAGATTATCCTACAATGGATGTGATTATTTGGCTTTTGTATTTCTCACTAGAATGGAGCTGATGAGCTCAGCAGGGTAAAATAATTGGTGTTTTCTGTTCCTTACACAATGTACTATGAAGCTACCAAGGAAATCTTTAGTCTTCTCTAAATTGGAATGAAATTGGAATTTGTAAGCAATTAATTAATTTTGTATTCACATTGTGCTATAATATGCAGGGCATATACAGAGTAATAATATTTCTCATATAATATGCAGGGCATATACAGAGTAATAATATTTCTCATATACATTTCTGTTTAGCCAAAGAACATGACTTTTAAGAAGAAATATTAATTTTCTAAAAGTTTAAGTAGGTTTCAAAATACGAGGCTTTAAAATACCATTAGATGCTGCCTTGTAGAATCTCAGTTTGAATAATTTTTAACACTCTTATTTATTTATTTATTTATTTATTTTTTAAACACTCATATTTAAAATGATCAGGGAACCATTTATAGTGGCAATATTGAAGCTATGAAATACTTCTTGGTCTAACTCAGGTTTTCTATTAGTTGTCTATAACTTCCCAAAGATAGCCACTGGCTCATTTTTCTTCTCTTGTTTCCTGCCTTAGCTTCTAGTAATGTCTCTGTACTGATTGTTTTGAAAGCTAATTCTCCAGTTAAGACCTCTGAACTCCTCTAGTTTTATTCCATGATCTCCTCTGTGGTTCTGGCTTTTGTGTTGTGATCATTTGTGGGCCAGTTCCTTGAAGAAGGGGCATACTCAGGACTGCCCACCTGTCCTGTCCCACTTTTCCTGGGTGCTCTGCACAGGACCCCAGGAAGGAACTGTTGGTCAGTATTTGCTATGCACACAGCCCTTTGCCAGGACTCCAACCCTTGCTTTGTGGGGTCTCTAAATTGAGAATCTTGGGAGGGATGCCAGAAAGCCCAGCTTGGTTGAAATCTTCTGCCTATTTCTTCCTTGCTATTTGAAATGAATGCACCAAGCAAATATAATGCAACCACTTATTACATATCACTCTATAAACACTTCCTCTGTGCTCAGGGATAATTGTCTACCTCCCACCTTGGGGAATTTGGAATTACATTTTTAGAGCTCCCTGTAATTAAGAATACCTGATGTCAATCTAGAGATTTGGCTGCTGCGTACAACTAGAATGCAAACTTCTTATTTCTCGTCATTTTGTTGAATCCTAGACCAGTCGTTTTGGGAGAATTGCAGAATAACAGTTTATTTCTCTCTCCAGGTCACTGTTTTCTTTAGGTAGAAGTTTGTGCTAAATTATGTTTCAAGCATGACTTTAAGTCTTTGAGGAGATGAGACCATGGTATGATGTGATTTTTGAAATGGTGACTGAGTAGATTTTAGTCTAGAACCACAAAATGACCAGACTGTAAAATTAGGCCCCAAGGCACCAATCCATTTACCCATGTTTAGTGAAAGATATTGAAATTACCTTAAGTTGTGCTTTGGTTAAGTGCTTCTTATTTCATTCATTAACAGATGATTTCCTTTTTTTCTTCCAGTGCTGGGGATTGAACCCAGGGCCTTGCACATGCTAAGCTCATGCTCTACCACTGAGCTACACATCCCCAGACCTGACAGAGGGTTAAATAACCACATGCATTTCATTGGACTACATTTCTGAGATACTGCTGATATTTTTCTAATTCAGTGAATAATTCAGGATCTTTCATAATCCTGATGAAAAGAAAAACTGAAAGTGTTTTAAATTCTTGTGTTCAGTCATTCAGCAGATACTCACTGAAGGCCGGTATATCCAATGCATCAGGCCTAGAAAGGACACAGGTTTTGAGCTGAAATCTGGACATGAATCACTGTTACCAGTTAGCTGGAAGAACCTGAGCTATTGATCTTTAATGGGGCTGTTTTACAGTGTACTTCTCTGTCTCAAGGCTTGGCATTTGAATTTCACAAATGTCATTTCCCCCCACTTTATTCTTTGCTTTCCTCCTCTTCCCTTTCCGTGTAGCACACGTTTGCACATGCACACACGTGCACACACACTAGTGAGAGTACACAAATTTCACTTGTGACTTGGCTTCCAGTGGAAGGGGCCGGTCTAACCTAGAAACATGAAATGACCTAACTAGTATTTTTGTGGCTTATCGTGTCACCTGTGGGTTGGCAAGGACTTTTCAGGGCTGATGAGTCCCAAGCATTTGTCTCGTTAATTATATACACATGAACCTTCCTGCTTCTTATCCCCCTCCTGCTTCCGAGGAGCCGTCTTCAGAGAACACTTTTTTTTTTTTTTTGCACAGCTTACCTTCCTCTGTTTTAATTTATCTGCACTATTTGTTCCTCTTGCTTCACAAAATGAAAAGAGCAGTGTGGAGGGAAGATGCTATAGCTGACCCTGGGATGGCTGGGTGTTCTGGGATGGACTAGTGACCTGTGACTTGGTCCTGTGGAAAACAGTCATGATGCCAGGCCAACACTGTGACCACTCCTGGGACTTCCCTCACTTGTGGTGGAACTGCCACCTCTAGCACCCAGTCACTTGCTTTTCTCAGTTTCCACACCCTTTTCATTGGAAGTCAGGGCGGGAGCAGTGTCCGGCCTGGTGACGTCTTTACCAGGGGCTGGTGAATTTACTTCTGCTTCTGATGTCAGCTGCTAAGCATTGCTTGACTTGCCAGTGTCACACAGGTGTGGTGTCACTCATCCCCCAATTCCTTGGGCAGTTGACAGCACATGCTGATTTTATTTATTATTTGATACAGAGTTATTTTGTTTAGGGGCCTCAAAAGCGGTGACCTTGCCACTCTAGCACAGAGCTTCCTGCTTTTCCACAGAGGTGTTGGATGTTGTCACCCTCCCTTCCGATGTGCTAAACTTCCTAGAAAGGCCTGCTGGTGGGTGGGAGGGGTGCGGTGCCTGGGTCTGGACGGGTCCATGGTCAGTGTCCTTAAGTCAAAGGTGCCTCCTAGACTTGGGTTTCTTCATCTCTAAGAAGATGAAAGCTTTAATGGGACCTGAGGTCTTCCCTAGGACACTTGTTGATGGCAGTCTTCCCTTATGGTTTCGATTGTCATTCTGGGAATATTTCCCTGCGACCAGAGAGGGGAAAAGGGCATGGTTTGGGGGTTCTTTTAAAAAAATCCTCCAGGTGATGTTTATATGTAGTCCCAGGGAAGAGTGTCTCTTTTCTCTTTAGAATCAATGAAGGAGATGCTTTCTAAGGCCCCTTATATTCTTAAAATCATGTGCTGAAAGATACAAGAGGTCAATTAATGGTAGCAACTATCAACAACAACAACAAAACAAAACAAAAAACTCCACATACACACACACAGGCTATTCTATTTGGAGTCAAAAGCTTATTTAAACGACTGTAGAAGTCAAGTACTAAGGCAAGTAGAATGTGAAAAAAAGTTTAGGTTAATGTCTTCTAAATCTTATGCTTTTTAAAAATGTGATTTTGTTATAATTAAACTTAGCAGTACTTCCCTCCCACCGCACCAGTTTGCCCCAGGCTGCGTGGGCAGTGAGAGAGTAGAATCTTGTTTCAGAAATCCTGGGAAGCAGACTGACTGTCCCTCGGAAGACACGAAGAGGAAGCAGAGTGGGACGTGGTGTCCAGAATTCGGAGTCCCATGATGTGTTAGGAAGACGGTCGCAGGTAGGGGTCAGGAAGCAGAATTGTTCAGAGGATTCTCACACCTGCTGCCCAGTGGCAGCTCATTCCTCCATGGCAGGCAGCTCCAGTGGCCAAGAGGGTGCTTCATAGTGTGGGGGCCTTTTTAGCTTCCACCTATTCTACTCCTTCTAGGAGATGCACAAGAATAGCCTATTGCACTTCACAGACTTTCAAATAATTGAAGTTGCAAGTTGACTGTTATGCCCCGCCCCCCACACCACCCTGGTCTTGTCTAGAAAAATAGGTTTATCTTCCAGTAGTTTTTCGTCTGAAGTAATTTTCAGACCCAGAAAGAACAAAGGGGAAAATGGCATTAAAGCAAAACTTTCTGAACACTAATACCCATCCACAAGAAAAAAGACAACGCCTGGGATCAGTGGGCAAGCATGAGCCGGTAATTCGTTGCTTGCCAATGAATGGAGAAAAAAAATAAAATGGTTCTAGTTCCTTCGCTCATCTCCATCCTTTCTTCCGTTTATTTGGTCCTTCCTGGTCCTGAAGAACTGAGGACGTTCCCAGTTCCCTTGGTTTATGAGCCTGTCACTGTCACACATGACTCTCTTCTAATTTGTCTTCTTTGGGAATGACAGTTCTGCGTGGCGGTGGGTGGAGTGTGGCTGAGCTGGCGGGGGCACTGAGGTCCCTAGTGCAAGCGTGGCCCAGTTCTTGGAGCTACACTGGGGCAGGATGATCCGCCCAAGGAGTCCCCCCCACCTGGCTCAGAGCCACAAGCACCCTGCATTCTGTTCTGCTCTGCCTCCCTCCGCCCATGGACTTGGCCCATTTAGTCAGAAGCCTGGGACAGAAAGAACCCTTACTGTGCTTCGAATGCAGCATCTTGCCTGGAAGTCTTTGCTCAAAATCTGCGAAAACAGTGGAACTGACTCATGTGGTTGGAGTTTCACAGAAATGTGATTGCGGATCTCCTGCGATTTCATTCTGTCTTAGTGTCAGGATTCTTCCGATGACGTGCCAGAAAATGTGTGCAAAATCACATACAGATTTAGACACTTGAAGAGGAAGTTATTTTTACCCCGGGGGAAGGGACCAGTGACTGACTATTGGCAGGGAAGCCCAGGCAGGGCCAAGTAAGGAGGGAGGGGTCGGTCCCTGCAGCTGGGGCTCACGCCTGTCCCTGCAGCCTGACCAGTCTGGCCGGGCTTGTGGTGTGTTGCCTCTTAGCAGGTCGAGGGAGGAGTTCCTGCACAGGAGACCCGCTGGAGGAGAAGAATGTTGACATAAACTCGAGTGCGAAGCCAGTTTAAGCAGTGTGGGGTTAACGCTGGTTTCTCCTGGAAATGCTGGTGAGCTCTCCCCAGGCCCACGCAAGTGGCTCTCCAGCAGCTACGTGGGACACACAAGGGAACATGGAGCAAAGATTCCAGAAGGCTGTGCAAATTTAAAACCCGAGAGGCGCAGTGCTGTACTTGGCGTTAGCAAGATGAGAGGATCAGGGCCATCTTGTTTTCTTAGCTCCTGCTTTTCCCGGCTCCAAAGCTGTTCTTGTTTGCCTGCCCAGTAGAGGTCCAGGGCCCTGTGGAGCCTGCAGTGTTTGTGGTCATGTTCTTCTAGTCGTGCTGTGAGACGAAGAGGTGCCCAGAGACCGGAGGGAGGGGAAGGAAGTCAGTCTTGTTAGCATCCACAACCTCGACCTCTCATTTGCCCTTATTGCTAGGGCAAAGACCACCTCAGCGACCACTGAGTGGTGCTGTTTTGAGGCCCCTTAAGTTCACAGCGTAATGGTGGACCTTCCGCTTGCACTTAGGAAATACTTTTTCTTTTGGTACTGGGGATTGAACCCAGGGATGCTTAACCACTGAGCCGCATTGCCAGCCCTTTTTATCTTTTATTTAGAGACAGGGTCTTGCTAAGTTGCTTAGGCCCTTGCTAAATTGCTGAGGCTGGCTTTGAACTTGTGATCTTCCTGCCTCGGCTTCCTGAGTGGCTGGGATTAAGGTGGGTGCCACCATGCCCGACACCTTTGGTAAAGACTTTATGCAGAAGTCCTTATGTCCTGCTCAGCTGGGGGGAGTGCTGCATTCCTGTGCGGCTGTCTTGAGGTGGCATGTAGATGGTGGTGCCCTCTGACTGGGTCCCTGTCCTACAGTGTGTGTTTAGGCATGACGTTAGATGGGGGATCCCCACAGAACATTCTTGGGTTGCTAGTCAGGCTTCTGTCTTTGTTTTTTGTTTTTTGTTTTTTTTTTTTTCCTGTGCCAAAATATACATTGTCTTTATCAGAATTTTCCTGGCCACTTTATTGGAATAGGTGACTTTGTGTTTATTTCAGAGTAAATCTTGCTCCTCAGGCCTTCACTTCATTGAAGTATCACATCAGTGAGACTTAAAGGATCAGAGACACGTGTTTTCCTATTGCTTTCATATGCCTACCCCCCTTCACGTGCAGCTTGGCAGTCTTCCTCTCCTTCATCTGTCATCTCCTCCATCTGTGCAGGTTCTTTCCTTCAACAAATGTTCACCCAGTACTATTTACTGGGATGCCAGAGATAGACTAATAACACTGTCGCTACCCATGTGGGGCTACAGGCGCTCAGAGGGTCCCAGAAAGACGTAGCAGTGAAAAGTGAGGAACAGGCAAAGCTCTAGGAGGAGAGAAGAACCGGGATTGGTGTACCCGACTGGGTTAGATTGGACTCTTGGGTTAGGATCCTGGTTCTGCTAGAGGGTCGGGGGTTCTCAAGGCTTGTTGCCTGATGGAGTAACCTGGAGAGTTCTGGAAAATTTTGCCCTAATGTCAAATTCATGGTTAAGTATAGGAAGTAAAGCAATGGGTCTTAGGCGTGAAGTTCTATTTCCTTGGTTGGGATGGGGCTGGGCATTTGCATGCGTTACAGTTCTTACCTGCAACCAAGGCAAAGAGCCGCAGTAGTAAGGACAGGGGTCAGGGAGTTTTGTGTGTATAGTAAGTCTTCTTACAGCGCAGTTCAGGCATGCATTAGCTTAACTAGAATCTTCGATTTGGCTGTGACTTGTAACAGTTTAGTTTGCAGCTTCTCTATTTCTCAAACTTTAATCTGCATTCAAATTAGCTGGGCATCTGTTAAACAGATGTGGCAGACCTGTTGATTCTGATGCAGCAGGTCTCGGGTGGAGGCCTGAGATTCTGCCTTTCCTATAAGCTCCCAGGTTTTACTGTCTAGAAGCACATTGAAAACCAAGAATCTACACTATAGTATTTCTGGGCAGCAGTTGACCCCTGTAAACAAACAAATGGGACAAATTCAGACTAGCTTATTAGAGATCTGTGCTATTATTAAACATTTTATAAATTTATTTTTAATAGAATTTTCATTTACTAATTTGGTTGTTGGGATTTGAGAACATGAAGATTTTTTAAAAGTGAGAATCACACTTGAGTGATTCAAATTTTAAAATGCCAGTTTTTATTCATTTCTCAATCCATAGTATTGAAAGGCAGGCTATTTGGAGGTCCATGAAAGAGAAGTTTTGACCTATGTCAAGTTTATTTGCAAGTATAGGAAGCAGAGCAATTGGTCTTAGGTATGAAGTTTCTCCAAAGAGTTTTATTACAGATGCTTGTGTGCTTTTAATTTTACTACATTATATCATAATTTGTCCCAGGTAGTTTGTTTGTGGCCAGAGCAAATAATCAGATGCTGATACTTCAGGAAAATAATGGGAATGACACAGTTTATAGCTTTCAAAACACAATTTTAAGAAATAATTGAAACTGTAAAATACATGTTTGCTGTAGAAAATTGGGAAATAGAGAAAAGCACAAAGAAGAAAAGATTTAAAAAAAAGTTAATTACTGACAGTTGTGTTGGTTGGTCACATGCCCCTCCATGCCACAGTGTCACAGTGTCAGTCCCTGTCATATTTCTCCATAGCATTGGCTTTCCTGGTGGCAGAGTGTTCTGCAAACATTCTGTAATTTCCTTTAGTCAGCCCTTTTTGGTCAGTATCCCACTTCTAGTTTTTTTTCATGATTGTAGATAAAGCTGTGGTGAACATTATTACATTTCTACAGATGTCTCTATTTTTCTTGGCATTAAATCCATGGATTTGGAATTGCTGGGGTACAGCGTGAACCCATTCAAAATTGATTTTAATATAGATTGTCATAGTGATACAAACTTGTGTATTTCACCAGCAGTTTGTAACCTGTTTTGCCCTTATAAACACTGGACATAATCTTTAAAGATTTCCTTACCCATTTGAGATGAAAAATTATATTCTTATGCTTTAATTTACATTTGTTTGAATATTAGTGGAAGTAGCCAGCTTAACTATGTTGGTAAGATATCTTTTTTGGGGGAACTAGAGTTTTAAACCTCTTTCCTGTGTTTTTCCTGTAGACTGTTCCTCTTTCTCTTATCAGGTGTGAGAGTGCTTTAAAGACATGGGGATCAACCCTTGGCCACACATGCAGATAGGATTTCCTGATTTTTTTATTTGCCCTGCAATTTTTGGGGTCAGTTTCCTTTGTTTTTCCTGCATGAGTTGACTTTCCTCCTGTTGTTATTTTTCTTTGATTTCATGCTAGGCGAGGCTGTCCAATCGGACATCAAATGAGTGTCCTCTACACAGTCTTCTAACTCTAGTATTGTCTCACTTTTGCATTTACTTGTTAAATCCCTTTGGCTTTTACTTTGGTATAAATGAACTCAATGATTTTGTAAGTCTAGCTGAAGACAAAGTCATTATTCTTGAATGATATCAATCTTCAATGGTAAATTCATTTTTCAGACATTAAAATGAATGGACTTAACTCTAGAGAATTGAAAACCCTGTTGGCTGTTTGGCCCTAAAGTTTGGGTGGCTTCTGACATTATCTGTTGCCTCTCAGACTTGGGCCTCTGCTGCTGCCGCTGCCTCTCCAGGCTGTGCCTCCCCTGGTGCAGGCTTCCCACCTCCCCTTCCAGCTGCCACTGTCTCTGGAAAGAACGCTGTGTCTTTGTCTGTGGATCTTATAGTCACTGCCACCCTGGCCACGCAGATTCCACACTCTCCTCCTTGCTGCCTCTGCCCCAGCCATCTCAGTGTGGGACTGGACACTAGGTCTCAGCTTCCTACTAGCTCTTGAGTGAAAATGAGCCAGCCCCTCACCAGGACAGGCAGCCCTGTACCTGTACCCCTTGGGTGAACTTGAGGACAGCCTGGCTGTATCTCAGCCCTGTGGGGCATCTTGGGAACAGGAGTAGCACTCATTTTAAGGCTATTTTTATAAGCAGTTAGATGATAGTGAACTCTGTTTAGGCCATGTGGGTGGTTATTCTTTTGAATGTTTATAAAATTCAAAGGACCGCAATTTGGAAACACAAACATTTAAAGGCGAACAGGATAGATTTATGAAGCTGCATTTTCTTTCTTTTTTTTGGAAATCACATTTTCCTCTGTGAATTTGCCTCTTACAGGCTGTTTAATATTACAAGAGACAGTGTAGTGTTAATAGAGCATTGGGTTTCAAATCAGAAGTCCTCTGTTTGAGTCCTGGCATTGCCACCATGCAGCTGTGTGACCTTGGGTAATTCATTTAACCTCTCTGAGTCTCTGTTGGGACTTGAGAGGGACTCTTTCTGTTCTAGAACAACCACCATCAGATTATAAAGAGAATACTATCTGGCACTCTCTTGCCTGGAATACTGTGAAAATTTGCATTTATAATATCTGCTAATACACATCTTTAATTTAATCATCCACATAGAAGTCTGACCAGAGCAGGTGGCACTTTCGTGTGCAGGAATGTAGGAGCCAGTGTGTGGTTCCCCCTCGCCCTCCCAAAGACAAAATAAAGATTTTCTGTATATCCTAAGACCTCTGACTGTTTCACTTTATTTTTTTTTAAATTATTTTTAAAGAAAGAGGGGGAGAGAGAGAGAGAGAGAGAGAGAGAGAGAGAGAATTTTTTTAATATTTATTTTTTAGTTTTCAGCAGACACAACATCTTTATTTGTATGTGGTGCTGAGGATCGAATCCGGGCTGCACGCAAGCCAGGTGAGCGTGCTACCGCTTGAGCCACATCCCCAGCCCCCTGTTTCACTTTAGATTGCAAAGACTGGTTTCATGATTAAAAGTTCTAACATTTACTCTGTGATCATTTAAGATTTCGACTTTTTTTTTAAACTCAAAAAAATGGTTCTTGAAACAGCTGCTAGTCTAGTCTCCTATACAGATGTATATATTTATCATGTTTATGCAGATATTGTTGGTAATCGAGATTCCTCTACATGCCACTGGGAACACAGTGGAGGGAGCAAATTACAAGAAGATGGGGATTTCATGGAAGAGGTGACACTTGTGCTGGGTATTGAAGCAGAAATAGGAGTTTGCCAGGTATTCCAGGTGGGAGGTATAGTGCATGCAAAGGCCAGCTATCTGCCAAAATTGGGGTACCATTGGGTACAGTAAGCAGTACAGGGCAGCTCCATGGAGGTTGCTGGAGAGCGGGGTTTGGCTGCTAGGGAGGTTCCTAAGATAAAATGGTAGATTCTGGAGGAAATTTTGTCTGGCTTGCAGTGCGGAAGCCCCTGAACATTAATAGTCCTCACGGTGATAGCAGATTTGTTACTCATAAAGATAGCTCTGGAGACCAACAGGAAAAACAGGAGCCCCGGAAGAGCCTGAGCAGGCATCTGAGGGGATCTTCAGATCCCAGCAGTGCTTTTAAGGACCAGAGACGGAAGGGCCCGAGTTACTCAGCAGTGGAGTGGAGGCTGGGGATCAGGCCCAGCTCTTCTCAGGCCAGAGTGATCTCTTTGTTTTTATCTCTTGCCACATGGAAGCAAAATGCAACAAAGATCTGAAGTGTTTTTCTAACTCTTTTAATGAGAACTGACTTTCAAAGAAAGTAGCTCTAATCTTGATAAGGAAAGTTTGACAGGACCAACGTGTCTTACCCTTCGGGTATTTATTTAGTCTAATGGAGCCAGGTAGATTTGTCTGCATGCTGGTGCTTTCTTGTTATGATAGCATTCCGCAGGCGGATGGTTTATTTTTTTCTGATTAGTGAAAATGGAAAGAAAAATCCCTGCTGCATTTTTATTAGGTTAGGATATAACATATCTTGAATTCATGTTTTGGTTATTTCCTAACTTTGATCATGCCATTTTGTCATAGATTAAGTTGGCATGGTGGCTATAATTTCTTGCTGTTTAAAAATGACTGAGCGCTGAGTATAGTGGGTTTATTTCTTCTGTGGCATTCTTGAAGTTTCTTTAGAGGTGACTTAAATCACATCATACCCTATGTTCCATATGCTGGGGCTGTCAGCTTTGCATTCCTAGGGTAGTTCTTTGTGAAGCCCAGAAGCCCTCCCAGATAGGCGACATCAGCCCTGCCCCGTGCTGCTACCTGCTCTGGTAAGGTCTAGCGCAAAATATTCCAGTTGTTTTTGTTGTTTGGTTGTTTCAACCAGAGACAGGTTCCCAACTCTTCAATTTTGTTTAAAAGCACAGTGGGAGGAGAGTGGGTCTTGGTCACAGAAAATTAAACTGAACTGTGATGTAGGAGGTAGGCAGACAGTCCTTGAAAAAATGTGTGACTGTTTGAATTTAAAGGCATCTAGATTTTTATAGGAGAGATGAGAAGAACAAAAATCAAATGTGTGCTCCATGTCCCACACAGTCTGCCTGAAGCTGCCCAGGGGGTCGGGTTTATTGGGTGATACATGCTTATTAAGGCAATTATGACATGGACCTGAAGTGAGGTTTTGCAGCTGAACATTAAATTTATGGATTTTCTGGAGGCCAGGACAAAAAAGGCAGAAAGTGTGTCATATGTTACCGTGGGCAAATCTAAGGTATATATCAGCTCGTTGGAAAAGGATCACCTCTCCTTTCCTATCTCCAAAGCAAGGATAAATTTGCTAGATCTTAGATTATTATAATGAATAATATCTATGAGTATTATAGTTACTATAAAAAAACCCAGAAAAACGAGGACATGGGCTGGGGATGTGGCTCGAGCGGTAGCACGCTCGCCTGGCATGTGTGCGGCCTGGGTTCGATCCTCAGCACCACATACAAAGATGTTGTGTCTACAGAAAACTAAAAAATACATATTAAAATTCTCTCTCTCTCTCTCTCTTTAAAAAAAAAAAAAAAACGAGGACATGTTCTTGATGAGGCCATGCCACACACTGGCCCTTTATAAAGGTGGAAGCTGAAGAATGACAGCTTAGCAATGGTGTCCCCAGGGAGCTGAGCCAGGACACTCCAGGTGGCTGGCTTTTCAATGGTTGCTCTCACGTATCAGTTTCTTGGCTTTATTCTTGGCAGGAACAGGAGAGCAGTCAGTTGGATGATGTTAAGTACCTGAGGGATAGAAATTCAGTGTGAATCCACTGTGGGGTGGTCACTAATTACGCAGCCACCTTCTTCTGGTCCATTTACCTTCCCTACCCAGCAGCCCTTGGGTTCTGCTGCACCAGGGTCGGGGGACTGAGCTTTGGCTGGGCCTTCTGGGCATGGGCTCTGGCAGTGGGTCAGGACCGTCATCATTCTCAGAGGAAACAGTTCTGGAAAAAAAAATGTAAGATGTCAAACCTGATCTGCTGGAGGCCTTTCTTATTGAAAAAATTGAACATGCTTCTGGTTTCCTGGCAGTTGTCATTAATAGCATGGAATTCATTTTACTGGCTTCCCTTTATAGCTTTATTAAATGGGTTTTCGGAGCCTCCTTTTTCCAATTCAGCAATCTTTTGTAAGTTTTGCCCTGTTTTAGGCATTCCTGGGTTCATGAACTCACCAAAGAATGTGTGAGGAACTTTTTAAAAAACTTCCTAAAAAATTCAAGGAAATAGGGTCTGTCGTGAAGTCAGTTATAGAGTTAGGTATAACTGGGAGCTTAATTTTCTTTCCAAATCTTTTAATTTCTCTGAAATTTATGTGAACTTGAAAATGGTATTTTTTTCATGTTTGGAATAAGATGAAATATATATGAAAAATCTAATTTTTTAAGTATAAATGAGATAAATAGGAACACCAGAATCATGGTTTCATATACACATTCAGGGACACCACACACCCACACATATCACACTTGTTTAGTATATACACAAAGTTAAATTTTAAGTCTGTTTTAGTCAGGTTTTTTTTAATTTTTTTTTTTTTTTTTGCTGCTGGGACTGCAAGACCTGACCAGCACAGCTATAGAGGAAAAGTTTATTTGGGGGCTCACAGTTTCAGAGGTCTCAGTCCATAGACACCTGGCTCCATTCCTCAGGGCTCACCGTGAGGCAGAACATCATGGCAGAAGAGTGTGGCAGAGGGAAGCAGCTCACATGATGATCAGGAAGCAGAGAGAGGCTCCACTTGCCATATTCAAATATATTCCCCAAAGCCAAGCCCAGTGCTGCCTCCTCCAGCCACACCCCACCTCTTCTGTTACCACTGGTAATCCCTGTCAGAGGATTAATTCACTGATCCGGTTAAGATTCTCTCAGTCCAATCATTTCTCCTTGCATTGCCTTGCACGTGAGCTTTTGGGGGACACCTCACCTCCAAACCATAGCAAAGTCCTTCCCATTAGGTGGCATTTTTTGGAAATATTTTTGAATATCTATATTTTTCAGGGTTTTGTTTTTTGGGGTTTTTTGTACCTTAAGAAATGGACAGTGTAAGGGAGCTGTCAGGGTAAGTCTATGGATTTGCACCGGATGCCAGGTGAAGGGTGCAGAAGAGGGCTTTGTCTCCTTGAGGTGCCCTGCACACAGAGACTTTCCAGGGGGGTTGTCTGGGAGGAATCCAGTTCCCGATTGTTGGCTGCCAATCTATTCTTTCTAAAATTGATCTCCTTGAGAACCTGGCGTGGAGCCCTCCTTTCCCACTGCTGCCCCCAGGGCTGGCCCCCACTTTACAAAAGGGCTGATCTGACTCTGAGTGTGCAGTTGTCAACACCCTCAGGTGCCAGGGGAGGAGTTCAAACCCTGCTGTGGAGACAGGGGAAGGCTCCTGACTGCAGCCAACTTTTGGTAGGTGAGGTCATTGTGTTCTTTGCTTTCGATCCAAATAAAGGAGGATTCAGTCAGATCTCTCTTTACATAGATCATTATGGGACTTAGACTTTTAAGAAGTGAATGATGTCACTGTAATAGAACTTCCATTTCCACCTATTGTTGATGTGAAGAGAGTTCTTGGTGTTTATATTTAAGTGAAAAATGCGAATAAAACTGAAATAAGCAAAGCTTGGTTATGGAGACATTCACGAGGTGGACAGCAGAGCCCTGCTCATCAAGTCAGTCAATGAATGCACTTTCATCAGAGTTTCACTTCTGATTTTTAAGTATTAGTTGTTTTACTAGTTGTCAAGCAATGATAATCTTAATAACTCAATTTAGAATATGTGTTTTAAATAATTAAAGCATTCTGGTGGGTCAACAGGAAAAATTTAAAATAAGTTTCAATTTACATAATTTTGTTGCACTGAAATAAAAGTGATCAATGAAATATTAGCAAGCATTAAAACATATTGTTAGTACAAAAATCTATGGGAGAAAGTAGAATGAAAAGACATGCTGAAAAAGTATATCACCTTTACTTTATTTTGTGTAATTTTAAAAGGGAATGTGAAGTCAAGCATAGTGGGCATGCCTGTAATTCCAGTGACCTGGGAGGCTGAGACAGGAGGATCAAAAGTTTGAGGCCAACCTCAGCAACTTAGTTGTCTCAAAATAAAAAGGGCTGGGGGTGTGGCGTAGAGATAGAGCACCCCTAGGTTCAGTCAATCCCCAGTACCACCAAGAAAAAGGAAATGAGAATTCAGAGAAAAAAGAATGATGGAAAAGCTCATTAATCCGTTCCTTCCCTCACAGTAGACTCAGCTAGCAAGGGCTCCCCAATACTGAGTGTAATGTAAATACACCTGTTTGCCCTCTTCTAGCCCTCTTCTGCTGATAACTCTTTTTTTCTGTCTTGTATTTATTGTTCTTTACCAATTTTTTTGTACCTTGAATTTTATACAAATTTGGGAGCTTCCCTTGGGAAAAAAGAATAAAAATTATTATAAGTAAAATAATGCACACTTCAGTGCACTGTCAGGCAATCTGAGAAATTGTCCGAGGAAGGGGAAATTGGAGTGGAAAGAGACTAGTCCTAACCTGTAGTGGTTAAATAGCTCATCTTTGCAGAGTTTACAAAAATCATGTGACTCTGTGAGTTTAGGATTAAAGTCCCTGCTCAGACTTGGAAAGAAGCACAGGCAAGCAAGGCTCGGAAACTTTTAAGTGATCAATGAAAAGCTTTAGCAATTTCTCTGTAACTCTTGAGAGTATGTGTGTGTGTGTGTGTGTGTGCGTGCGCGCGCGCGCGCGCGTGCGTGCTTGCGTGTGCATTATACAGATACACACATACCCCTGAAAAACATGTTGGTTTTAGGTTGATTTTAACTTTATATAAAATCAATTTTTATATTCATAAAACAGGTATATCACTGGGTGCTATTTTGATGAATATATATGTAAAATGGCACAATTCTTTTATTTTTGAAAGTTTATATATGTATTATGAGGGAAATCACATCCCTTCATTTTTTTTAAACATATCATGAGAAATTCTGAGTTTATCTTGAAATACACTAGGGCAGGTAGAATTTTCCAGAATTTTTCTGGTGTTATGTAAGCACTAGGGTATGCCAGCCATCATGGTGTCCTGAACACTGGAACACCATGGAGAGAGTACATGCCTGACTACCAGCAGGGACATGAATCCTATGGCGTGTTCAGAGTTTTGCATATTGCAGAAACTGTCATGGTCACCAGAGGCTGTTAATGAATCTTGGTGCCGAGAGTCTGGCTACACATCCTGGTTTCGTTGCTTGCCTGGGGGGCTTTGGAAAATCAATTGCCTGGTTCTTTTTTCTCCTTCTTCTCCTTATTGCTTCTGTATCCTCTCTGCCTCCTTCAGTCTAGTTACACCTTTGATTAAGCACAAAGATATTTGATGATGCAAGTTTCTGTCTTCAAAGTTGTTTAATCTCTTGAAGCATTTGAACTCCCTCTGAGCCCTTCCAAACTCGACACTCCCTCCCTGTGCCCTTACTCAGTGAGTAGAAAGCCCTTTCATTGCCAGCTTCTTGGAGGCGGCAGGGATTATGAACAGCATGTCATTTCTTTGTTTACTATCAGTAAAAATCCTCTCCCAGCTTAGAGGTGGTGATGGTGGTAGGCAGAACGTAACTCAATTCCTCCAGCCCTAATGTTCTTTAACTATGCCATGTGACTTTCTTCAGTTCTCCTTGTAAACTCCTCAATGACAAGGTGGGAACTCTGTCTCACACATTTGATCTTCATGTTAGCTGGAACCACATCAGTACTTTGCAAGAAAAATTCAACGTGAAGAGAATGAAATTGGAATTTTACTGAATCTAAATTATATCGATGCGTTCATTAATTAAAAATATTTATGGAGCTCCTATTTTGGGCCAATGGATTGATAGTCTGATGAAAAACAAAACAGATGTTTATTGATTGCCTATTCTGGGCTCAGCCCCTATGTCATTTATTTTTTGATTTTTCACAAGGTCCTATGAGTTATTGGTAGTCAGTATAAGCTGAGGCTTAGAGATGTTAAGGAATTTGCTTGCAAGCAGAGATGCAGGAGCTTGCTCCAGATCACACATTCTTGACTGCATTGTCAGTCCTTGGGTGTGAAGAGGTTTTTGTCCTGATTGGGAAAGAACCCTAAATATGGGAGCAATTTTTATGATGTCACATTGTGTATACTTGGTTTAATATGAATTTTATACTTGAAACTTAATGAAAATAAAGAGGTATATCTTTTATTGTGATGATGGTTGTTTTTAACTTGGAATTCTCAGCTAAAACTTTGTTACTTAAAGTTTATATTCTGCATTTTAACAAGGATATGTGAATTTCAGATAATCCTTCTCATTTATTTTGGCTGAATTAACAGGATACAGTTACCTCTGCTGAAAGAACCAAACACAGAGAAACAATCAAATGTCCAGTCTTGTCTTTGAAGGCCTGCATGCTGCTCTCCTAGGTCCGGCAGTCATGACCCTGGCTTCAGGCCTCACGCCCTGGTTTCCAGCAGAGCAGGCTCTGGGCTTTTTGGTTCTCACTCAGGCATTTCATGAAGCTTCTTCCAAGTTTTAAAAAAATGTGACCGTTAGCTTACATTTTCCGATGCATTCTCCCCTTCCCTCAGCAGAAGTGTTTGTGGTAGATTTTTGAGGGTGAGAATGTGGTCGGTGATGTAACAGAATTTCAGGCACTTGGATATAAAGCCGCTTTATTGTCACTACCCGTTTTGTGCAGAATCATCTCATTCTTTTCTGCACGTGGCTGATTTTGCAGTGAAATTTTAAGGAAATTCAGCAGGACTTGGGCATCTTGAAAAGAGGTGAAAGGATACAGTCTTAATAACAAGATGTGGAAACCTTAGATAATGGAAATAATAGGGAATGAATCACTTGAGATAATGGAATTTTCTAGAAAGTGTCTTTGATCATCATACCTTCTCCACCTTTTCTTTAGCTGTTTTGTTGGACGTCTCTTTAAAAACACCATGAATGCTTTGCTTCTGAGATGGAACTGTTTTTATCGTTGGATGGGGTGTGTGTGTGTGTGTGTGTGTGTGTGTGTGTTTGCACACGCGCGTGCTGGGGGCTCATAATCACTACTGAGGTGTTATTTATGGACTTGGGCTGTGTTCATTGTATTCAGATCTGTCAAGGTCTGCCCTCCCTCGCTGTGCCTTGGAAGTAGGTTTGCTGACTCCGGGTCCTGGCTGGGGGCTTCTCCCTGCTCTTGGGCACTGGCAGCAACGTCTCTTCTCCCTGCTGCTCCCTTGCTGCTCTTAACAGGCAGAGTTTCAGACAGAAAATAACACAACTTACTGGGGTTGTTTGTAAAATAAAAGGGAATGGCTGTCACCAGAGTTCCACAGCAGGAAGGGTGTTGGAATCCGACGGACAGGGACCATGTCTGGATTTGCTGTCATTTTGGCCTTTATGCACGGTGCCATCTCATGAACCACACTTAATATTGACTGTATTTGAGGGGAAAAATGAATAGCTCGTCAAAAGCTTTATTTACTTTTTTGCCTGCTTAATCCTGATTTTCAGCTGTGTGGTAGGTAGGTGTACCTGCTAGAGAACTGAAGAAATAAATAAGATTTAATTCAATTATTCAACTTTCATTTTTTTTTTCTCAGATAATAAAATGTGAAGCCAAACATACATAAAAGATTCATTTCTCTTAAGTGAAGCACAGTGTGAATATTTTTAATTGAATTCATTTATATTTACATATCAAATATTTAAAAAAAACAAAAATAATACAGTATTTGTAATGATAAATTGACCTTTCATTTTTGGTTTGGAAACAAGAATAGAGGGTTAACGTCTTTTCCAAAAGGATTTCCTGGAATACAGAGCACTGGTTCTCAATTTTTTTCCTTTTCTAGATAACTCAGGAAAAACTGTTAAACCTTTGCTGGCTCTCTTACATAATATTATAATTACATAACATTATTTGAATATTATAATTGTATAATATTCAAAAACACTTCTTTATTTTGTCTTTTAAATCATAGTCTCAGAATTAAGGCAAGGAGATTTTGCCTGTTGAAGATATTTTTTGTCTTATATTCTTTCGTCAAGTGATTTGGCTTAAAAATTTAAGCCCCGAGAATCCAAAGCCAAGCTTTGTGGGAAACAGAAGAAGGTGGGTCCTGGAGTAAACCTGCAGAAGTGCCCGTCCTCCTGGAGCACGCTGCACTGTGACTGCACCCCTCCTCCCGGGCCCGCTCTGGCCGGTGGTCCTTCCAGGATCCCTGGGTCAGGTGGGCCTGGCAGGAGGCTCACAGATCCAACTCCTGAGGCTTTCGGAGTCTGTGTGGGGCACTTGCCATCTTTGATGACAGTGTGTTGACATAAGAGCGGAGACCCAGAGCCTTGGGGGTGTGCAAGGACCAGACAGTCCATCTGGGATGAGGTGGGGCCGCTAGCCAGAGCTCTGGTCTTTTCAGGCATCGCCCAGGGCCTGTCCATTTGGTCCTCTGCAGAATGCACTGGCCGCAGCATCTCTCCCAATGGTTTCCCTTTGTTCTCCATCCTTTGAAGAGAGGGTAGGGTCCCTGGGCTCCTTGTCCCCTGGGCCCCCTCTAACCTTTTCTCCAAGGCCCACCCCAGGCCTCTGGGCCAAGGCCAATGGCTATGACTGTCCTTAACACTGTGGGTGTCCATATGGGACTTCTGTCCTTTTCTTCTGAATGACTAAGCTTTTCCTTTACCAAAAAAATGTTCTTTGTGGAACTTTTTTTTTTTTCCCCCTCAACCAGAAAGTGCTACCTGAAACCTTCTGGAAAATTCCTTATTATTTCAGAAACATCTCTGTAGTTCCATTGGCTCAGCACTTTTGATGCATTTTCAATGAATTTCAGACCCTCATCATTTTATTGAGGGGAATAAAGTCTCCAGGGGAAGAATTATATAATATTCAGTTTCATCACAGCTTTCCTAAAGAATGCTTTTAGAATCTAGGGATATTTTCAAGGAAATCTCTTTTATGTTAGTTCCTCCTCTGGGTTCTTCACTGGATATTCTCAGGGAAGTCTCCAACTCTGAGCAGGAGGTGTGATCCAGCCAGTGAACTGGCTCCAGTGCTGACCCTGGTGCCTGGAGAAATGGGCAGTGAGGACAGGATTCTGGCCCTGGCCCTGCCCTGGCTTCTTCCCCCATCCCAGGGAAGTAAGAATTCCCACTGAGCTCACTGTGCAGGATGTCATGAGAACGAAATGAGACACCGTGTATGTGAAAGCCCTCGGAAAATACATGAGTTAAAAGGGCTCTTTATTATTAGAAATACTAATATGGCTTTGAAATGAAAGGGGACCTTTGGTCAACCAAGTTTAGGAAAGAGTGAATTATTCTCTCCTAAGGGTCTCTTGGAACACTTTAACATGTTAAGGACTCCCCTAAGACCTGGAGGGAAGAATTCATATTTAATCCTATTTGAGTTCGAGTTTCTCAGTTTTCCCTGTCTTGTTAGCTGCTCATATGAGCTACTGTGACTGGAATTCTTGGAGGGCACATGGATGTTCGTGGGAGATTCTGGGATATTTCTTTGCCTGCTTCTCTATTTACTGATTCTCAGATTTATTCCAGAAACAAGTGGTCTCCAAAGACTGAGTTATTTGACCAGGGAGGTGTTATTGTATTTTATCATATACGTGTACACATACTGATACATGTACACACATGTGTGCATGCACACACATGTCCACAAAAACATTTCTATTACCAGATAGGAGTGTTTTGCCAGATTTAGATAAGTCATATTTCATTGTTTCAGGTTTTATTCAACTTGGCAGGAAGTATTTTTTTCCTGGAGCCTTACCCATGTCTTCCTAAAGAAGCAGAGCTATCATATTTTAAATAATTCTTCTTCGGAAAAATCATGGGTATATTCTTTCTTACAGCAAATGTCTTTGTTACATTTGCACTGATGCTTAGATGCAAAATCAGAGCTTAGAGTGTTAGGGCTGGGAGAGGCTTTAGAGAGATTTTGTCTAGTGATTCTCAGCTCTCAGGCATATTCTTGGCATGCTGAAGAGAGTATACTTGGGAGTGGAAGCCTGGAGAATTTGAAAAATTACATGTCCTTCTAACCTTCAAGATACTAGCCCATCATCACGGTAGTAGGAAGGGCCCTCTGTCCCATATAATTCCCCCCAGGAGATTGGGGACAGAAAAAAGTTGAACTACAGATCTTCTCCAACCCCACATTTTACAGATGAAAATGAGTTCTACAAGGTTTAATGACATCTTCAAAGTTCCACAGTTTGGCCTAGAAGCAGGCTCCTGGCTATTAATCCATTGCTTTGCCCACGGATATCAGCAGTTTCTGTATTACCATAATTTGCATCATATTTTTTTCTACCATCCTATGCTTCACAATTTTAAATATAGACTGACTTTTATATATACATTTAATTTTTATAGAAGAAACTTTGTGTTTCTATTTCATATGGAAATTTAACACCAGTTTCTCTTGCTATGAAAAAAAGGTAACACTAAAAATAAATGCAGTGAAAAGATATATTAAACTTTAACTAGATAGAGATGCTGTTCAAAGTTCAGAGCCTGAAGATTTATCTCTGCTAAAAATAGAGGTTATCAGTTATTAGAGATATTGAAGACGCACTAGCTTCTAACAATGACACTCTTTATGTAATCAGGAAGACTGAAAGAGAATTGTGAAGGAAGCAACCTTCTCCTGGTGTAAGGCCAGTCAGTGTTTGCCTGCTGCCCCACCATCGAAAGTCTTTAAGCTTCACCGGTGAGCGATCTGTGTCCCATACATTAGGAGCTGTCCCTGCAAATGGAAAGCCAAGTCAGGTAAATTGTACCTTGGCTCATATCCAGGCTAAATATAAGTGTAAACTTGATTGCAAACTGCATAGAAAACAAGTGGGAAGTTGGATGCATATTGGCTATTTTTATTGTGTGTGTATCCACGGATGCCACTGGAAAATCTCAAAGCATGGGGCTTGCTACATGATAGAAGCCTGATAAATATTCAGGGACAGAAAGAACAAATGAGTGAATGAATGGCAAGTGATAATGTAGTGTCAAGTCAGGTGGACTAGGTAGATAGCCAGTTGTTGCACTTTACTTCAAGCACCTTGAAACACCCATGAAGTGTAGAAGACCCAGTGACAGCTGAGTGTGGCCATGGGGTATTTAACCTAGGAAGTTAAGAGCACAGATGGATTTGTGTATCAGCAAGCCTCAGATCGTTATCATTTATAGTCTTTGTCACAACTTGCTTTTGCCTCAAGAGGAGAAAGGCAGCACAGACTGAGATTTGAATCCTGATCTTCCTACCTGACAGATGATTTGGGGAAAATGCATCTTCTCTTTGGGACTCATCAGATCTAAAAGCCAAAACCATAAAAGTGCTTACCTCAAAGGTGGTCACGAGGATTAAATGGGGCAATGCAGAGGGAAATCACTTTATAAAGACTAAAGTACTATATTCATAGAAATGATCAAAAGACCCAGTAAAACCAAAACAATTCTGAGCAAAAAGAGCAATACTGGAGGTATCACGATACCCAATTTCAGATTAACTACAGAGCTATAGTAACCAAAACAGCATGGTTCTGGCATTAAAACAGACTTGTAGACCAATGAAACTGAAGACACAGAGTCAAATCCACACAGGCACAGTCTTTTGATCCTTGATAAAGGTGACAAAAAAACATATGTTGGAGAAAAGATAATATTTTTTCTTTTTCTTTTTTAAAATTTTTTAAATTTACTTTTGCATTACAATTCTTACTACACCATTATAACATAATTTATCATATCTCTGATTATATATAAGGTATGTTGACACCAAATTCACATCTTAAGATAGTATTTTTTCAACAAATGGTGCTGGGAAAACTGTTTATTCATGTGTGGAAGAATGAGACTAGATCCCTGGCTCTCAAAAGGCAGCTCAGAATGGGTCAAAGACCTAGGAATTAGACCAGGAACTTTGCAACTGCTAGAAGAAAAAAAGGTCAGCACTCCAACATGGAGGCACAGGCAACACCTTCCCCCCGGGACTCCCAGCTCAGCAAATAATACCAAGAATTAACACGTGGGATGACCTCAAATTAAAAAGCTTCAGCACAGCAAAGGAAGCAGGGGTGTGAAGACAGAGTCTACAGAATGGAAGAAAATCTTTGTCAGTTACTCTTCTGGCAGAGGATTGGTATCCAAAAGATATAAAGAAGTCCAAAAACGTAATGCCTGTAATCCCAGCTACTTGGTAGGCTGAGGCAGGAGGATTGCAAGCTTGAGGCAGGCCTGGGCAATTTAGCTAGACCCTGTCTCAAAATAAAATTTAAAATAGGGCTAGGGTTGTAGTTCTGTGGTAGAGAGCTTGTTTAGCATGCTTGAGGTCCTGGATTCAATCCCCGGTACTGCAATAAATAGATACATAGATAAATAAAATTTTAAAAAACTAAAAAAAATCATTCAGCCAAGCACAGATGCACACACAATGAATTATTCTACTCATCAGGATAAACTTCATTGGGTATTTAAACAATATAGATATGAGGGAAGGGGCTGGGGCTCAGCGGTAGCGCACTTGCCTGGCACGTGTAAGGCACTGGGTTCGATTCTTAGCACTACATATAAATAAATAAAACAAAAGCCTATCAACAACTAAAAATAAATATATTAAATAAATTGGGCTGGGGTTGTGGCTCAGCAGTAGAGTGCTCGTCTAGCATGCGCGAAGCCCTGGGTTCGATCCTCCGCACCAGGTAAAAGTAAGTAAATAAAATGAAGATATTGTGTCCAACTACTTCTAAAAGAAAGTTAATGTTAAAAAAAGAAAAAAATATGTTAAATAAATAACAATATAGACATGTCACATTAAGGAAAGGTTATTACATGAAAAGATAATTAAAATGCATTAAGAATTTCTTTTTAAAATACTGTTATTACTCATTTCATAAAGTTCTGCTGTTGTCCATAAAATTAAAGCATTCACTCAGATCACTCATCGTCCTCATATAATAATTTCTGACACATCCCGTCTGGATGACTGTGATAAAATGTTTGATCTAAGATGCTGATTTATAATACGTCTTAAGAACTCTTCAAACAAATGATAAAATCCTTGAGTGATGGCAGGCATCTAGAATGAAACTGTCAAGAGGAACTCAAGGACATTTGGCTCCGTCTCTAATTTTGATATCAGCTGTTACTCCTTTATTAAAAATACCCAGTAACCATCTTATCCACATGATGTCTGTAGCAAATTATTTTTACTTAAAGCCTCAGCTGTGACATTTGAAGTGAGTGGATGTGAATGCCAGTTCAGTACAGGAAAAGGCTGTGGTTGAGCGCTGGCCCACTTTCACAGGCAGTAATATTATTCAGGTCTTGTTTTGTGGTATTTATGTTGTAAATAATCTATCCAGAGTCCATGTAGCTACCTATGCCTGCCAACTAATGGTACCTCCTTCGTGGCGTCTTAGATCCAGAGGCATAATATTTAGATGCTCGAGGAAGTAGCTTTGGCTTGCTGAAAGTTTAATTAGGGTTCACATTACTGCTGAGACAGCAAAGTCTAAACTACTGCATCCTTGGTGCAAAATTGTTTCCATATTTCTTTTTTTTTTTTTCCTGGATGCTCAATTATTTTTCCACCTGAACTTGAGCAACCACTGGAGCTGAATGATCTAGAAACTAGTTACTCAGCATGTGGTCTGTGACTTAGTAGTGTTGGCATCACCTGTAAACATTAGAAATGCAGAATTTCAGACTTGCCCCAAACTTATTGAACTGAAATCTGCAGCTAATGGATCTTCTCTTTGAAGCCTACCTTATGCAGGTCATTCTTTTGAGAAGCAAGAATCCAGAACTCTTTGACAGATTAAATACACACACACACACACACACACACACACACTCACATAGAGGCACACAGTTTCTTGAATATTCATTTTGTAAAGCTTTTGATCACTTAGTTAAAAAAAAAAAACAATGCAACCCTGAATCTGTCTTGATAATGGAGACATGCAAATATCACACGCTAAAGCCAAATTTTTTTCTCATCATCAAGA
This sequence comes from Marmota marmota marmota, assembly GCF_001458135.2. NCBI lineage: Eukaryota > Metazoa > Chordata > Mammalia > Rodentia > Sciuridae > Marmota > Marmota marmota. The sequence goes on from NW_025999842.1 coordinate 63,489,252, forward strand.
TTTCAGGGTGTTTTTAGCTGCTAAAGTCCTGTTAGTTTTCTCCAGGAAGGCCAATTCCTTTGGCACTATTCTTTCTCTCTTTCTTAATTCTCATTCTTGTCTTATTTATCCATACAGCAGATTCAGACTCCAGCTGCTCCCAGACAGTGTTCACCAAGTTTTTCTTTAGGTTGTGATCCATCTGGGTGGACCCAGCAGTTACCCTAGGCTGATTGCTGCCAGGCATGGAGCTCATTCTTGCTCTTCTCTGCCTTTTCACTAGAATGAAAACCCCTGCTGAGTAGAGACTATTTTGTTCTCTGCTACATCTCCAGCACCCAGCAGTGCCTGTAAGAGAAGAATCTCTCACTCCTGTCTTTGCTGAGTGACCGTCCCTGGCACAGTAGAGCCAGCCCCTGTGTCCTGGGTGGGTGGGACTCCTGCCTGGCTAATCTGATTCCGAAGAATCTCACTCACCCCGATGTCTTGCCTCTTGCCTGATGACTGAGGTGCTGTTGGGGATGCTGGTGCATGCTGCCATCATTCAGAGGCACCTTTGAGCTGGCTACTAGTGGCTCATGGCTGCTCCAGGCCTTCAGCCTTGAAGGAGTGCTGTGCCCTGTGCTGAAGGGAACCTCCTTGCCCAAGATTATACCTCTTCCCTAGGGGCAGCCTACATCCACTGCCTGCTTGGTGTGGAGATTCAGAAGCCTGGTCCCCTTATCTCAATTTGGGACAACTCTGAAGGGCATCCCAGCTCCAGAGCTTTGCAGGAGCAGCTGAGGTCTCTCGCAGGTGTTTTGTGGTTTGCCTTCTCCCTCTGCCTGGCCTGCTCCCCTCCCTCCCTTACAGGTTCCACTTGAGTAGCCTCAGTTGAAAACAGATGCTTTACTGAACTTAAAGAACCTCAGTGACGGGTTACATAGGTAGCCAGCTGCTCAATCTGGGTCAGGACCTGTTTTGATCCAGTGCTTTTCTGATTGACCACTCTGACCCTCTAATGCAGTGCTTCTCAACAGGGCCCATTTAGTTTCCCTGGGGACATCTGGCAATGTCAGGAGACTTGGGATTATTGCTGGCATCTTGCAGGCAGATGCCAAGGATGCTGCTAAATGCCCTCTAGTACACAGGGTAAAGAATTGTCTCATGGCACGTGTGGGTAGTGCCGAGCTGAGCAGACCTGCTGGGGGGTGAGCAGGCTTTGGCTGAGATGGAGATGCAGTAAGAACTAACCATTGTACTTCCCTCATCTGATACCAGGGTGTGGATTCAATGTTTTAAACATTTTTTCCATATTAAACTATTATGCAGATGCCCGTATTTTTGTTACGTATATTTCCATTGTTTATGTTTATCAAAATCCTACTCCTAAGAAGTGTGTGGGATGGACTTAAAGTCAGTATTTCCACTCTTGCTTGCTGCAGGGGGATGGGTTCTACTCTGTAATCCTGAGGTTGGTGGTGGCACTGATCACTAAGCACCAGGGAGAAACACACTTTTAAATGCAATACTCCTGTTGTCTAGGTCTCAAGACTACTTGTCCTAGATTTTTGGTTTTTCTTGGGATAGAAATAGTAAATTCTTCCTTTGCTTCTGTCTAGAGTAACAAAAGGGGAGAATGTGAATCCAATAATTCCATTCCATGAGCCTGCTGTTTATGTTTCTTTCTTTCTTTCTCTTTCTTTCTTTCTTTCTTTCTTTCTTTCTTTCTTTTTTTTTTTTTTTTTGTTGTTGTTGTTGACAGTCTCTTGACAAATACAAGCCTGCATCTATTAGCACAAAGGTCAATAAGACTGGTAAAAGAATAAGTCAGCCCCAAAGCATCAGTCACATGACCTAGGCTGCTATGGCTGAGCATATTGATTCACTCTAGAACATTTGATTGGCAACACCATTCTCAAATAGTTAATCAAATCGCCTTCCGTGCTGGATGGCAGCCTCTGAGAGGTAACAGCTTACAGAATCTTTAAAGGAAAGAGGTAGAGGTGGCTGAGAAGGGTGACAGGAGCCTGCGGAGTCAGCAGCGAGCTCAAGGGAGAAGATGGCTGTCTCATGCCAATTCTTTCACAGAATCCCAGGATGTTGGGATTGATTGCTGATGAGAGAATAATCTGTTTCTTCTTAGCATGATTTATTTCTCCATATTTTTTCTTGTTGCGTTATAATTATATCTAATAGTGTGATTTCTTGTTACATATTCATATATGCACACAATATAACAGTATAATTTACACCAGTAATTACCCTTTCCTTCTCCTTCTCCTCATTCTACTACCTTTAATCTACTAAATTTTTAATTTCTTAATTCTCAATTTTCATGAGAACCCTGCTCCAACATTTTTTTTTCCATTTTTTCTCTCTAGTTTCCATATATGAGAGAAAACATAATGACCCTTGAGTTTCTAAGTTTGGCTTATTTCGCTTAGTATAATGCTCTCAAGTTCCATCCATGTTCCTAAAAATGATCTAATTTTACTTTTCTCCATTGATGGACACTTCGACTGGTTCCATAATTTGGCTATTTTCAGTTGTGCTGCTACAATCATGGGTATGCAGGTATTGCTAGAGTATACTGAATTTCATTCTTTTGGATAAGTATTGAGGAGTGATTTCCCTGCGTCATATGGTGGTTCCATTCCTAGTCTTTTGTCTCCATACTTATTTCCATAGATACTATATTCATTTACATTTCCACCAGCAGTAGAACAGTGTTTCATTTTCTCCCATCTTGATGACTGCCACTCTAACTATAATAAAATGAAATCTCAGTGTAGTTTTGATTCGCATTTCTCTAATTGCTAAAGCTGCTGAACATGTTTTTCATTATTTATTGGCCATATGTATGAATTTCTTCTGAGAAATGTCTGTTGAGTTCATTTGCCCATTTATTGATTGGGTTGCCTTTTTTGGTTTGGGGCTTTTAGGTTCTTTGTATATTCTGGGTATTAATCTCTGTTAGAAGAGTTTCTGACAAAAGATTGTTTTCCATTTGATAGGCTCTCTCTACACTCTCTTAGTTATTGCCTTTGCTGTGCAGAAGCTTTTAAATTTGATACTGTCCTGTTTATTAATTCTTGCTGTTATTTCCTGAACTTTAGCAGAGCTATTAAGGATGTTATTGCCTGTGCCTGTATACTGGAGTGCTGACCCTATATTTTCTTCTGGAAATTGCAAAGTTTCTATTCTAATGCCTACGTCATTAATCCACTATGAGTTGCCTTTTGTTCAGGGTGAGAGAGAGGGATCCAGTCTCATTCTTGCACATATGGATAACTAGTTTCCCCTGCCCCATGTGTTGAAAAGACTATCTTTTCTCCAATGTATGTTTTTGGGAACTTTGTCAAAGATCATGTTACTGTATGTCTGTATCAGTCTGTCTTTCCTCTGTTCCATTGGTCTGTGTGTCTGTTTTTGTGCCAGTACCACACAGTTTTTGTTGCTATAGCTCTGTAATATAATTTGACATCAGGTGTTATATTGTCTCCTGCATTTCATTTTTGGCTTAGAATTTCTTTAGTTCTTCTGTCTCTTTTATTCTTCCAAATGAATTTTAGGACTGTTTTTTTTTTTTTTTTCCTAGTTGTGTGAAGAATGTCCCTGGTATTTTCGTGGGAATTGCATCAGGGACTGTCTTGAAAACTTATACTCCACTACATTGGTAAATCCAAAAAGAATACATTTCTAGACACATATGATCTGTCAAAATTGAAGCAAGAAGATATAGAAAATAGACCAATAGACCAATAACAAACAGTGGGATTGAAGCAGTAATAAAAAGCCTTCCAACAAGGAAAAGCCTAGGATGAATTCTCAGCTGAATTCTATCAGACCTTTCAAGAAGTAATGCCTATGCTCCTCAAATTATTCCATGAAATATAAAGGGTGGGACCGTTCCAAATTCATTCTATGAAGCCAGTATCACCCTGATACCAAAACCAGATAAGGACACATCAAGGAAAGAAAACCAGAGACCAATATCCTTGATGAACATAGATGCAAATATTCTTAATAAAATATTAGCAAGTTATATTTAACAACATATCAAGAAGATCGTACACCATGACTAAGTTAGTTTTGTTTCCGGTATGCAAGGGTGGTTTAACATATACAAATTAATAAATGTAATTAACTACATAAACAGAATTAGGGACAAGAATTACAGTCATCTCAATAGATGCAGAGAAACCTTTTGGCAAAATTTAGCACCCATTCATGTTAAAAATACTGAAAAACTGTGGATAGCAGGAACTCACGTCAACATCTTAAAGGATATATATGAGAAACCCAAAGTCAACACATAGTGAATGGGGAAAAACTCAAAGCATTTCCATTAAAATCTGGATCAAGACAAGGATGTCAGCTCTGACCATTCCTACTCATTATAGTATGAGAAATTTTAGCCAGATTAGGCAAGAGGGGGGAAAGAAAAGGGATAAATACAGAAAAGGAAGAAGTCAAATTTTCACTGTTTGCAGATGATATGATCCTACAATTAGAAGATACAGAAAGCACTGGATGTGGGGGTGCACACCTATGATCCCAGCAACTCAGGAGGCTGAGGCAGGAGGGTTGCAAGTTCAAGGCCAGTCTCAGCAATTTAGCAAGATCCTCAGCAACTTAGCAAGTTCCTGTCTTAAAGTAAAAAATAAAAACAGGACTGAGGAGGTAGCTCAGTGGTAAGATGCTACTGGGTTCAAGCCCCAGTACCCTGCCCCCCACCCAAAAAATCCCAAAGTTCCACCTGAAGACTGCTAGACTAATAAACAATAAAGAAATTCAGCAAGGTAGCAGGGTGCCAGATCAACATAACACCAAAATCAATAACTTTTCTATATATCAATAATGAATTTGCTGGAAAAGATATCAGGAAAACAATCCCATTTACAATAACCTCAAAGGCCCAAACCAAAACCAAACAAACAAAGCCTAGGGATAAATGTAACCCAGGAGATGAAAGACCCCTGTAAGGAAAATTGTAAAAGACTGAAGAAAGAAATTGAAGACACTAACTAGAAGATGGAAACACCTTCCATGTTCATAGATAGACACCATTAATATTGCTAAAATGTCCATCTTATCAATAGCGTGATTTTTAAAGCATTTTTTTACCCTTGACTAAATTGTCCTCGGTACTCTGCAGAGCAACATATAGTCAGGTTTTATGGGTTTCCTAAGCTGAAAAAAGCAAAAGCCTGTCACTCTGTGTGAGCTGATCCCAGCCTGAGGGCCCTTGGTCTCCTTTTCCTGCTACCACCACACCCAGCTTCAGCGCCTGTGAAACCCAGAAGCCCCTTGGGCCTGAGCAAAGTGTGAACAACTCCATCTCCCAGACACTCCTGACTGAAGGACTAAGAGAACTTTGAAAAAGTTCCCCAGGGAATGTGTGAAGACCATCTGGCCACGCACTGCTCCCGTATGTCACTTTTTTTGCTGTCAGCTTGTGATTTAAGGACCCTGTCCAAAACTGCCTGAGCTCAGACCTCATGGAACTGGGCTTTTTCAATTGTATGGGACACATTATCATTTGACTTATTTATGCATTTTCTGAGATCCATTTAAAGAAAAAAAAAGTGTGAAGGAGAAAAAAACATTCAGTGTGTGATATAACATCGCTTGAAGTATCTTTTACCATCCTTCGAAAATGATCTTCTAGGATGGGATAGGAGGTTTTAGACACATCTGTTGGGAATGTATTAGCAAAACTCCTTCCTGCAGGTGGTTTGCTTTTTGCAGATCCTTTGATCCAGACATTCTTTTGGGAATTTATCTCAAGGGAATTATCATGTATGTGGTTAAAGATCTAGCCATGGATGTTTCCCACAGTGTTGGGTTATAATAATGATTCAATATAAACAGCTACATGTCTCCTAGAATAACTCATGTACAAGCATGTTGTAGGTTGAAAAGACATTGTAAAGGACTATTTAATGACATGAAATGGTTTCTGATATGCAGTGGGAACAAGATTTTGGCGATGAGCAATCTCTGTATAGTTATTCTACAGATCTAGTTAGTGGTTATCTCTGAGTAATAATATTTTTATTTTTGATATTTCCTATATTAAAAAGAAGTTGTTTTGTTATAAGTAAAAGAGAATTTACTAAAAATGAACCTAGTGCATGTGAAACGCATATGATAACATGCACAAGTCATGTGACTCATGCTGAGTTCTCATGAAGTGAATACACCTGTACCCAGCTCAAGCAGGATCCATGAGGGCCTCAGAAGTCCCTTCTGGCACTTTCTAGCCACTAACACCTTTCTCCCTACTGCCACGTCTAGCGGCAGAGCTTGGTGCCTGTTTTTGGTACTTTATATAATTGGAATTGTACAGATTATGCCCTTTGGGGTTCATGGCTTTTGCTTAATGTTATATTTGTGAGTCACTCATTCTGTGTGTGGCTGTGATATGTTCAACTTCATGGCTCTGTAGTATTCCACTGTATGTACAAACCACCATTCAGTCGTCCCTCTACTGCACATAGACACTGGGGTTGTTTTCGGTTTGGAGCTGTCCTGGATAGCGCTGCTGGCAGCAGTTTTTTGGGCTAACACCAAAGCAGAGCTATTAAGGATGTTATTGCCTGTGCCTATATACTGGAGTGACAAAGCATATGACTTTGGGGAACACTTGGGGATGCGAATGCCAGCTCACAGAGCATGCTACTTACTATTCAGGTTTCCGAAGTGGTTGTATCAACTCTCACCTCCAACTTTGTTTTTTTCTTTTGTATTTTTAAATAGTAATCACAGGATTTCCCAGGAGCTTTCTTGGATGATTTGCTGCTGCTGTATTTGAAATACTTTTTAGCTCTGTTAAGGTTATAGCTGTATGTTGAATAATTAAATACATGTTCTAGAAAATCTGAGTCCATGTCTACATCTTTCAGGGGAGTGGTGTTCGATGGTTCAGGACAAACATTCTCTTTCCTCAGAACAGCTTTAGATTTCTTAAACCTCTGGTGTTGAAGAATAGGTGACAGTTTTTCTCCTAATAACTGCATATTTGAATTTTAAGAGTGTTATACTTTTTATTCCAATGAATAAAACATTTTTATTTATAAGAAAGTTCCTTTTTTGAGTAAAAAAATGATAGAATGGTATAATTAAAAAAAAAAAAAAAGAAGTACTCTTATAAAAGTTAATGTCAGGCTTAGTAGTTTTTTTTTTTTAAGCCAGTGTCCCCCATTAAAAGTGGAAGCACTTGAGGAACTGCTGGGGAGGCCCCCCTAGCCCACTGGCAGATGATTTCATTTATGTGGTTTTTGCTGGGACTCAGAGCCCAATCAGGGACCTAACTCTGGCTACCAGAGCAGAACATCAGGACCTCAGCTGAGCCTACACAGGTGTGGTGTGCAAGGTTTTTCACCTGTGGTCCATCAACACGTGGAACAATTAATGATGTACGGAGGTTGTGTCTGCTGTGTTCTCCATACTGCCGTGAAGGTTCTTTGTCCTTTGAAAACTCCTTTCTGTCTCTGAGCATTCACTGGTGGAGACCTCAGGCCCACAGTTCTCTTTGAAGGCTGAGTTGACTTTTCCACATCCTAAAGGGAGGCAGTCAGTCATCCTGAATGTGGTCCTGACTCATGCTGTTTTTAAATATTAAAGGGCACCGGTTGTTGAAGCAAAGCCTAATCAAGCTGCAATTTCTTGCTTTCCATTTCTGGTCAAATAGCAATGGATCATTTCTTGACTTTTCTGTAACATGATTTGTAATTTTCCTTCCTTCCTTCCTTCCTTCCTTCCTTCCTTCCTTCCTTCCTTCCTTCCTTCCTTCCTTCCTTCCTTTCTTTTTTAAAGTAAATTTCAAAACTTTGCTAAGATGTAGTAAGAGCTATTTGAGCATTGTGGGCGGGGATGGATGTGTGAGCTGAATGAGGACAAGAGGCTGTTCCTGGCTGTGGTACCAATGCAGAGCTGGGGGAGAGGCTTACTCTTCTGGCCTTCGATGGGTCCCTGCGGCCTCTGTGACGGTCAGCGAGAGTCCTCCTGGCTGGGTGACTGCAGACTGCCTCCCACCGCTCTGCTCATGACCACATCAGGCTGTGGGTGTGCATCTGTTCTGTGACACCCAGCGCCTCCTTATTAGACTTCTTGGTTCCCTTGGTGTGAACATGGTTTCTTAAAGAGTAGATTTGGGCAGGGCTAAAAAACTCCATGCTAGGTCTTAAAAAGATTTTTCTCTACCATCCATGGGAAAAAAAAAATCTCTCAGTGCCTGCTATATTTTACCCAGAGACTTCTGAGAAAATGATGCCCAGGGGTACAAGAACTTTTTCAGGTGGGTTTATGGAATGGGTGCAGGTCTGGAGCCCGAGATTTGTTCTGCTTTAAAATATTCCATCTTTGCTTGGATTATGTATTTTTGCATTCTAACAGAGCTATAAAACCATGCCCTGGGCTTGATTTGTATAACTGTTATGTCAGGTGTGATAAATGTTAATGTAATAATATTGATTCATTCATTCTGCCGAATCATTGTGGGCCAGTTAAAGTGATAAACAACCATTAATTTTGTTTTACTTGCAGAGGTAGTTTATTATAAGCAAAACAGAAGGTTGGCTCTTGACTACACCTGCATATACTATCATCAGGAAAATATTTATGGTTCAGTTAATCTTGCGTAGGCCTAAAGTAGCTGTGGTTCGATCACTCAGCAAATAGGGTGGGTCAACATGGTGGGTAATTTCACCAATACTGCTGCAGAGACACAGGGGCAAGCTGCTCCTGTGTGACTTTCACAGTCCAGGACACTGAAAGGTGCCCTTGAATCACCGTTTGCAGGATGGGAATTGAGAAGAGAGTCCCAAGAGCTGTTGCCCTTCAATGTCCATCTGCACACCTAGAAAGGAGGGTGGATTTTGCCTTACCCAAACTAACATTTCTTGATATTTGCATATAAGTTCAGGCTTTGTGAATGGTAGTTTAAGAGCCGGAGGGGAGGGAGTGAAGCTGTAGTTAGGTGTTTCCTCTTGGTCTGTGGAAGTGAAACCCAGGGATGTGGCCCCCAAAGCACTGGCTTTGGGTTGCTCCTTAAAAACCACAAATTTTGACTCTTTCCTCCTGCTCTGATGGGAAGACAGTGAGATAAACCTGTGCTCAGAATACAGGGCCATGAGGGCTACAGGATGTCAGGCCCGCCAGGTCAGGGTCGGAACTCAGCCCAGCCACCTGCTGATCCTTCTCTGGTAGGAAGTGGAGGGGACCTGCTTGAGACCTCCAGGAAATGAGGACCTCCCTCAGGATCACCGCGGTGATCTCTCGTACCAAGTTTTCCTGCTCTTCATCCTCCATTCCTTCTGCTCCGGCTGGGAGCCACCTCTCCTTCCCAGTTGTCCAGCTGCTTAATGCACAGGGCTGCTGTGGGGCTTGTCTCCGCCTGCCTTGTCCGGAGCTGTTTACAAACCAGCCTCCCGCCCCTCAGGGTCTCTCCTCTGTCCTGTAGCAGGGGCGATCACGTGCCCTCCTGTCCATTTCAGTCCTGTGGCCCGTTGTTGACCCAACATGGTCAGCTGAAAGATGCCAGCCAAAAATCCGTCAGGTGGGAGCAGTCAAGAGAAAATGGCAACCGCAGGAAGGAGCTCACTCTTGATCTCTTGTCCAGGGAACAGCCTGAGCACCCTCCCTACTCATGCCATTCCAGAAAGGCCCAATTTCCACTTTACCTCATTTTTTTATTTGTACTTGGTCTCCCTCCCTTCTCTCTCTCTTTCTCTCTCTCTCCATTTCTCTCTCCTTCCTTTCCTACCTCTGTAGATACCTGACTCTTTCCTACTTCTCCTCCCCTCTTCTTTCTTAATTCTCCTTCCCTCCCTTTCTTTCTTTCTTCAATTTCTTCTCTTTTTGCTCTAATCCCAATTACATTTGTATTTTTGTTCTTATAAATAATTACCCAGAAACTCATAAAGATCATGCTCAACCCTTTGTTTTGACTATATGCAAAATATACCTGACTTCCTTTTGGTGTTCACTATGGGATATTTTGGATCTCACCCAGGCCTATCCGTGAAGTAGGATTAGAAGAAGGTAGCAGAGCATCTGTCTCTTTCTATTTGGTGCCAAAACAAAATACATTGGACAGGAAATCTGAACCCAGCTTTTTGCACTGTGGTTCTTTTCCTTCTTAGCTTCTGTGAAACCTTGGGACTTTGTATATGAAAAGATCTTATGAAATTGCTGGGCTTTGTGTCACAAAGCCGTCACCTAACACAGGTGTACATCAGAATGAGCCCAGAAGGATCCTTTCTTCACCCTATGCAGCATTCTACTTTGCAACTTTCTTCCCCCTCTTATTGTCCTTAATTACAGCAAGTGATTGAAAATTAGCATAATCATCTCTCTGTGCAGGAAAAAACCCCCTTTCCACTTACTTACTTAAGGATCTGGCTTTGAGTTCAGTTGGAAAGTGCCCTTGTCTTGCGGTGTGAGGCTTTGGGTTATCTTCTGTGGCCTGGTTGATGGTTATGAGGAATGAGAATGTATGTGTTTACAGCAGGCCACTTCAGATCTCTTCAAGGGATATTTGTGTCCTCTGTGATTCACAATCAGAGAGATGGCCGAACACAAAGGAGCTGGGTTTCTCTAGTCTCCTTACTGTTTTGGTTGGCAAATAGTGCAGACTCCTCACCCGCCCTCCTTCTGATTACAGCCAATGATTGCGTAACATTTCAGATGAGAGGTTTTTTTTGTTTTTGGAATGTGGGCTGAGACACGTGGCTCTAGAGGAATCCTCCTGGACCCCTAAAATCCAAAGGGAATTTAAGACGGAAAGCATTCTACTTGCTTTCCTGTGGCTAGGTCTACATTTGAATTATCTAAGAAAGATATTGGTAAGTCTATTTTTAGGAATTAGAAGGGCATGTTCATTTTCCCTTAAAACCAATTCAAAGAGAAACTCTTTGGGTGGTTGAATAGACTTTCAGTGTAATGCCATGGGGCATAGCTAGCTTGCATTTCCGTGAAGCTATCTGATCATCTCCCTGGGAGTTAAACAGGAGAAAGAACACTTGATTTTGAAGGCATGAAGATCTGGTTTTGCTGTATATTGTGTCTATGGATGCATGCTTTTGTAGTCTGTCGGATTTCTTGGGGTCTGGTTAAGGGAGGTTTGGTGTTAGCTTCTGATTGGTGCTCCAGGATATCTTTATGTGGCACCACATATGTTAATCCCTTATCATGAGGGTTCTTAACTCAGTAGTACTGTAGATTTTACTTTGAAATCCAAGGGGAAGTCAGACACAATCATGAATTCTTTGAGAAATGTTTTTCTATTTTTTTCCACCCAGAGCCCACACTGAGACAAGCATTCTTACACAGGGTGTGTAGCAGCCTTGTGAAGGTCTCTGTTTGACTTTGGTGCTGTGCTTTTAACATATACCCTCAAAAATCATTGTTGGAAACAATCCTCAGTGCAACAGTGTTGGGAGGTGGGGCCTGATGAGGGGTGTTTGGGTCACGAGGGCTCCACTCCCACGAACTTATTAATGCCAGTTACATGATCTTTTACATTCTCCCCACCATCACCACCACCATGCTTGTCCTTCCACCTTCCACCATGGGATGATGCAGCAATTAGTGCCTCACCAGGTATGGCCTCTGGATCTTGGATTTTCTGCCCTGTAGAACTAGAAGCCAAAAAAACTTTTATTATTTATAAATTTCTCAGTCTGGTATTCTGTTACAGCAGCCCAACATGTAGGAAGATACATGGGCTCTAGTTTCCCATTCCACCCTACTTTTGAGTCCAGTGTTAAGCCTTCATAACATAAGTGCAAACTCCTGGGGTTTATGCCGTCCCCTTCCTGGACTGCCTGAGCATCCGCATCTGCTTGCCGTCCACTCCATTTTCTCTTTGTTTTTGGCCTCTGGGCATATCCTATTCTTTCTCTGAGCTCAATCAAGCTTGTAAAATGGTATTTATTGTATTTTATCCAACATTTCCAGGTATTTTATCTTGGGAAAGTTTCCAGGTTGTCAGGTTCAGTGTCTCTGTCATCAGATTGAAGAAATAGAAGTGGAAATTTGTAGATTTGGATTCAAGAACCAGCTCTGATAATGGTTTCTCTGGCTTTGCATAAGTGATTCTGTTTCAGTTTTCTCCTCTGTAAAGGGGGAGGGGACATATACTGAAAAATTTTATAAGAAGACAGGTTTGCATTGTAAAAAAAAAAAAAAAAGCCTGTGTCACATGCTGTGCCTAGGTTCCCTTGATGAGCCTTGCTCACATTCCCAACATTCCCAGCTCACCCTAATGTAGACTGCAGAGGCTCACGGTGGCCCCTTCCCTGGGTACTGCCTCTGGATTCTCTTCTTAGACTCTGCTTCTTGGGAACGTAACCAAAGACATCATCATAATTCCTTTCCCCCCATTAATCACGGTTCTTCCAAACATAAATTACTTGGACAGTTTATGTGTAATTTAATAAGCCAGCAAATCAAGAATAAACCACCAGTCATATTGTGAAATCATCTAATTTCTTAGTAGCTTCATTTTTTACCTGTGACTGCACAATGGATATGTGAGTTTATTTGAAGTTCTGTGGAACTAGACTTTGGTAGGTCTGGATAGAACAGTATGGCAGGAAAGATTATAGGGGCCCAACCCAATTTGAAATTTAAGACTAAGGGCTTTAGAGATCTCTTGAAGACACATATTGATATTGTAAGTGTGTGTGTGTGTGTGTGTGTGTGATCTAAATTACAGAGAATTTTATATCCACTCTCTTGACTCTAGGCTACAGCCAGTCACATAAGTTGCTGAGTGCTAAGGGTCAGGATGGTACCAAATACCGATGTGTGTCCTCCCAGGTTTTGTGCTTAGGAAGCGTCCGTTCAAAGAGACCACAATTTTCTCAGGAGTGAATATGCCCTTTGACCCAAATAAGCAAGAACAATTTTAGAACTGAAGTCATGAAGGGATCTTGGAGCTCTGAGCAGAGTGATGGACCCAGGAAGTTGCTCCAGACCCTTGTAGGACAGACTTGAATTCAACATCTCTGAGCATCAGTCTCCTGTCTATCACGGGGTAATTACTGTGCAGGGATTAGGTACAAGGTTCCCAGGAAGTGGTCAGTATTTTATATTGATGATGATGATGGTGTGAAATTTGGTGTTGTTTTCATCACTTTCGTCATCCCTAGAGCCTGTGTTGCACCAAAGGAGCTGCAGCTGTGGTCTTAGAGGTCTTCCGAGTGAGATGATCCACAGACACTTCAGTTGCTGCCTTTCTGATTATAGGATTTGGTGCTAGAGAAGCCTGGAAATTTGTAGATTCACAGGCCAGAAAGAATTCTCCCTCCTGTCCTCTCTTTCTCCCCCCATTTCTACTTCCCTTCTTGGAAAAGGAAGAAGAAACTTTGAGGCTTGATATCAAACCAAGTCCAGGGTCTGGATTTCTGCTTCTGAATCATTATGGATGGCCTAAGACCGGTTCTTCCTCGGCAAATTGGCCACACTGTGTTTGGGTACCACTCCCAGCAAAAATCTCTATTCACCCATCATTAGTCCTGTGGACCTGACTTCTTTAACTTCAGTGTTACCCCTTCTCTCCTGCTGCACTGCCAACACTGTGGTACAAGTGGCTATATTCTCTCCCAGGCTGCTGTTGGAGTCTCCTATCTAGTTGACCTGTATTTACTCAGGCTTTGGGCCAAATATTCTCCACTCTGGAATCAGAGTGAATTTTTCAAAATATAGATCAGCAAAACCTCCCAGCTCTCACACCTTCTCCACTCTGCCCATAATACTCCAGTGGCTTCCTGTGGCCCTTGGAAGGCTTCTGTCATGGCAGAAGAACTCTGTCTGCTTCTCCCACTTCTACATCGTTCCCCACTTTGATGTCCTGGTTCTGGTCACGCTAATGTTCTCTTTCCTGCTCTGTCCTGCCACTGGGCCTTTACACATGTAGTACTTGCTGTCAGAAGGTCCTTTCAAATTTATTTGACCCCTACTTGTTCTTCAATTCTCAGGGGAGTCTTCCCTGAATTCTTGACTGGGTCACATTGCCCTTATATTAAATTCTTTTCTAACACCCCAATACCCCTCCTGCACTTAATTGTATGTTCCAGGAAGCCAGATATGTTAGGTTTTGGTCTCTATTGTAAACCCAGGGCCTACAGTGGCCTGGCACATAAGGACTTCATTAATGTTTGTTGAATGAACAAATTAGAGGAATTGAGGGGAATGTAAGAACTGAGGACAGGCATCTGCCCGCTCTTGTGCAAGTTCTTCCTACATTCCAAGAGAATTCTGTGTTCCTCTGAGCCATTGTCACATCACTAAGGGTTGATGAATGACTCAGAGCTTTGCACATGTTCCTGCTCCATTCTCAGCGATGGAGGGATGGAAACTATCCTTCCTTTCACATTTTCGTAGAAGGATCCCTTGTAAATAATCCCCCTTACCATACATCCTCTGCTGCTGGCCTGCACCATGTGTGTGTGTGTGTGTGTGTGTGTGCGCGTGTGTAGGGATTGTGAGCCCCTCTCATTCTACCTTCAGCTAGACCACCCTGGTGACTGGAGCACCACACCAAGGTGGTGGCCTGGTGCTGCTCCACTTGTTCATGAGCTCAGGTCATAGAATGTCCCATGTAAACCATGGCACTGGGTCTGTGCTCTTGTTTCATTTCACCCCTAACGTTGTGGCATTTTCTGGAAATGTGTTTCAGAGGAGGAAGTCACAGCTGGAACCATATCATTTGTTTTCTGATGAGTAATAAAAGCATTTCTTGTTAGGATTTATGCAAGAATGTCATACACTGTAAATGCAGGTGATTTCATATTATTTCAAAATCTGAGTTCAGATTCATAAAATAAATAATAGGAAATATACGAAAATTTAATTAGTATGCATTTTTCAGTGCTGATTGTTTATATATATAATATATCTATTTGGTTTGTAAACTGAAAATATACTTGCGAATATATGAAATACTAATTTTATACATTCTATTTTTTCAGAGTGCTGTCCCTCTGTGTGCATTCATTTATTTTGAATTTCACATTCTCCAAGGCTTAGTATAAACATGTACATAAAATAGACCATTTTGTATAGTTTAGGATTTCAAATTGTTTTCTCCAGATAATTTTGTTTATTTTCTATTTCATTTTTGAAGGATATTATTTAATATCCCAAAGTCATTATGCAATTGGGTTGTTTATAGAAATGTCTTCATGGGATTCTGCAGAAGAAATATTTCACCGTTTGTTATGTTGTACAGAAATATTTGTAAATCATGTTAATTAGAAAAAGAATAGGAAATGAATAATCTCCCTGCAGATTTGATTCTGTGATCAACTTTCCAAAGTCAACTGGAAAAAGCCTGGAGATACTGGAAAATTAGTGGAGTTTTTTGTTTTGTTTTTCTTCCAAGAGGAATGTAGAAAAGTCATGGCAGAAAAAAGGGGAAATTCTACCCTAACCCAGTGTCCTCAAAGCCATTCAAAGCCATTATCAAAGGTGATAATGCCTTGGTAAGTATTTCTGGACAAGTTCTCTAGGAGCAGGGGTAACCCCCCCCCCACATCTGGACTCTAAGGCTGTTCACATTTGGAGAGGAAATCCAAAGTCAATGTAATTTTCCAACTCTATTCAGAATACAGGCTTCTAAGTTTTATTTTCTTAAACTTTTCATATTCTCTCAAATCATAAATTTTAGATTTACTTGATTCCGTTGTGACTTGAAAAATAGAGAATGCTCAGAACACCCAGATTACCAGGGAGGTTAGGACACATGCTTAAACTTCAAAACATTTTTACCTTCTTTTTTAAAGCAAGCTATTTTATTTGTGTGCAGTTTTAATCCATGTCAGTTCTATTAGGTAATCTGTATTTGTGTGCATGCGTGTGTGTGTGTGTGTGTGTGTGTGTGTGTGTGTGGTGCTGGGGATTGAACCCAGAATCTCACACATGCGAGGCCAGTGCTAAGCCACACCCCAGCCCTATTTTTACCTTCTTATCTCTTTAGGGAATCTGAACAGAGACAGCAAATGGGAGACTTCAACTACAGATCTCCTCCTTAGGTCTCTCAAACAACTCTGGGTCTTTTTCCATTATCTTTACAAATGTTCTAGAATTTATTCAAGGGGGAAAAAAAAAAAGAGGAGACCTCAAGTTTCCAGGAACTGGGAGGAACAGTTTCCTTGTGACCTAAATATACATTTTGAGAAATCAAAGAGACAAGTTTTCTTCTTGTCAGTGTTTGCAGGGTAATTGCTGCTTAGCTTAGAAGCAACGATGTTTTACCATTTATGCTCAGAACCAAGTTTATTTAAATTGAATTTTGAGGAAAACCCTGAAATGGGTTAACCTTTTTGTTGTTGTAGATTTGTGCTTAATTAGACCAATCTTCAGGCATTTGTCTCATGCTTTTATTTTTGTAAACGTTACTGCTATGCATACTTACTCTTCAAATTAAAATGGGAAAAGATCGACAATACATCTCAAGTTCGTTTCCTATTTTTTCTCCTCTGTTGATTTCTATGTGTGAAAAGGAGCCCGGGGGGCTGCGCTGTGGCTCAGTGGTAGAAAACTTGCCTAGCATGTGTGAGGCACTGGGGGTTCAATTCTCAGCACCGCATATAATAAATGAATAAAATAAAGGTTCATCGGCATCTAAATAAAAAGTAGCCCAGGTCAGAGTTTCTAAGGTATAAAGGAGAGGAGCAACTGAAAGAGCTTCCAGAGGAGGGACAATTACTTTGTGAATACCTGGAAAATGCTTCTCTATGGGTCAGGCCAGTTCCTGGTCATCTGCAGACAGGGGGAAGCCTTGACCTCTCCCTGGGGAGTGGGCTTGGATGAAGCCTCCACCATGTTGCCCGACCAGCTGGACAGATGTGCACTCTCCTCACTTTCTTATCCCTTGGGCCTCCAGGTGCACCATCAGGGAAAGGAGGAAAGCACATGGACTGAAAGGTTGGTGGCTTCAGCCCCAGTTCTCTGTTTACCAGCCACATGGTCACTTCTGTGTTCCCTGAGCGGGTTTCTTTGGGTCAGGAGGATGGCCTATGTTTTTGCCTAGTATATGTACAGTGAATCCCAGTTGCCTTCTCTCCTCCCTCTGGAAGGTCAGGAAGCAGGTCAGGAGTGGGGAGCCAGGGGCTGGAGCAGCAAGATGATCCACAGGGAAGTTGGGCAGTTGGGGGTAGACAGCTTATGGTACACTGGTGGATGTGACTGTAGGTTTGTTTTTTGTGTGTCTGGGGTGTTTGGGTGGGTTGGGTAAGAAGCAAGAAGGAAAGGAGTATTTTTATATTGAGGAACAATGATGGGGCCTGGAACTACTTGGGACGTGTATAGCGTATCTAAAAGGGATTGCAGGCTCACCTGAGAGATGTAAGAGGTGTGAGGAGAAGATGTCAGGTGTGGATATTAACACTGGGGCTTAAGGACTTCAAGCAAAACTATGAATAGGCCCTCTGAACAACTTGTTTTCTGCCAAGAAAAAAACCAGGCAGTGGGGAGCAATAAGGCTCTGCTGGGGTTCACAGCACTATGCTCAGAGCCCTGGAGGACAGGTCCTTTTCTGTAGGCAGTGGATAGCAGGAGCTGGTGGGGAAGCCAGGATTGGATGACTGGGGCAGTGGGCATCAAAGCCATCAGAATAGGGCTGATATATGCAGGGACAGGACCCTTGTTCTAGAGGTGTACTAAGAGGGCAGGAGTAAGGGGCATTAGTGGAGGAATCTGAGGTGTCCACACAGAAAGGGTTGTGGGCAGTTCTTAAGGAAGCAGAGTCTCCGTGGGGACATTACTCTTCCTACCCACTTGCTTCTGTCCCTGGCTTTGGGAACAGCAAGAGCAATACATGCTCTAGTCCGGCCTCCCAGGCAAAATGTTACTTTTATTTAAAATAATTTTTAAATATTTTATTTCTATGTAAGATCTTGGGCATGAGCCCCTCCCCAGAGGGAGATGGCTTTTTTGCCTAGGCCAGTAATGGGAGTGGTTTTCCCACCCTGCCCGGGCAGCCCCCTTTACCTGGGATGGGGAGGGTCGTGGGACGGTTTCCTGCCCTGGTCCCTGTGGCACACTGTTTCTCCCATGTCCTGGTGGGGTCAGGTGTGGAATCGGGGCAGGTTTCTTGTCTGTCTGTCAGCAGATGGCTTCTTCTTGATGGGCAGGGTTTGTGCTGTCTGTACCCTGAACATTTCAAATTCCTATGTTGAAGCCCATCCCCCAGTGTGATGCAGCACACAGGAGGGAGGTTAGGGAGGTAGATTTAGATGAAGTCAGGGAGGTGGGGTCCCCAGATGGGGATTAGTGAGAAGGCAAGCCATCTGCAAGCCAGGAAGTCAGCCCTCTCTAGGAATTGAATCTGCGGCTACCTTGATCCTAGACTTCTAGCACCTGAGAGTCCAGTAAATGTCTGCTGTTTAAATCATCTGGTCCGTGGTATGTTCTAGTAGCAGCCTGAGCTGACTAAGACACTGACCTCCATGTGTCCTTGGGCCAGGCCTGAAATGCAGACGGGCTTGTCCAGAGACTCCAGCTGCCTGCTGAAACCTCAGCACAGCAGCGCACTGAGGGCAGCTTACTCAGGCCCTCGGCTATGTCTTGAGTTTCTCAGCAGTGATTAAGCAGAGGCCCAGGGACAAGGAATTGGCAAGGCGGGCTGGTTCCTCCCAGGGGTCCCAAACCAGCACAGAAAACGGAGGGTATCTTCTTTCCTGCTGCTTTTCTAGCAGGTCCTCCTTTCCCCAACAGCTGTCAAAGGTGAAATGTGTCTCTTCTCCCCTCACAGGCTCTGGTTGCTCTGTGGAATTCGCATCACTTTGTTGCCTTTTGACTTCATTATTCTAATAGTTCAAAAATCGCAAATTATAATTTTATGGATTTGCTTTCTTTCTATTGCTTTTTTTTTTTTTTTTTTTTTTTTTGCAGTGATAGGAATGGAACCCGGGACCTCATGCAGTCCTGGGCAAGTGCTCTACCACTGAGCTGTGTCCCCAGCCCTGTCTTCCATTTTTCTTATGTGAGGATGGGAGAGCCCTTCTCCTGCTGCGGTCTGTAGACCAAACATGAGTGGAACTGGGGAAAGGTACTTAGGAAGCAAAAGCTAGGGGCTAGGCGTGCCCCTTGACTCTGGGGAGTCGTGGTTTCCTGCAGGCCTACCTTTTTGGAATATCTCACCTGATGCATATTTTTTCTGTCTTCCAAACACCTGGACCATTCCCCATAGATGGCCATCTGTGTCTCAGGGTTGGAAGGCACATAAGTGCCACTGTGTCCAGTCCCACATTCCATCTCAGATTCACACATACCATCCTGTGGCACCTTTCCAATAATTATTTAAGCTGGATTTTGTTCAGCCCAGTCTGTGTTCATCCTCACCCCACTTATGCTACTTCATGTAAACTGGTGGCTGTAGCACATCATGTACAGAAAAGTTGATACTGATTTGATTGGGAAGTGTGTTCGGGACTGGAGGCCAGGAAGGAGATAGAGCCATCTTATCTGTTTCTCCCACATTTTGAATGTATTGCCAGTGTTAATTTTAGGATGCCATTGAGTTAAATTAGTAGCTAAAAGAGAAAACCCAGTAGCCAGAAGTAACCTGACTATTAAAACTCTTGAACTCTGACCATAATATTGAGCATTATGGTTGACTGTCTTGGGGTTAAAAGGTTAGGAAGAGGGTGGACTGAGTCTCGGTGTATTTTTGGCCTGCTTAGAATTATAGTCGCCTTTGGAAATTTTTGGTAAGCTGCCATGGATAGGATTAGAATAAAGGCCATAAATATGGTTCCAAAAAATGTCCTTTTGACACTTCATTATATGGTTTGCTATTGGCTTCAGTGGTAGGGCATTATCCCAATTGATGTAAATAGTATTTAAGTTTGTCTTTTCCTATGAGTAATAAGTATTGTATGTGGAGATTTCCGTTTCTATCACTTAAATAGATCACCGTGGTGGTTTGGTACGTGGTTGCCACGCACATAATTACTGCATGGCTATTATGAGGAAATTGTGTGGGTAAAATCAACCCTGCTGTGTGGTTGTCTGAACCTTACTGCCCCTCGGGCAGGCCACGTGGGGTCAAAATAAGTGCCAGGGTAGTTCTAACCTTGGCCTTTGTGGAGGTAGGCTGAACTCTGTGTTCGGTCTATAGAACCAAAAGGCACTGCAATAGAAAGTGCTTCTGGAGAGGAGAAGCCCCAATTAAGACACAACAAAACAAGTTGTTATACTCCTAGAATCAGGCATGCCAGCAAACCCAACTCTAGGGTTCAACTATTTCCTTTCATCTCCTCATATACCATTCTGAGTTATAGATCTTTAGCTAAATTACAAAATAATTCCTAAATCACACTGTATACTCATTACTCTGCATTGAGTCATAAAATAAATTTTGACACGTGGAACATTGCTGAGCTCTTTCAAGCTGTCATTTTCAATGCATAGGAGGTACCCCAGTTTATCCAAGACATGGCTGTGATATGATTGTCATATTAGCTATCTGTTGCCACAAAAATATGGTGTATCAAAGAGCCACAAAACTCACTGGCATATGAAAAGGTGCTTGTGTTGTTTGTGGCTCATGACCTGTGGGTCAGCAGGGCGGTTCTTCTGGTCTTGACAGGAGCTTGCTGTGGTGCTGCAGCCCCCTGGCTGGTTGGCCGAGGTGTAGCTAGGAGAGCCCTGCTCACCTCTGCATGCTTTTCATCTTGAGTCAACCGACGTGGGCTTGTTCTTAAAGCAGCCCCAGGGAATTGAGAGACTGGAAGGGCAGGAGGCCTGAGCTTGGAACCAATATACTTTTACTTCTGCTGCATTCTTTCGGTCAAATCAAACCCCATTTCATCCCAGATTCAGAAGGTAGGGAAAGACTTAACTTCTCACCGTCATATGGCAAAGTGTATACATATACAGACAGGAAAGAGATGGTGTTAATTCTATAATTGATCATGTTTGCTTTACTATTGCTGCTTAACACATCCCCTAGAACTTAGCAATACAAAACTCTCTTATCTTGTTCATGATATGGTGCTTCAGGCATTAGGGAAGCGCATCCAGCATCCACATTGGGAGTCACTTGGGCTGGGTCTACCTTCATCTGAAGATTCAGTGGACTCTCCTTGGTGGCTTTCTCTCAGGGCTGGCAGTTGGTGCCTACACTTCTGACATGATGGACGTTTCCTCCCAAGTGAGGGCTCTAAGAAAAGCCAGGCAGAAGCTCTATGGCCTTGTCTGATATAGTAGCTTAGAAGCCACACACTTTCACCTCTGTTGTTTCCTGTTGGTCACAAACAAGCCATCAATGTCAATTTCAAATCAAGGGGAAGCAATTCACCCAGCACTTTGTGCAAGAAGTGTTAGATAGGTCTTGAAATCTCTCTGTATCTACCACAGTTATTCATTGAGAGAAATAAGTTCCCCTAAGGAGCAGGAACTCATTAAGTTCCCTCTTAACAGAATACTAAGTCATGGTGCTCTTATCTTTATATCTTAAGCACTTCACTTTCAATAGTGCATTTAAAATTTACATATATTTTAATTAATTTTTGTATAGTTCTGTATATTTTAAACTAACATAGGAAATGTTTATTTCATTCCAAATTTTTTTTCTTGATACTAGGGATTGAATCCAGATGTGCTTTGCCACTGAGCTATATCCCCAGTCCTTTTTATTTATTATTTGAGACAGCATCGTGTTTAGTTGCTGAGGCTGGCCTCTAACTTGGCAATTCTCCTACCTCAGCCTCCTGAGTTGCTGCAGTCACAGGTGTGCACCACCACACTGTCTTCATTCCAAATTCTTAATGATTTGAGAAGATGCACTCATGTATACTTTCTTTGTAGTTTAGTGTGTATAATTATGCTTTAGTTTTTTTCAGGTTATTTTCTATACCCATTTGTAAGGAAATACAAAACTGCTTGTAATTTTTAAATATAATTACCTATGCTTTTATCAAGACAAAATTTCATACTAGCATTTTCTCAGTTGACTATCTCTGTTATTTACAGTTACACTAACTTGATAGTCCCATGTATCAGTTATTTAGTGCTTTGTAACAAATGACTCCCACGATTAGCATCTTAAAACAGTACATGTTGCTATCTCACATAGTTTCTGTGAGTCAGGAGTTCAGACTTGTCTCAGATTTGCAGTCCAGCCAAGGTCTTGGACTGCAGTCTCATATGAAGACTTCAGTGCCTTGGAAGGTCCACTTCTAACCTCATGCACAGGACAGCTGGGAGGAAGTTCAGTTTCTGGCTACATGAGTCTCTGCATAGGGCTACTCATGACGCAGCAGCTGAGTCTCTGAAGAGTGAGTGACAGAGAGGGCATGAGAGGGAGGAATCTCCTGGAAGTCTCGTTTTCTCATAACCTAGTCTCATACGTGATACACCTTAATTTCTGCTATACTCTGTCAGCCACATGAATGGACTCTGATTTCCTGTGGGAGAAGGCTCCCCTACCCAAGGGAGGAATGCCAGGAGGTGGGGAGCCTGGGGCATCGTGGAGTCTGGATACCACCCACGTCTTTCCATATGTGGCTCTTTATTGGCAAATGGGAAGACAACATTAACTTTTGACACATCCCTCTAATGGAGAATTACAACATTGTAGAGATTAATAATTTAATAGCACTTTTTTCATTTTAAGGGATTCATACTAATATATATATACATACACATATATGTATATGATATTCATACACACAAACATATATTTACATTTTAAGGTATTCTTATATTTTTATATGATATTCTTGTGCTTTTAATGTATACATAAAGTACTTCCAAACATTGTACAATTCATGCAGTTGCTGCTGAATTTCCAGGATGTGCCTCCCATTGGCTGCGGTTTGGGCAAAAGAGAAAGAGAGACTAAAACTCTTGAGTACCAGCATTAGAACCGCCCCCCACTTTTTTAAATGCCTCCTTTCCATAAATAGGCTGCACTGCCCTTTACCTAATGTTAGCCACTGTCATGGGTAGTTTCTTTAAAAAAAAACAAATCAATTGTTAAGAAACTTCCCATTACAAAACAAAATCTTTCCTTCCCCACTTGTGCCTGGTTCCCACCGTTCCATCTTTCTGAGGCAACATAAAGGAAACGTGCTCTAGACCAGGACACTCAAGTGGCTGTTCTGTGTCAGGCCATTTTAAAAGCCTTTATTATAATCTGTGACCCAATTTAATATGCTCTAAATGAATATTCACATGTTTTGTGAGCTCACATCCCCCTGTGCCATTTATGTGAGATAAAACATAATGGATTCGTTTTCATGTCTTTAAAAATCTTTTCAGCTTCTTGTGAAATCCATCTGGATTCATTTACAAGATGCACTTTTCATCATTTCAGAATTTAATAAATTTTATAGCACCTTCCATGTTGTGGGTACTTAATAAATTGCCATCATCAAGTTAAATAACAGAGTAATAAGGACAGGACCCTGGTCCTTATAATGACAGAGTTAACATTTCTAATGAAATCCTGGCCTCCAAGGGCAGGCAGACCCACCTGAGCCAGGAGTGTGTGGCTGCCCTTTACAGTTGGCCATAAGGATCACGCTGCACAAATAGACCTCACTGTGTGTGTGTGGTCCTCTCTAGGCCCCTTCTGTTTGGGGAGACTTAGAAGAACTGCCAAAGTACCTAGAGTAGGTGTTTGATTTAAAAGGCAACACTCTGGTGGTGGTGGTGCTTTCTTGTAGGGGCCTGTGAGCAAGCAGAGTGTGCAGCTGGTGGGGGATAAAGAAAAACTCTGAGCATTTAACAGTATTTAAAAAAAAAAATCCATACCAACAGGGTCTTTAAGCAAGAATTCTTGCAGATTTATGATGCCCAGTGCCTGAACTCCGTGTGTGACACCAAGGTTACAGCTCTGTAGGCTCTTAACCCTGGAGCTGAGCTGGTCAGCTGCTGGCTGCACTGGGGCTGATGCAGCCGGCTGCAGTTGTTTTTGTAGACCTCTGAAAAGCAAGGTGCTTATTTACAGATTTCCAGAATCGCTATTGGATTTTTCACTTTCCCTTTCTGATAAGGAAACTTTCCAGGGTACAAAGCACAACAGGATAGGCATGTCTGTGCATTCTCTTTGCCATATCTTTTCAGGAATGCAGGGGGCTTCATTGGCATGGAGGGGTCAGGTCAGCCCCTGTTGTTTCTGTTTAGGAGCTGGGTGCTCCCTGCACATGCCAGCTATGAATGAAGCTAAGTTACTCCTTTAGTGATGATAGCATGGCTTTATGTATTAGAATGTGTGTGTGTGAATGATATATATGTGTTCCTAATTGGTAATAATAAAAGAGTGAAAGCAACATAATTGTCTATCTAAGGGTTTTGTTCAATAAATTATGACATCTCTACACAGTGGCATACTACACAGCTACAAACAGGATATACTGATGAGGGATGAACTTCAAGATTTGTTGTGCATATAAAGCAGGGTATATAGTTGGGTGAGGTGATGCATGACTGTAATTCCAGCTGTTTGGGAGGCTAAGGCAGGAGGATGGTGGGTTCAAAGCCAGCCTCAGCAAAAGTGAGGCACTAAGCAACTTACTGAGACCCTGTCTCTAAATAAAATCCAAACTAGGGCTGGGGATGTGGCTCAGGGGTGGAGTGCTCTTGAGTCCAATCCCGGTATCTATTCCCCACCCCACACAAAAAGGCAAGATGCAAAACAGCATATAAATGATACATTTATTGAATTTAGAGAAAAGGAAAGAAGTATATACTTGTTTGCTCAAATAATATAACATTTATCTGAAAGGTTACATAAGATTCTAGTGATATTGGTTGCCTCTTGGGAGGGAAATGGATAGCATCATTCAGTGTGGAAATTGGCCAGAAAGAAAAACAAAAACAAACAAACAAACAATTCAAAACGAACAGTTGTCTTGGGAGAAAATGAGTTTGGGTTTGGTTACATTGTTTATATCAATGTTTCTTAAAATTTTATTCTTTTTTTTTTTTTTGGGTGGTGCCAGGGATTGAACCCAGGGTCTTGTGTACGTGAGGCAAGCACTCTACCAACTAAGCTATATCCCCAGCCCTCTTCTTTACATTTAAGTAATTGACTATATGAACTGACAAAGTATAGGATGAGAGAATTTTACTGCTGATTGATACTATCTGGCTTTATAATAAAGTAAAGGTGGGCTAGTCCCCAGCCTGCTTTTCTTTCTCGTACTCAGCTTCCCCCCTTTTCTCTGTCTTCCTCTCTGGGACATTTCATTGCTTATGGCTGTAGCCCTGATGGATCTCATGGTAAAGCACAAATTCTTCAAGGGAGGGAGTCATGGCTGTGACCCATGGGGCACCATCCTTCTGCAATGGATCATTCTGGACTACTGGGTGCCTTGGGATGGGCAGCTGGGATGTAAATGGATTGTTTGAAATTACACACTATGTTGTTTTCATTTGGTTTTGCACACTTGAGTTAAATTCTCAGGAGATGGCAAGGAAAGTACACCTTATAATGAACCACAATTCCCTGGTGGGTCCCAGACAGTGGAATCCAGTCACATAGTCACCATGGGGATGGGAGGCCAATGGAAGATGGAAGATATTAACATGACCTTTCAGGAACAATGTGACTACTGACACCCAGACAAATAAGTGGGTCATGAGAAGACATGGACCCCTATACCCACTTGAGGAGTGTATCTCTGTCTGGGGAAAGAAGAATAATGAAATTCCAGATGGAGCATGTGTAGAAGAGATAATGTAAAAGAAAATGTCCTTTGTGACTGATTCCTGGAGAGGGTATTTCTACAAAGCCTGATGTATTAAGGGGGTTAAGGGATTCCCTGCAGCTATCTCTTTGTGTTATATAGTTGATTCCATTTTAAACAGAAGTTTTCTGAGAAATGGAAACAAAAAACAGAACAAACCAAAAGAATGATGCTCTTTTAGTTAGCTTTTTTGCTGCTGTGACTGAAAGACCTGATAAGAACAATTTTAAGGAGGAAAAGGTTATTTGGGAGCTTACAGTGTCAGAGGTCTCAATCCATAGACAGCCAGCTCAATTCCTCCAGGCTCAAGGTGAGACTGAACATCACGGCAGAAGAGTGTGGTGGAGGGAAGCAGCTCACATGGTGATCAGGAAGCAGAAGAGACTCCACTTGCTAGATACAAAATATATACCCCAAAAGCATGCCCCCACTGTCCACATCCTCCACCCACACCCCACCTGCCTTCCCTTACCACCCAGTTAATCCCACCTGGGGATTAATTCACTGATTGAGTCAAAGCTTTCAAAATCCAATCATTTTACCTCTGAATGTTCTTGCATTGTCTCACACATGAGCTTTTGGGGGACACCTAATATCGAAATCATAACAGATGCTAGCTATCAAGTGCATATACATGGATGTGTGAAGAGTGGATTATAAAGTCCTAAGCAATGAAGGTTTATATCCAGATATTTACATATAAGAAAACCTAAGGGGAGTTCACAAGTTATTACATGAGAAAAACAGAATAGGATATAGAATGTTTATTTTATTTTTGATGTATTTAAAAATTTTAAACAAATGGTTAAATAGTATTTATCTGTGGAGTAATAAACAGTTCTTGGGATGAGAGAGAATCTCTCCTTGGAGCATAAGATTCAGATATTAGAGTTTACCAAAAACCTAATTTCCACCTATCTTTCTTTGAAATCAAGGCCCCTTAACATCTTAAATTAGTGGGATAAGAGTTAATTAGAAAGCTTGCAAACAGGCAGATTCTTGTACCCTCCTCCTGGGGATCCTGATTCAGAAAATTGGGATTGGAGCCCAGAAATATGAATAGTCTTCAAACATGCTCAGAGATTTCTATGTAAGTTGCATATAGACTACTCTTTCAGAACCCCTGTCCAATGCTTCTAGTTTTAGGGGTTTTTTTGCTAAATAAAGGCTAACTTTCATTAGTCAGTGAAGCTAAGAAATACTAAAGCTGGGGTCAAAACTACAGCCTGCAGGCCAAATGTGGGTTTCCTCTTGTTTTATAAATAAAGTTTTATTGAAACATAGTCATGCCCTTGGATTACATATAGTCTGTGGCTGCTGTCACACTCCAGTGGCAGAATTGAGTGGTTGGGACAGAGACTGTACAGCCTGTAAAACCTAAAATATTTACCATATGACCCTTTACAGAAAGTTTGCCAAGCACCTGTTAAAGCATGAACCTTTACCTGATATTTACATTTATTTCCCTGAGAACAAATAAGACCTTCACCAGAGGACTTGATATTTAGCAAATCGGTCAGAAGTCTGCTTCAACAGCCACACAAATTGAAAAGACCCATAGTGGAGTTGGTTCAAAATAGAAGATTGAAGAAGATAGGTCTCAGGGCACTGAAACAAATTATTTATTTCATCTATGAGAGTGTGACTGGGGTTGAAGGTTGAACCAGGCCTGGGCCTGGGTTTGACTCTCGGTGTGTACATAAGACTTGTTCCAATCTCACTTTTCATTGGAAGTAGACAGGTGCATTAAATAACATAGAAAAGGGGATAAAACATAGGTCTTTATTCTTCCATTGAGTGAGAACTCTGTCCCTAATTCAGTTGGTGGGAATGGATTTCTTGGCTTTGATAATTAAGCTGGCAAAGCAGATTCCATTCCAACATTTTAATGAGCTCGTGTGGGTGGCCAACAAATTGCAGGTTCAGACATAAATGTTTCAAACGTGGGTGGCTGGCTTTTAACCCCGGGGCAAATTCTGAGATTGTAAGGGAAGTTTCGGGCTAGTAGCCAAGTACAAAGAGTAGTTGCCAAATATCAAGAAAAATGTGAACTATTCTAAGCCATTTTATATTATTTGAGGACAGAATTAAGTTGTTCATTGAGTGTGATTGGCATGATAATTTAATATCATTTGAGGCTGCTCAAATTAGTTATCTGTAGGCATTTATACTGAAGTATTTTTGCTTGAACTTCATACACAGAGAATTATCTTGAAAGAGAGGAAGAAATGAGCAGATAAAGAAGTAGATTTATCCTTTTTTCTTTTCTTTCAGTGCCTGATTCCTAGGTGTTTAGTCCCTCTTTGTGTCTAGCCTCTGGTTTTCTATTTGGAGAGGAATCAAAATCTGGGTTCTTAATATTATAAGACCTCAGTTTGGGGGCAACGAGTTTGGAAGGGAGAAATAAAGGGTTAATACTGTATTTTCAGTCTCAGGATGCTGTATTTGAAGCAGACCCTGCTGACTGCTTTCTGTGAGTGAATTTCTATCACAATGTTTGGTTAATTTGCAAAAGAAAGTAATTGACTTCACTTTAGGTTGCCTTTTAGTCTGAATTCTATCACTGATGCTCCTAGCAGAGACAATAAGGAAATGCAAAGCAAGTATGGCTGAAATGTTCAAAGAGACTTGAAAGGACCACTGAGGGCTCTTGATTTCCTTTCTGATGTTGCTCAGTAGGACGAAATATGGTTTGACATAACGTTCATCATGTAGTTACCCTGGGGTCAGCAAACTCTGTCCCTGTTACCTTATACTTACTACATTTGCAAAAGTAATCAAGACTGTGACTCGATTTGGACTGGAAAATCTATTGACTTAGAGATGAAAAGATTTTAAGAGTCTCTCACATTAGTTTTATCTTATTTGCCTACTGGGGCAAATAATAAGGTGACTTACACAGGCATTGTAAGTTTTCTGATGGAAAGGTATCCAGATGGACATCGGTGTTTTTTTTTTTTGTTGTTGTTGTTTTTTACTTTGGTTCTTTTTTTTTTTTTTTTTTTGCTTTTTTATTTATTTTTTATGTTTGGACAGAGTCTTGCTAAGTTGCTTAGGGCCTTGCTAAGATTCTGAGGCTGGTTTTGAACTTGCAACCCTGCTTCAGCCTCCCAAACCTCTGGGATTACAGGTATGCACAACCATACCTGGAGATATCAGTGTATTTTATAAATACATTTAAGAAGTTAAAAAATGGAGTTGTAGCTTCTGTTTTCCCTTTTTCTTTTTACAGTGATAGGGATTAAACCCAGGGCCTCAGGCTTGTTAGACAAACTAGTAGTCCTACCACTGAGCTACACCCCAGTCCTACACATTGCTTTTAAGAGTATTATGTTGTGGGTGTTAAAGAGCATTATTTAGTATTTATACTGGCAGTAACTTCTGTCAATCAATGTATATGATGGTCAAAATCAGCAGCATCTCTTCTATATTGCTTGTCAGAAACCTTTTTATTTGTGAAAGGGAAATGTAGCCTCTTCTCCCAGAGTTGTGTGTGATAGTGGCCTTGTCATCCACTCCTCCGTCCTTGAAACTCTGCTTCTTTACTCTGGGTTGTACACCCTTCAGCTTTTGTCCATGTGCTGCTCTTTCTGAAATGCATCTGTACCCTTGGGAACATCTGCCTCCCAGGACTGGCTTAGTTTCAGGTTATTCACAGCATATTACAAATCTCTCTGCGCCTCCCAGGTCCTGAGCATCAACGTCAGGTCTGGTTCCTTTGTGTTTCCTAGTGTTTTGCAGAACTTTCACACAACAGGTGCTCTGTGAGCACCATCTGAAGGAATGGTCTTTTTCCTTTAAAAAATACTTATGGAGAAATAATAAGACTTATAGAAAATTATAAGCCAAAAAATTCCCACATACCAGCCTCTAGGTTCTACAGGTCAGCAGCTAACCACATTAGCTTCTTTGTGAGTGGGTCTCTGTGTGTGTATATACACACACACTCTCTCCATAAATGTCATCATCATTTAATTTTCTGAACTATTTGAGAGTTGATTGTAGACACAATGCCTCCATTCCCTTTAAAACTTTAGTACTGTGTATTTCTAGAGAATAAAGAATTCTTGTATAACCACAGAACAACTATCAAAGTCAGGATATTAATATAATTTCATTATTTCACACAAAGACCCCATTAAAATTTGTTGATTATTTCAATAATGTCTTTTTTAAATTATTTTTTTTAAATATATGACAGCAGAATGCGTTACAATTCTTATTACACATATAGAGCACAGTTTTTCATATCTCTGGTTGTATACAAAGTATATTCACACCAATTCGTGTCTTCATACATGTATTTTGGATAATAATGTCCATCCCATTCCACCATCATTTTAAACCCCATGCCTTTTTAATGTCTTTAAAAAATATTTGCAGCATGTATTTCAAAATTCAATCATATCTTTTCCTGGTCCACGATCCACTCCAGGATCGTGTGTCATGTTGAGTCTATTGAGTTGTTGAGTTGTCATGTCTCTTTACTGGTGGATCAATTTGGTTAGTTTTTTGTTTCATGTTTTTTTATTTAAGTCCCATTGAACAACTTTGGAGAATGTCCCTTAAGTTCTTTAATTTGCCTGCTGTTTCCTCGCGGTCAGATCCTGGTCCTGCTCTACACTGGAAGGGGTAAGTTCCATGGAAGTGATGCCGAGTTCTCAGTGCCTCCTAGGAATAGGAGGTCCACGATGACACAATGTTCCTGTGTCATCAGTGGTGATCTTAACTTCTATCCCTTCAGTAGAATGGCATCCGCCAGGTTTCTACACTACCAGTTTATGTGACAAATATATTGTGTTTAGTAACCAACAAATAGTTGATAAATGTTGTACAAGGAGACAGCAAGAACTATGTAAGTGTTCTGTTCTTCATCAGATATCCATCCTCTCATTTTAGCATCTATTGATGATTTTTTAAAAATATTTTTTTTACTTGTTGATGGACCTTTATTTTATTTGCTTATTTATATGTGGTGCTGGGAATCGAACGCAGTGCCTCACATGTACAAGGCAAGTGCTCGAAAAGAGAGGATCTCCAGCCCCTCTATCGATGACTTCAAAAAAAAAATTTAGTTGTAGGGGGACACAATCCCTTTATTTTGTTATCTATTTTTATGTGGTGCTGAGGCTCGAACCTCATACTTGGTAGGCAAGCGCTCTCCCTTTGAGCTACAACTCCAGCCTTACTGATGATTCTTGACAGGATCAATTATTGCCACATGAATGCAGTTATTCCCAAATCGGTGCCAAATGATGCCTTTCCACCTTCTCATTCTTGCCAGCTTCATTAGCTGGCATTGCACTATTCTCCTCTCCCCCATTTATTTATTTTTCATTCACTTATTTCCATCATTATAGATTCATGGAATCTTATTTGATTCCATAGTTTACAATCCATAGGTTATAATAATGATAGTAATGACTATCATTATTTATTTTGATGCTCAATTTTCCCCAAATTTGGCCAGTAAAAATTTTATCAAATTGGCTCTTATGTCCTTTTGACATGTCCCTATCTTTGTCTGAGCCCCTCCATTACTTGATGGTATGACAGAATGCTCCAGACTCATCTTCTATGTTCCCTTTTCTGGAATTGGCGATTTCTCCAAGGATGTCTACTTCTTTTTAAATAGAGGATATTATTTATAAACCAGTGTCTGGGGACTAGGTATGCACATTGCTTCTGGAGGCGCCTTGCTTCCAAGACATGTCAGTTAACAGAGACAGAAAACATGTGAATGTATACACACACACCCCACATACCCATGTCCATATTGATTTCTTTATATACTAAAAACCCTTTATTTATATTGACACTCCAATTGCACTCTAACATCCTGGGTTTTTTCTAGCCTTCCTGAGTGCCACTATCTTCACACCCAACCCCTCCCCGGCTGCCTCAGAGGCCCAGACCCTACTTGATTTTAAAAAAGGTAACCATTCCTACTATACAAGGTTGATGAGACCAAAGAGAGAGGAAAAGAGAGGATGTACAGCAAGAGAAATGAGAGAGCCTGGTGTGCGGTCTCCAGGCAGATTTTTGACTTCCAGAGCCTACGTAACCATGGGGAATGAAGCACTTCTTTAGGGGAATATGAGTAATTGACCTTTTCAAATGATTTCCCTTCCTTTGGGAGCGAGTTTGTCATCTCAAAGATAAAACATAAACAAATTAGCCCAAAATATTGCCTTTGCATTGAAAGAAAAATCTTACTGGCAGAACTTGAAAAGACGAACTAGATAGCATAGGTCATGCAAAAGAAAAAAAATTTTTTTTGTAAAGAGCAAATAAGATTTTAATTATTCTTTATTCGTTAACAAATTAAATAGCCTAGCTATTGTGGTTCTTACTTGGCTATTAGGTGGCTCTTGTGCAGTTGAGCAGTGTGTATGCCGGGTATGGTGTAATTTCCTCAACACTGCCTGTACCACAAAAGAGGTCCAGGGACTAAAACGATGTAAAATATCATATGAAGTGATGACTTTTGGAGCATTTTTCTTTCATAACTATGTACTTTTGCATATAGCATAAAGGTCCATGACAAAATCCAAAAGAATGATTTAGGAAGATATTTATCTAAATAAAACAAACTGGAAAGAAAAAATAAAGTTTGTAACTGATAATATGAAAATTACTCTTGGGAAAAAAAAAGTAACTTATAAATTACCTGCAGCCCTTTACTCTACGAATGTCTTTTATATCTTCGGCTACCATCAGGGCTTGTTGGAAATCAATAGTAATCTGATTGCCTGCAGAGAACAGTTGCCCTCCTGTATTTGAAGCTACAAAGGAACTGTGCATTTTTGTGATAAACATAATTTAGAAGAGGATTATATTTTCTTCCTTGATTTATTAGCTACTGGAGCTGCCTTCTCCTGTTACCCACATTTCCTTTTCCTCATTCAGTTGGTAGCACAGAAAAAGAAATGTGATATTAGGATTGATAGCAGGGTGCCTTAATTTGGAGGGGTAGAAAATAAAAGGTTTCTTAAACCTTGCCTCCTTAATTAGACAAATTAGCCCTGTGTGAGAATATCAGGTAACACTGCTCTCTGGAGGATTGGGTCTTGTGTACTGTAGACTGGGTTGAAGGAGTTTTACAGAATTTTGATGCAGAGCAGATGAAAGGAGGAAAACCTGACAAATACATCTTCTGATGTCGATGTGGTATATGTTTAATGTTTTTACTCCTCTCAGTATATTTCTAGTCTTTCACTATTGTCTGCAAGCAATTTTCCTATCGCTTGTAAGTGATCAAAAAATGGAATTCATGTTAGGTGTAAAGAGGATTTAAAAATCTTAGGATGGTTTCTACTGCTACAAGGAGCGAACAGAAGGAGCTGACACAGTGGAGGGAGGAAATGAGAACGAAGGACCAATAATACCAGGGAAATCTGAAGGTGTACTTACTATTCTGAGAATTTTCCCACAACTCAAATCTCAGATTTGTTAATTGCATCGAGTGCATTCAGCTTTGGGAACATTCTCTCGGTTTAAGAAGTGAGCGTGGAGTCCAGAATCACAGGAACATGTTGGCTGGCTGTTGTCTAATTCCGAAAAGTAGATGACTTAGGCAAAGCTCTGTATTCTAGCCACTAGGTGACTGGGCAGCCACAGACGGAGTGGGAGACAATCCCTTGGCCTCCTGATCAACAGTCTCAGGATGAGCACACTTGACTTGGCTATTAGGTGGCTCTTGTGCAGTTGAGCGGTGTGTAGGCATGCCAGGTTCTTGTAAGACTTACTTGCAGTATGAGCTTCTGTTGGAGAACTTTGAAGATCTACTTCTATGTGTCCTACTGGATGTCCGAGATGGGTGCTACACCATCCAGTTGCCATTGTCAGCAGAGAATCCGGATATAGCAGGTGAGTAGGGCCACAGGGAGTTGGTATTTGCTGTAGGGAACATTCAGGATTGATTTTCACTTTCTCTGGACCAAATGCGTTGGTGATAGTATTTCTTAGGATAAGAATCTAGAAAACAGTTTCCTGGGCCACTTGAATCATTGCAGAATGGTATGGGGGTGGGTGATGAAGTAGCTCCTTTCTAGGTTTGAGAGATAACTATTGGAGGACTAGAAGTGTGTGGGGGGGAGTGTTGGCAGGTTGATTTCACTAACATATTCTCTGATGAGAGGCTGGCACATTCTATTACTTCTGTTGGAGCTTGAGGTCATACTTTTGGGTCAGATTGTCTTTAAGTTGCTTATTGGACTTCAGTTATGGAAAAGATAATTTCTTTGTTTTCTATGCTGCTATTATGGTTTGATATGAAGTATCCCCATTGTTAATTAAGCAACAATAAGTACCTGCTTATCCCAAGTAGAATTAAAATTAGCTACAAAAGATTTTTAAATTTAATTTAATTTTTAAAATTCTAATTAGGCACACATGGCAGCAGAATGCATTTTGATTCATTGTACACATTTGCAGCACAACTTTTCATTTCTCTAGTTGTACATGATATAGCGTCACACCATGTGTGGTCATACATGTACCTAGGGCAATGATGTCCATCTAATTCCATCATCTTTCCTGCTCCCATGCCCCCTCTCCTTCCCTCCCTCCCCTTAGCCCAATCAAAGTCCCTCCATTCAAAACATTTTTTTTAACCTAAGACTTTAGCCATTTAGAAACTTAGTGCAGAAGTCCATAATTTGTCATAGCTGGTAAATACTTGATGGCTCATTATCTGTGCTTTCCTGAGTCTCAAAGACTCCTGGACCCCTCAAGGAATCTTAAATTGCCCAGGAGAAGGTTCTGGTGGTATATTATTAGAACATCCATCTTTCCAAGTGTCCTAGACACTCATTTTGTGCAAGGCATTGGTGTAACATTGCTGTGAACTCAGAAGAAGTTAGCTCAGCTGCCCATAAACCCAAAGAAAGAGTTTTTCAGCAGCAGAAAGGGACCAGATTCTCTATGTTTCCTGGGGGGTGGGTGGGAAAGAAGTAAGTATTGTGGACTTACATAGCCTCTGGGAAAAGAGGAGAAGCAGGGAAGGGCAGGTGCAACAGGATTTCCAGGAGGGGAAAATACTCTTCCTTTTGGGTCATGAGAAGCAGAGGTGTGGGTTGGGGGTGTTGTAGGATAGTGTTAGGTAAGGAGCTGATAGAACTTTGGTGATAAGTCATCGAAAAACACTGACAGCTGTTAGGATGTCCTGAGAGATGTCATTTATGGAGTGAGCCAAGATTGATACCTAGAAATCAGAGATAAGAGAATGAATTTGATGGTGGATAAATAAATAAGTTCTTCCAAAGAGCATCTTATTTTTATTTGTCATGAATTTTTAAATGGATTACCTGCACAGGTAAGAGAGCATTCAATTGACAGTTGCTATGAAAAAAGGATTTTTTTTTTAAATTGGTTGTCTACAGTTTCACTCTTCTTTGAATGATATGCCTCCTGGATATTTAAACTTCATGAGCTATTTCAATTCTCTATCAAATCATTGGCCATGAACCTAACCTTCAACTTTATGTACCTGTCTTTGTTTTCTATGCTGCTATTATGGTTTGATATGAAGTATCCCCAAAAGGCTCATCTGTTAAAAGTTTGGTCCACATTTCAGCAATCTTCAGAGGTGGGGCTTTGGGAAGTGATTGGATCATGACGATCTGATCTCACCAGTGGATTAATCCACTGATGGCTTTATAATTTAATAAACTGTTGGGAGGAGGTGGAAACTGTAGGAGGTGGTTTCTAGGTGGAGGAATTAGGTCACTGGGGGGAGTGCCCTAGAAGGGGATATCTTGTCCCTGACACCTACCCCCTCACTCTCCTCTCTCTTTCTCTCTGCTTCCTGGCTGACATGAGGTGACAGCTTTCCTCTGCCATAGCCTTTCACCATGATGTTTCTGCCTTGCCACCAGCCTTAAAGCAATGGGGCCAGCTGACCATAGACTGAAATCTCTGAGACTATGAGCCAAAAGAAATCTTCTTTGTTTGAAGCTGTTTTTCTCAGGTATCTTCTCATGGTACAGAGAGCTAATGCAGCGACTGTAGCAAATTACCACAGAAATCAGTGACTTAAACCATCACAGATTTATTTTCTTACAGTTCTGTAGGTTAGGAGCCCAGTGTGAGTTTACTGGGCTAAAATCCAGGGGTCAGCAGGGCTGGACTCCTTTTTCAGAAGCTCTAGGGCGAATCCACCTTCTTGCCTTTTTCACCTTTGCAAGGGGTCTTTACCCTTGACTTTGCCCCCTCTCTTCATCTCCACAGCCAGCAATGTCAGGCTGCTTCCTTCTCACACTGCTACCTGGGACTCTGCGTCCATCACAGTATCTCCATCCCTGATTATCTCATCTGCCTCTTTCTGACCACATGGGCCCACAGAAATAACCCAGGACAATCTCTCCAAGACCCTTTTGCCTCATAAGGTAACATATTCCATATTCAGGGGTTTGGGACAGGGACAATATTGAGGGCTGTTCCCGCCTACCTATACATACCAATAAATAAGGGCACTGTTGGTAATGACTGACCTATGGATGCTTTTTCTCATTGCATGGTGTGAGCAATTCCTGTATCACACATAAATTGGGATGTGCTGGCAAATGGGCTTTTGGACATTGTGATTAGCATTAAAATAGATTCACTAATTTAATTCTCCTTGTAGAGTGGAACTAGATACTAAATGAAAGGAATTAAATAAGATTTGTTCTTTCATTGTAAGAGAGAAATCTGAAGCCTCCTACTGAATGAAGAAAAAAGAGTCTGAACTTCAAAAAGGAGGATCTCAGCAAAAATATTAGTCTCAATCCTGATTGCCCTGCCATGGGCGGGGGGGGGGTATTTTATATATATATGCGTTTACTCTGTATTCAGTAAAAAAAAAACCCTGATATTTAAATGGACATGCATAGTTTTCTAAACAGATGATAAGAGAGTTTTTACCTTCAAGCACATATTTTTAAAAGGATTTTTTTCATTGTTTTTTCACTTTTTTGAAATCATTAAGTAGAGTAAGAAATTCTTCTCATAATAATCCATAGTTATTTATTACTTTTTGAAGAAAGTTAGCTTTTTTGTAGTGGATGTCAAATGTTGCCATATGTTTAATATGAGTCTGAACCATTCCCCTTCTGGATTTTAATCCCCTGTGAATCTTATAGATATGATTTCTGTTAAATTACATGTTTATCTGACTTAGGTCTAATGGTTGATGCTCCTACATACTGTTAGTCTATATGATTTTATGACTTTTTTTTAACAAAGAAAATTGTAATTGTGTAATTTGGAAATTTGATTCATTACTCTTAGCACCAGATTTGAGGTCGAGACTTATATGTACGGAAGTCTATTACTCCCAAAGCCTTAGGCATGCAATAAATTTTGTGTTTTCTTTTTCCTGTAAAAGAAACAGAATTATATGTAGGAAGAGCTCAGAAAGAATATTATCATAAGTTAATAATGATATTATG
Source organism: Marmota marmota marmota (assembly GCF_001458135.2). Lineage (NCBI taxonomy): Eukaryota > Metazoa > Chordata > Mammalia > Rodentia > Sciuridae > Marmota > Marmota marmota. The sequence goes on from NW_025999842.1 coordinate 63,526,357, forward strand.
TTATTGGAAAAATTAATCTTGCAGAACTAGTTACAGAAATACAATATTTCGGGAAAACATTTAAATTATAATATGCTCCTTAGATTTGAAAAATATGTTACATTTGTTTAAGACAAAAAATTAAGGTGCTATTAAATGCATCATAAACTCAGGAACCAGACTGCCTGGCTTGCAATGCTTGACTGCCACTTGTTAGGTATATGCCCTTGGTATATGCCCCATGTGGCTTCTTTTGTCATCTGTACAATGGCAGAGAAGACAAAATGAATTTATATGCATAAAGCACTTGGAACAATTGCTCATCCACAGTAAGTAAATAAAAGTGTCTGCTATGATGATGATTTTTGTTTATTATTATTATTAAACTTTAGAACAAAAATATTCATTAAGTAATCACTATTGAACACCTACCAAATATCAGCCACCTTCCAAGTCTTAACAAATCATTCAATTAATCAGATCAACAGTAAAAACAATTTAATGTTACAATAACATTTCATAACAAGTAGTACATTGTGGTTAACTTTTTATTAGTGCTCCATTTGAATAAGTCAACTGAAAACACATTTGCCTCTTCCTTAAAAATTATAAAGCAGATGCTCTTTATTTGGAAGGGAATAAGCAGAAATTGCTCAAAGTATCTATCATCTACCAGAGAAACAGTGGCTGCAATTCCTTGAAGTAAGAAGTGGAAAATCTATTTAAGAGATGTGCCTCTGATCTAGTTGAGCATTCCCAGGAGCAAAAATGGATAATTCCAGTTGAACCCAGGGATGGGTGGATTGACTGATTTTAGTTGTTAAATTCAAGACAGGCTAGAGGCTGTAGCACAGTGGTAGAGCATGCACTTTTCACGTTTGACGTCCTGGATTCAATCTCCAGCACCAAAAAACCAAAACAGAACATGTTCCACAGTGTAGGAGGAAGGGGATCCCAACTTAAACCTTTATATGAGCGTGCATCCTCTTTATATATACCGATGCATCCATGATGCCTGGCTGTGTCCCTCCATGCAGCCATCTTGAGTGTGTTAGTGATCATTTCTGTGCCTGGATTTTCCATCTAAAATAAGAAGTGTTGTCAGCCATGTGCAGGCATCATGGTAAACCTGGGTGGGCATGTTGGATACCAACATACTATGTGAAATTCTAGAGGTCAGTATTCCTATGTGTTCTCTGTTCCATAAGTGTCCTTCCAAAATCCAGCTTGAATCCATCCTCATCATCTCTTCTCTGCACTTTCTGTGTAGGACCTTATACAGACTCTCCCTGGTGCACACTGTGTTCCCCTTTACTAGTTTGTTTTCACCCAGGTTGGTTTTGAATCATTTGGGGATAATTTTTATAAATTCAAAAATATTCATTTTAAGACTTTAAAAACTTTTCTTTATAATATTTACTTTACTGCAGTTCCAAAAATAAAAAGGTTTACCATGTACATCATTATCTCATCATTATGTATTTCTCTACTTACTTTGGTATGACTTAGGAAAATTGTTTTGGAATCTTTTCTTTGTTTTCATTTAAGCAATTTTATTCTATGTGGCCTAAAATGAAAGATCTTCATAGGGTCAGTGATGCTGCAACCACCATGGCCAAAATAGCAGGTTCCCGTGAGGGGCAAAGGAGGATAAGAAAAATCCAGACTCATACACATAGAGATGATTTTGAAGATATGGTTAGGGTCAGGAGGCTTGCTGCTCTGTGATGGAGAGGCAGGTCTAAAGAGTTACACCAGCAATCTTTATTTATATGCATCTCATTATCAGGTTAAAGACTAAGCAAGCAATACAAATATTTTTTGTATTCGGGAAAGTTACAGGGCTAGCAACATTATGCAGTTTATTCCAGAGTTACATTCTACAGTTGCAATGTGCAATGTTAAGAGCTTTGTATAGCTCTGAAGAAAGTCCATTGTTTAAAGTTACCATTAGGCAAACAGGTTCAGGAGCAGCAGAGCTGGTGAAACATTGTGGTTGTCTATCAAGAGAGTTCATTTATTTCCAGGAGCTGTGTGCCTAAGATCAAGGTCAAGGCAGATAAGACTCTAGCACAAAGCTTCCTCATGAAAGGCATTAGCACAGCAGCCAGACAAACTGCACCTTTGCACAGAAACTTTTCCAGGCACCAAGTGTGCCACAACCATGAGGGCATCAGAGACCCCAGTCTCAGATACTTCTCTCCCATTCTGTGTCACCAGTCTCCACATAGTGACATGGTGAAGACTGGCACACCACAGCTTAAAAAAGTCACTGTGCATCATTCACTGCCACATACAGGGCTCCAAGGTCAGAAGCATCTTGTCCATGAAGGTAGGTAGTTATTTAAGAAGTGTGAATGAAAACTAGCAAGGCTAGGGATCTGTAATTCTTAAGGTGATTTGGGGGAATCGATGTCTCTCTAAAATAGTTCCCTTCATAAAGTGACTTACTGAATTGTTCAAAGAGCAGACATGGGGAGGTGCTTTGTAGAATTTTCTGGAAAATGTACCACACCCAGCAAGTTCTTGCCAATTAGTGGCAAGTGGGCCAGGTTTTGCTGGCAACTTGAGGTACATTTTTGAAAAGTCATTTTTCATTATCCTTTTCATTTTCACATTTATAATATACCTAGTTTAGAGCATAAAAGTGAGATGGAAAGTGGATTTGACACACATTCAATCCCATTCTGTCACTGCAAAGGTGACAGAGCATTTATGGGCCCCAGGATCTTGCCACATTCTTCCACTTTTCTGGAGCACCCACCCAACATAATGTGTTGGGTGCTCTAGTGAATTGAAATGTAACCTGTGCTCTTGATCATAGAACTGTAGAACCTCAGTGCTAGATGAGAAATTAGAAGTTTTCTAGTCAAGTGGTCCTCGGACTTTTGTTTGAGAAACTAGTTAAGATCTTACTTGGGGACTATCAAAGAAGAATATAAAAACAAAATCCTACCTTGATGATGTTATGCCAAATAAAATAAGCCAGACAAAAAGGGGCAAATACTGTTTGATTCCACCCATATGAAATACCCGGCATAGTCAGATTCACAGAGAGAAAAATAGAATGGTGGTTGCCAGAGACCAGGGAGTCAGGAGAATGGGGAATTATTGTTTAATGGGTGTGATAGTTTAGTTTTTGCTGTTGAAAAACTTCTGGAGGTGGATGTGGTGAGGTAGCACAACGTTGTGAATGTACTTGAAAGAGGCAAAGTTTATGTATATTTTACCACAATAAAATGTTAACATTTACTTTCATTGCTGTTGCATAAAAGGAAGTTTTTCACATCAAAAAGAAAGAGAAGGAAAGAAGAAAAGAGAGAGGAAGGAAGGGAATTAAGGGAGTCAATCTCACATGAAAAGATTTGAAATTATTAAATGTAGCTTTATGAAGATCAATTCATTGTCCTTTGTTTTCTCCCTTTGTTAGACTGGACCAGCACCAACTGGTTTACAACCACAAACCAGCATTTGGACACTATTGCCATATAAGCTCTCTCATTTGCAGATGAAACAATTCAGATGCTGAGACAGGAAGTGCGTTGTCCAAAGTCACAGGGCGTATTTGTGACTGGAACAGTCAATTCATGATTTACAGGAGGGTATGCTTTCTACTATGCCAAACCCTTTATTATAGGAAACTTGCTTTACAGTTTTAGCTTTGATTTATTAAGTCTCTATTGCTCTTGGTTCCAAATCTTGCTATCGTTTATTGAATCCCTTCTATGTGCCAGCAGTGGGCATGTCTTCTCTTTTTACCTAGCAGACATTTACAGAGGACTTATTAGGAGCAAGGCACTAGGTGCCTTACAAATAATAACTCACACAATTCTCCAAATAGCCTTCTTAAAAATAAGGAAACTGAGGCCCAAATTCCTTACATTCTTGCTCAACTCACACGTTAATAAGTGGTGGATGCAAATTTACTTTGGACTTGGTGCAATTAAACTCAATTATGTACCCCGATTATAAGTAATCGATCTAATACTTGTAAGTATATTTGATAGGAATTTAATTAACTTTAGACTAGGCACCATAAAATGCATTTTATGAGATGTATCTAATGATATTGTGAGATCCTTAATTGAAATCTTCCAGAATTGGATGCCAAATTTTGGATGGCATATCAATTTCTTTTAGCTCTTAAAAAACTATAAACTGAACATGTTGCTTATGGATGTAATTTATGCAACTTAATGTGAAGCCCTTACCATTCTAGGGCAGTACAAGTTTAATTTAAAGGTGTAAGCTGAGAGAGACCTAAAAACAAATCAAATCCCATGTGGTCAGATGACTAAATGGAGCACCTGCTCAGTTTGTGCTGCCCAGGTATGGCGACATGGTAGTAGATTGTGAGGTAGTAGATTGTGCCAGGATTGTCTCATGTTGTATTGATACTAACCCATCTGGTGATTTAGAGTTTGGGAGTATTTTCTGGAGGAAAGTCAAGGTAATCTTGTATTAGTAATCATATTAGAAAACGCAAATCCAGTGGCATCAGTGTTATGCAGTACCTTATGACAGTGGGGATGGCTAATGTAGTCCAATTATATGTGACCTTTGTTAGATAAGTTTTACTTAATATTCTGGCAGAAATTCAAATCTTCTTAACTCTTTATATTCTTTAATTTTTTTTTCAACTTTGTGTGTGTGTGTGTGTGTATGTTACTGGTGGCAATTAAACCCAAGACCATGCACATGCTAGGCAAGCACTCTACTGCTGAGCTACAACCTCAGCCCTTTTTCAGATTTTATTTTATTTTATTTATTTTTTATNCCTCTCTCTCTACCTCCTCCACTTGAGATAGCATCTTATTGAGTTTCCTAGCTGGCCTTGTGTTGAGTTGCTCGAGGCTAAAACACTCAGGGTCACTCCAGGGGAACTGGGCTGCGCGAAATAACCACACAAGAGACAGAAATACCTTTTTCTTTGAGGGTGACGGCTCCTCTGACCTTAAGGGTCCACAGAAAGAGAGAGAGGGAGAGCATGCTGACCCCTTTTATTGAGGAGAAGCCATTCAAATGAGGCAAGGGGTCAGGTTTCAAGGGGCTGAGTCTAGCTTCATGATGTCTGCTGTCAGCAGGTTGACTGACATCTAGGAAGGCCACACCCAAAGGCAGAGCAAGAGAAGGGGACACACAAAGGGCCTTTCTATGGAACATTCTATCCCAAACAGGGCAAGGGGTAATATCACAAAAGAACAGGTGAGCATAATTTGACCCATGGGGCTACAGGAAGGCACGCCTATGCAAGAAGACACATTTGGTTGCGTTATTTCTACCCTCAAGATCGGGCCTACTGTCTACAACAACTTAAGGGTAGCTAGATTATTTGGGGGATGACCGACCAACAGTGCCTCAACCAATCAGGAGGGGAAAACGCTGGTCACATGACATGTCGGACTCCCACAGCCTTGAACTTGAAATCCTCTTGCCTTAGCCTCCCATGTAGCTGGGATTACAGGTATGTGTCACCGTGCCCAGCTTCAACTTGCTTCTTAAAACTAACAAGAGTCAGCATTTTATTTCTGTGTCTTCTGTGTTTTAACATCAGAACCAATATAGTAGAAAAGCTTGACAAAAGCCTTCTCTTATGTTATTGATAGCAAGAACACAGGTCTAGGTGCTCCTTTGTTCAATAGCACCTGGAGTCAGTCTTGACTCCTTATCCTCCCCAAAGCACCAGGTCACTGGTGACCTTCTAGCCACTGTTTCATTTAGTACTATGAGACAGCACCAATAGGGCATACCAAAATCGTTAGTTGCAGTGGTTGGAAAATGTTACAAACAGATTTTTTGAAATTGAGGAACCTGTACAAAAAGAAAAAAGAACCTAGCCTTACCTTTAAAAGAGGAGAACTAGAAAGTTTGAAAGAGAAAAAGTGAATGTCCGAGGTGGGAAGGATGCCTGTGGTCAAGGTTTAGATGGGAACAAACAGGTTGCAGATGCTCCAGCCTCGCTGGAAACAGCATCACCTCCATACAGGATCTTTCTATGTCTTTATTTTTATGTGGTGCTGAGGCTCGAACCCAGTGCCTCACACGTGTGGGGCAAGCACTCTACCACTGAGCTGCACCCCCAGCCCTAGCACATATCTTTAAACCCAGCCATTTCATCAAAGAGGTGAAACCGAAAAAACATTTTTCGAGGTCTCAGGACAGTCTTCTGGGTTTGCCTAAACCTCGATGGTTGAAATACAGCTTCTTTTTCTTACCAACATGAGAATTCTGCTCAGTGGCTGATTTTCCAAGAAGCAGTTTCTGTGTTGACCTTTTCCTCATCCTGTGTTTCATTCACAAATTGATTCTGTTATAGAAACAAGATGGGTAAGAATCTGTCTCAAACATGTAATTTTTTCCACCTATTGTCTCCAAGTTTTACATTGTTTAACAGCTTAAAACAGACATCCAGGAGTAAAAAATATCACATACATTTGTGAAGTATGTTTCATTTTAGCCTTGAATATATCTAAACAACAACAACAAAAAATCCAATGTCAAAGTAATCTTAATTCATTGGCCACTTAAATATCTCTCTCACACACGTGTGTGTGTGCATGTACATGCACACGCACACACACACATACACACACACACAAACCAGTTTATTACCATTTAGCCACTTCTTACATGAAAACACTAGTAGACAACCTTAGGATTTCCTAGGTGAAGAAAGTAATTTCTCATTTTTGAGAAAGTATTTTTACTGAAACAGCATCATTTCCAACAGGGAAGCCCTACATTCGTTTAGTCTTGCATTAAACAGTTACTGAGGGCATACTATGACCTAGGCACCATGCCATGTTCAGGGACCCTTAAATGAGTAAGATATGGATCCTGCAATCATGACAATCATGCAATTCACACTTGTTTAAAGATAAATTTTATGCAAAGTTTTGTAGTAGAAAACAATCATTAATATGACCTATAAAGATATAATACCCAATGTATACAAATAAATCTTTATGGTGATATGTTGCTATCAATTCTAAATGCCATCTGATGAAATTTCAAAGTTATTTTTTTAATTCAATTAAGGAGGAATACAGAAAGTTGTTTGATCCTTATGAAATACATGAAAGGGGGGTCTGTTTTCTCATTGGGACAAAAAAAAAATAGCTTAGTAAGTTTCTCCCAGAGACTTCATCATAATTGGATATGTCTCTGGTCTCCTGGCATTGAATGTTGGGCTCTGGTCAGCTCTCATTACGGCTGGTTAAGGTTTAAGCGACTTAGTGGTCTTGCAACAGAGGGCTTAAGTGCCATCATTTTCTAAGTCTCCAATCTGTCATTTGTGGTGTTGTAAATGGCCATGCTGTGTACACCGAGCAGGGCGTCTTACTGGCACCCCGAGAATATTGGCTGGTCTGCATGCTGTAGGGGGGGGGCCTTTCATGTTTTCCAAGGTCACGCCTGGTTGATTCATTTCTAAATCTTAAGCACTGACATTTGTGCAAAATTATGGGAGTGTGTGGGTTTAGGAAGTTGAGAGCCATCAGCTGTCCTTGAAAAATATTTATCTTTTTCAATTTTATGGCTATTTTGAAAAGGGGATGTTAGGACCTTTGGTTGTTAAAAGATGGTTCTGGGTTTCTCTCCCATGATGGCACACAATTATGTTCAGCAAAGACTCAAAGAAACTACCCTTTGTGTTATCTGCCCAGTGACAGTTCTAGGGTACAGAGTTACAGTGACCAAAAACAGGACTTTTGAGAGTTTCATTTCTTTCCTTAATTTGAACTGCCCGAGTCCATGATGTTTTGAGGCAAACGAGAAGCCATCCGAGGCACACACGGGAACATCTGCTTGAGAACACTCTCATCCCTGCAGTTAGAGTGCTCAAGTTCTTGCCAAGAGCCGATGCTAGCGTAATGTGTATGGAAATTATTTATTCTGAGTCATGAGTTACTTTTCTTAGCTATCGTTGTTATTGGTACTGTAATGAGTTGGCAGCCTTTCATCATTTTTTTCCTTATGTCTGGCTCATGTTAGCAGTGTGTTAACACCATCTCACAAAAACCCAAACAAACACAAATTTCTGAGGACCTACTTGGCATCTGGCAGCCCTTGACATAACTTCTTTGGTCCATCTTGAACTGTTACTAGTATTTGGGTACAACTGTCCCTGAGGGAGTCACCTCAAACTTTGCATAGAGAATCACCTGGAGGGTGTTGCATTCTATTTGTTGGATTCTAATTGTTAAAGTTTATGGGAAGCCATTATTTGTGGACTAGGCTCCTGCAATAGGTTCTAGTAGACCAGACCAAACTAGAATAGAGTCACCCATGCTAAATTCTAGGGAATTAAACTGAATTTTAAATTAGGCCAGTCTTTCAGAAAAACTCCAGGAGATTCCAGACCACCCGAGTCATCACAATAAGGAAGTCCCCTCTCTTTTAACCCTGTTTCAAAGGGAAGTAACTTTGAAATGACAAATCCACTCTCCATTCTATTCTGTTCCTGCTTTCCTCAGCCCTCATCTATCTATAAAGCCATTGCTCAGCTCATTGGGACACTTGACCTGTTTTGTAAAATGAGGTGTTGCCTGATTCTAGAATGAAAAATTGGCTTTTAAATTTGTTGTGAATTTGTCTTTGGCCATGATTTAACAGGTGTGAGGTGAGTCCTGCATCTACTTTTCTAAGTGATGACACTGCTGCTGCTAGACCATGGAGCGCACCGAGTTCTACTCCTGCAGTCTCCAAATCAGGCTGCCAGGTAGAGTCACCTGGCAAGATTTAAAAACTTTGCATGCTTGGATCACACCTGAGTTGACTTATCACCCTCTCTGGGGAGGGACTCAGGTGTGGAATTGTTGAGGAAGTTCCAAGTGATGTGTCCTGTAGGTAAGGCTGAGGACCTGCAGCTAGATTCTTTACCTGCTTCCCTGGGTAGCTGGAAACTTTCCTGCTGTTTTTCCCATTGTACATTAGAAAGGGGCTAATTAACTCATCAAAAGTCACATGGCCAGTAAGTAGCAGAGGGGAGATTTCAACTGATGAGTTCTAACTCCAAATATTGTGCATTCGGCAAATGACACACTACCCCCATGCTTCCTGATTTGGGGCCTACTTCCCTGTGCTAGGTATTGAGGGGAACACTGAATCCAGTCCAGTTGGGAAACAGAAGCTCACTAGGTATTTCATACCGAGGTTAGTTAATAGGAAGGTTGCTTACAAATGGTGTTGGGAGGGCTGGAGGGACAAAAGGAAGGGACAGTTGCAGAATGAACCAAAAGCAAGTTATAGTCCCACAGATCAGGACGCCGGATGACACTCGAGTGGAAACTGTGAGCCACACCTGGGATGCACTCGGGAATCACTGCTCCTGGTGGTCATGCTGCAGCCACTGCAGCTGTGTTACCCCAGATCCTCAACCCCTCAGCCCTTTGGAAAATATCTTCAGTGGGAAAATGGGATTTGATTATGTGCTTGATTGAAAGACTATATTTGCTAGGATGTTCAAGAATGTGGACAGATGCTCTGAATGCTATTTTTTTTTTTTTTTTTGGCCTTTTGGGCCTATTCTGTGGTTGCATCCAAAAGAATTAAATTCAGGGCTATGAGTATAGCTTGGTGATAATGCATGCACTTAGCATGTGTGAAGCCCTGGGCTCCATACCCAGCCCCAAAAAGAGAAAAAGAGGGAGGGAGGGAGGGAGAGAGGGTGAGGTGA